>NC_086017.1:8125000-8750000 GCF_029281585.2 Gorilla gorilla gorilla
AATATCTACACCGCCATCTGTATTAAGATGGAGATATCTACACCGCTATCTGTATAAACATGGAAATATCTACACCGCTATCTGTATAAACATGGAAATATCTACACCGCTACCTGTATAAACATGGAAATATCAGCACCGCTCTCTGTATGAACATGGAAATATCAGCCCCTCTATCTGTATGAACATGGAAATATCTACAACACTATCTGTATGAACATGGAAATATCTACACCGCTATCCGTATGAACATGGAAACATCTTCACCGCCATCTGTATGAACATGGATATATCTACCCAGCCATCTGGATGAACATGGAAATATCTACACCGCTATCTGTATGAACATGGAAATAGCTACACTGCTGTCTGTATGAACATGGGAATATCTACACCACTATCTGTATGAACATGGAAATATCTACACCGCTATCTGTATGAACATGGAAATATCTTCACCGCCATTTGTATGAACATGGATATATCTACACAACCATATGGATGAACATGGAAATATCTACACCACTATCTGTATGTACATGGAAATATATACACCGCTATCTGTGTGAAGATGGATATATCTACACAGCCATCTGGATAAACATGGAAATAACTACACCACTATCTGTATGAACATGGAAATATCTACACCGCTATCCGTATGAACATGGAAACATCTTCACCGCCATCTGTATGAACATGGATATACCTACCCAGCCATCTGGATGAACATGGAAATATCTACACCGCTATCTGTATGAACATGGAAATAGCTACACTGCTGTCTGTATGAACATGGAAATATCTACACCACTATCTGTATGAACATGGAAATATCTACACCGCTATCTGTATGAACATGGAAATATCTTCACCGCCATCTGTATGAACATGGATATATCTACACAACCATATGGATGAACATGGAAATATCTACACCACTATCTGTATGAACATGGAAATATATACACCGCTATCTGTGTGAAGATGGATATATCTACACAGCCATCTGGATGAACATGGAAATAACTACACCGCTATCAGTATGAACATGGAAATATCTACACCGCTATCTGTGTAAACATGCATACATCTTCACTACTATCTGTATTAACATGGAAATATCTACACCGCTATCTGTATGAACATGGAAATATCTGCACCGCTATCTGTTTGAACATGGAAATATCTAAACCGCTATCTGCATGAAAATGGAAATATCTACACAGCTATCTGCATATACATGAAAATATCTACACAGCTATCTCTTTGCACATGGAAATAACTACACCGCTATCTGTATGATCATGGAAATATCTACACCGCCATCTGTATGAACATGGAAATATCTGCACGGCCATCTGTATGAACTTATAAATATCTACACTGCCATCTGTATTAAGATGGAGATATCTACACCGCTATCTGTATAAACATGGAAATATCTACACCGCTATCTGTATAAACATGGAAATATCTACACCGCAATCTGTATAAACATGGAAATATCTACACCGCAACCTGTATAAACATGGAAATATCAGCACCGCTATCTGTAGGAACATGGATATATCAGCCCCTCCATCTGTATGAACATGGAAATATCTACACCACTATCTGTATGAACATGGAAATATCCACACCGCTATCTGTATGAGCATGGAAATATCATCACCGCCATCTGTATGAACATGGATACATCTACACAGCCATCTGTATGAACATGGAAATATCTACACCGCTATCTGTATGAACATGGAAATATCTACACCGCTATCTGTTTGAACATGGAAATATCTAAACCGCAATCTGCATGAAAATGGAAATATCTTCACAGCTATCTGCATATACATGGAAATATCTACACAGCTATCTCTTTACACATGGAAATAACTACACCGCTATCTGAATGAACATGGAAATATCTCCACCGCCATCTGTATGAACCTGGAAATATCTGCACGGCCATCACTATGAACATATAAATATCTGCACCGCCATCTGTATTAAGATGGAGATATCTACACCGCTATCTGTATAAACATGGAAATATCTACACCGCTATCTGTATAAACATGGAAATATCTACACCGCTACCTGTATAAACATGGAAATATAAGCACCGCTATCTGTATGAACATGGAAATATCAGCCCCTCTATCTGTAGGAACATGGAAATATCTACACCACTATCTGTATGAACATGGAAATATCTACACCGCTATCTGTATGAACACGGAAATAGCTACACCGCTACCTGTATGAACATGGAAATATCTACATCACTATCTGTATGAACATGGAAATATCTTCACCGCTATCTGTATGAACATGGAAATATCTTCACCGCCATCTGTATGAACATGGAAATATCTACACCGCTACCTATATAAACATGGAATTATAAGCACCGCTATCTGTATGAACATGGAAATATCTACACCGCTATCTGTTTGAACATGGAAATATCTACACCGCTATCTGTATGAACATGGAAATAGCTACACCGCTATCTGCATGAACATGGAAATATCTACAGCACTATCTGTATGAACATGGAAATATCTACACCGCTATCTGTATGAACATGGATATATCTACACAGCCATCTGGATGATCATGGAAATATCTACACCGCAATCTGTATGAACATGGAAATATCTACACCGCTATCTGTGTAAACATGCATACATCTTCACCGCTATCTGTATAAACATGGAAATATCTACACCGCTATCTGTATGAACATGGAAATATGTACACCGCTATCTGTTTGAACATGGAAATATCTAAACCGCAATCTGCATGAAAATGGAAATATCTTCACAGCTGTCTGCATATACATGGAAATATCTACACAGCTATCTCTTTACACATGGAAATAACTACACCGCTATCTGTATTAACATGGAAATATCTACACCGCCGTCTGTATGAACATGGAAATATCTGCACAGCCATCTGTATGAACATATAAATATCTACACTGCCATCTGTATTAAGATGGAGATATCTTCACCGCTATCGGTATAAACATGGAAATATCTACACCGCTATCTGTAAAAACATGGAAATATCTACACCGCTATCGGTATAAACATGGAAATATCTACACCGCTACCTGTATAAACTTGGAAATATCAGCACCGCTATCTGTATGAACATGGAAATATCAGCCCCTCTATCTGTATGAACATGGAAATATCTACACCACTATCTGTATGAACATGGAAATATCTACACCGCTATCTGTATGAACATGGAATTATCTTCACCGCCATCTGTATGAACATGGATATGTCTACACAGCCATCTGGATGAACATGGAAATATCTACACCGCTACCTGTATGAACATGGAAATAGCTACACCGCTATCTGTATGAACATGGAAATATCTACATCACTATCTGTATGAACATGGAAATATCTACACCGCTATCTGTATGAACATGGAAATATCTTCACCGCCATCTGTATGAACATGGAAATATCTACACCGCTACCTGTATAAACATGGAAATATAAGCACCGCTATCTGTATGAACATGGAAATATCTACACCGCTATCTGTTTGAACATGGAAATATCTACACCGCTATCTGTATGAACATGGAAATAGCTACACCGCTATCTGTATGAACATGGAAATATCTACAGCACTATCTGTATGAACATGGAAATATCTACACCGCTATCTATATGAACATGGATATATCTACACAGCCATCTGGATGAACATGGAAATATCTACACCGCTATCTGTATGAACATGGAAATATCTACACCGCTATCTGTGTAATCATGCATACACCTTCACCGCTATCAGTATAAACATGGAAATATCTGCACCGCTATCTGTATGAACATGGAAATATCTCCACCGCTATCTGTTTGAACATGGAAATATCTACACCGCTATCTGTATGAGCATGGAAATATCTTCACCGCCATCTGCATGAACATGGATATATCTACACAACCATCTGGATGAACATGGAAATATCTATACCGCTATCTGTATGAACATGGAGTTACCTTCACCGCCATCTGTATGAACATGGATATATCTACACAGCCATATGGATGAACATGGAAATATCTACACCGCTATCTGCATGAACATGGAAATAGCTACACCGCTATCTGCATGAACATGGAAATAGCTACACCGCCATCTGTATGAACATGGAAATATCTGCACCGCCATCTGTATGAACATATAAATATCTACACCGCCATCCGTATTAAGATGGAGATATCTACACCGCTATCTGTATAAACCTGGAAATATCTACACCGCTATCTGTATAAACATGGAAATATCCACACCGCTATCTGTATAAACATGGAAATATCCACACCGCTACCTGTATAAACATGGAAATATCAGCACCGCTATCTGTATGAACATGGTAATACCTACACCGCTATCTGAACGAACATGGAAATATCTACACCGCTATCTGTATGAACATGGAAATAGCTACACCGCTATCTGTATGAACATGGAAATATCTACACAACTATCTGTATGAACATGGAAATATCTACACCGC
Organism: Gorilla gorilla gorilla; assembly: GCF_029281585.2. NCBI lineage: Eukaryota > Metazoa > Chordata > Mammalia > Primates > Hominidae > Gorilla > Gorilla gorilla. The sequence goes on from NC_086017.1 coordinate 8,129,559, forward strand.
TATCTGTATGAAGATGGATATATCTACACAGCCATCTGGATGAACATGGAAATATCTACACCGCTATCTGTATGAACATGGAAATACCGACACCGCTATCTGTGTAAACATGCATACATCTTCACCGCTATCTGTGTAAACATGGAAATACCTACACCGCTATCTGTATGAACATGGAAATATCTACACCGCTATCTGTTTGAACATGGAAATATCTAAACCGCTATCTGCATGAAAATGGAAATATCCACACAGCTATCTGCATATACATGGAAATATCTACACAGCTATCTCTTTACACATGGAAATAACTACACCGCTATCTGTATGAACATGGAAATATCTACAACGCCATCTGTATGAACACGGAAATATCTGCACGGCCATCTGTATGAACATATAAATATCTACACCGCCATCTGTATTAAGATGGAGATATCTACACCGCTATCTGTATAAACATGGAAATATCTACACCGCTATCTGTATAAACATGGAAATATCTACACCGCTACCTGTATAAACATGGAAATATCAGCACCGCTCTCTGTATGAACATGGAAATATCAGCCCCTCTATCTGTATGAACATGGAAATATCTACACCACTATCTGTATGAACATGGAAATATCTACACCGCTATCCGTATGAACATGGAAACATCTTCACTGCCATCTGTATTAACATGGATATATCTACCCAGCCATCTGGATGAACATGGAAATATCTACACCGCTATCTGTATGAACATGGAAATAGCTACACTGCTGTCTGTATGAACATGGAAATATCTACACCACTATCTGTATGAACATGGAAATATCTACACCGCTATCTGTATGAACATGGAAATATCTTCACCGCCATTTGTATGAACATGGATATATCTACACAACCATATGGATGAACATGGAAATATCTACACCACTATCTGTATGTACATGGAAATATATACACCGCTATCTGTGTGAAGATGGATATATCTACACAGCCATCTGGATAAACATGGAAATAACTACACCACTATCTGTATGAACATGGAAATATCTACACCGCTATCCGTATGAACATGGAAACATCTTCACCGCCATCTGTATGAACATGGATATATCTACCCAGCCATCTGGATGAACATGGAAATATCTACACCGCTATCTGTATGAACATGGAAATAGCTACACTGCTGTCTGTATGAACATGGAAATATCTACACCACTATCTGTATGAACATGGAAATATCTACACCGCTATCTGTATGAACATGGAAATATCTTCACCGCCATCTGTATGAACATGGATATATCTACACAACCATATGGATGAACATGGAAATATCTACACCACTATCTGTATGAACATGGAAATATATACACCGCTATCTGTGTGAAGATGGATATATCTACACAGCCATCTGGATGAACATGGAAATAACTACACCGCTATCAGTATGAACATGGAAATATCTACACCGCTATCTGTGTAAACATGCATACATCTTCACTACTATCTGTATTAACATGGAAATATCTACACCGCTATCTGTATGAACATGGAAATATCTGCACCGCTATCTGTTTGAACATGGAAATATCTAAACCGCTATCTGCATGAAAATGGAAATATCTACACAGCTATCTGCATATACATGAAAATATCTACACAGCTATCTCTTTGCACATGGAAATAACTACACCGCTATCTGTATGATCATGGAAATATCTACACCGCCATCTGTATGAACATGGAAATATCTGCACGGCCATCTGTATGAACTTATAAATATCTACACTGCCATCTGTATTAAGATGGAGATATCTACACCGCTATCTGTATAAACATGGAAATATCTACACCGCTATCTGTATAAACATGGAAATATCTACACCGCAATCTGTATAAACATGGAAATATCTACACCGCAACCTGTATAAACATGGAAATATCAGCACCGCTATCTGTATGAACATGGATATATCAGCCCCTCCATCTGTATGAACATGGAAATATCTACACCACTATCTGTATGAACATGGAAATATCCACACCGCTATCTGTATGAGCATGGAAATATCATCACCGCCATCTGTATGAACATGGATACATCTACACAGCCATCTGTATGAACATGGAAATATCTACACCGCTATCTGTATGAACATGGAAATATCTACACCGCTATCTGTTTGAACATGGAAATATCTACACCGCTATCTGTGTAAATATGCATATATCTTCACCGCAATCTGTATAAACATGGAAATATCTACACCGCTATCTGTATGAACATGGAAATATCTAAACCGCTATCTGAACATGGAAATATCTACACCGCTATCTGCATGAAAATGGAAATATCTACACAGCTATCTGCATATACATGGAGATATCTAAACAGCTATCTCTTTACACGTGGAAATAACTGCACCGCTATCTGTATGAACATGGAAATATCTACACCGCCATCTGTATGAACACGGAAATATCTGCACCGCCATCTGTATGAACATATAAATATCTACACGGCGATCTGTATTAAGATGTAGATATCTACACCGCCATCTGTATAAACATGGAAATATCTACACCACTATCTGTGTAAACATGCATACATCTTCACCGCTATCTCTATAAACATGGAAATATCTACACCGCTATCTGTATGAACATGGAAATATCTACACCGCTATCTGTTTGAACATGGAAATATCTACACCGCTATCTGTATAAACATGGAAATATCTACACCGCTATCTGAATGAACATGGAAATACCTTCACCGCCATCTGTATGAACATGGATATATCTACACAGCCATGTGGATGAACCTGGATATTTCTACACAGCCCTCTGGATGAACATATAAATATCCACACAGCTATCTGTGTAAACATGCATACATCTTCACCGCTATCTGTATAAACATGGAAATATCTACACCGCTATCTGTATGAACATGGAAATATCTACACCGCTATCTGTTTGAAGATGGAAATATATACACCGCTATCTGCATGAAAATGGAAATATCTACACAGCTATCTGCATGAAAATGGAAATATCTACACAGCTATCTGCATATACATGGAAATATCTACACAGCTATCTCTTTTCACTTGTAAATAACTACACCGCTATCTGTATGAACATGGAAATATCTACACCGCCATCTGTATGAACATGGAAATATCTGCACCGCCATCTGTATGAACATATAAATATCTACACCGCCATCTGTATTAAGATGGAGATATCTACACCGCTATCTGAATAAACATGGAAATATCTACACCGCCATCTGTATAAACATGGAAATATCAGCACCGCTATCTGTATGAACATGGAAATATCAGCCCCTCTATCCGTATGAACATGGAGATATCTACACCGCCACCTGTATGAACATGGATATATCTACACAGCCATCTGGATGAACATGGAAATATCTACACCGCTATCTGTATGAACATGGAAATAGCTACACCGCTATTTGAAAGAACATGGAATTATCTACACCGCTATCTGTATGAACATGGAAATATCTACACCGCTATCTGTATGAACATGGAAATATCTTCACCGCCATCTGTACGAACATTGATATATCTACAGAGCCATCTGGATGAACATGGAAATATCTACAACGCCATCTGTATGAACATATAAATATCTACACCGCCATCTGTATTAAGATGGAGATATATACACCGCTATCTGTATAAACATGGAAATATCAACACAGCTATCTGTATAAACATGGAAATATCTACACCGCTATCTGTATAAACATGGAAATATCTACACCGCTACCTGTATAAACATGGAAATATCAGCAACGCTATCTGTATGAACATGGAAATATCTACACCGCTATCTGTATGAACATGGAAATATCTACACCGCTATCTGTGTAAACATGCATACATCTTCAGCGCTATCTGTATAAACATGGAAATATCTACACCGCTATCTGTACGAACATGGAAATATCTACACCGCTGTCTGTTTGAAGATGGAAATATATACACAGCTATCTGCATGGAAATGGAAATATCTACACAGCTATCTGCATATAGATGGAAATATCTACACAGCTATCTCTTTTCACATTGAAATATCTACACCGCTATCTGTAGGAACATGAAAATATCTACACCGCTATCTGTATGAACATGGAAATATCTACACCGCTATCTGTAAGAACATGGAAATATCTACACCGCTATCTGTATGAACATGGAAATATCTACACCGCTATTTGAAAGAACATGGAATTATCTACACCGCTATCTGTACGAACATGGAAATATCTACACCGCTATCTGTATGAACATGGAAATATCTACACCACTATCTGAATGAACATGGAAATATCTACACCGCTATCTGTATGAACATGGAAATATCTACACCGCTATCTGTATGAACATGGATAAATCTACACAGCCATCTGGATGAACATGGAAATATCTACACCGCTATCTGTGTTAACATGCATACATCTTCACCGCTATCTGTATAAACATGGAAATATCTACACCGCTATCTGTATGAACATGGAAATATCTGCACCGCTATCTGTATGAACATGGAAATATCTACACCGCTATCTGTTTGAACATGGAAATATCTACACGGCTATCTGCATGAAAATGGAAATATCTACATTGCTATCTGCATATACATGGAAATATCTACACAGCTAACTCTTTACACATGGAAATAACTACACCGCTATCTGTATGAACATATAAATATCTACACCGCCATCTGTATTAAGATGGAAATATCTACACCGCTATCTGTATGAACATGGAAATATCTTCACCGCCATCTGTACGAACATGGATATATCTACAGAGCCATGTGGATGAACATGGAAATATCTACAACGCCATCTGTGAACTTATAAATATCTACACCGCCATCTGTATTAAGATGGAGATATCTACACCGCTATCTGTATAAACATGGAAATATCAACACGGCTATCTGTATAAACATGGAAATATCTACACCGCTATCTGTATAAACATGGAAATATCTACACCGCTACCTGTATAAACATGGAAATATCAGCACCGCTATCTGTATGAACATGGAAATATCTACATCGCTATCTGTATGAACATGGAAATATCTACACCGCTATCTGTATGAACATGGATATATCTACGCAGCCCTCTGGATGAACATGGAAATCTCTACACCGCTGTGTAAACATGCATACATCTTCACCGCTATCTATATAAACATGGAAATATCTACACCGGTATCTCTATGAACATGGAAATATCTACACCACTATCTGTTTGAAGATGGAAATATATACACAGCTATCTGCATGAAAATGGAAATATCTACTCAGATATCTGCATATAGATGGAAATATCTACACAGCATTCTCTTTACACATGGAAATAACTACACCGCTATCTGTATGAACATGGACATATCTACACCGCCATCTGTATGAACATGGAAATATCTGCACGGCCATCTGTATGAACATATAAATATCTACACCGCCATCTGTATTAAGATGGAGATATCTACACCGCTATCAGTATAAACATGGAAATATCTACACCGCTATCTGATTAAACATGGAAATATCTACACCGCTATCTGTATGAACATGGAAATATCTACACCGCTATCTGTATGAACATGGAAATAGCTACACTGCTATCTGAATGAACATGGAAATATCTACAGCACTATCTGTAGGAACATGGAAATATCTACACCGCTATCAGCATGACCATGGATATATCTACACAGCCATCTGGATGAACCTGGAAATATCTACACCGCTATCTGCATGAACATGGAAATATCTACACTGCTATCTGTGCAAACATGCATACATCTTCACCGCAATCTGTATAAGCATGGAAATATCAACACCGCTATCTGTATGAACGTGGAAATATCTACACCGCTATCTGTTTGAACATGGAAATATCTAAACCGCTATCAGCATGAAAATGGAAATATCTACACAGCTATCTGCATATACATGGAAATATCTACACATCTATCTCTTTGCACATGTAAATAAGTACACCACTATCTGTATGAACATGGAACGGTCTGCACCGCCATCTGTATGAACATATAAATATCTACACCGCCATCTGTATTAAGATGGAGATATCTACACCGCTATCAGTATAAACATGGAAATATCTACACCGCTATCCGAATAAACATGGAAATATCTACACCGCTCTCTGTATAAACATGGAAATATCAGCACCGCTATCTGTATGAACATGGAAATATCAGCCCCTCTATCTGTATGAACATGGAAGTATCTACACCGCTATCTATATGAACATGGAAATATCTACACCGCTATCTGTATGAACATGGAAATATCTACACCTCTACCTGTATGAACATGGAAATATCTGCACCGCCATCTGTATGAACATATAAATATCTACACCGCCATCTGTATTAAGATGGAGATATCTACACCGCTATCTGTAAAAACATGGAAATATCTACACCGCTATCTGTATAAACATTCAAATATCTACACTGCTATCTGTATAAACATGGAAATATCTACACCGCTACCTGTGTAAACATGGAAATACCAACAAAGCTATCTGTAAGAGCATGGAAATATCAGCCGCTCTATCTGTATGAACATGGAAATATCTACACCGCTATCTCTATGAACATGGAAATATCTACACCGCTTTCTGTTTCAACATGGAAATATCTAAACCGCTATCTGCATGAAAATGGAAATATATACAGAGCTATCAGCATATACATGGAAATATCTACACATCTATCTCTTTACACCTGGAAATAACTACACCGCTATCTGTATGAAGATGGAAATATCTTCACCGCCATCTGTATGAACATGGATATATCTACACAGCCATCTGGATGAACATGGAAATATCTACACCGCTATCTGTATGAACATGGAAATATCTACACCGCTATCTGTGTAAACATGCATACATCTTCACCGCTATCTGTATAAACATGGAAATATCTACACTGCTATCTGCATGAACATGGAAATATCTACACCGCTATCTGTTTGAACATGGAAATATCTACACCGCTATCTGCATGAAAATGGAAATATCTACACAGCGATCTGCATATACATGGAAATATCTACAAAGCTATCTCTTTACACATGGAAATAACTACAGCGCTATCTCTATTAACATGCAAATATCTACACCACCATCTGTCTGAACATGGAAATATCTGCACCGCCATCTGTATGAACATATAAATATCTACACCGCCATCTATATTAAGATGGACATATCTACACCGCTATCTGTATAAACTTGGAAATATCTAAACCGCTATCTGTATAAACATGGAAATATCTACACCGCTATATGTATAAACATGGAAATATCTACACCGCTACCTGTATAAACATTTAAATATCAGCACAGCTATCTGTATGAACATGGAAATAACTACACAGCTATCTGTATGAACATGGAAATATCTACACCGCTATCTGTATGAACATGGAAATAGCTACACCGCTATCTGTATGAACATGGAAATATCTACACCACTACCTGTATGAACATGGAAATATCTACACCTCTATCTCCATGAACATGGATATATCTACACAGCCATCTGGATGAACATTTAAATATCTACACCACTATCTGTATGAACATGGAAATATCTACACCGCTATCTGAGTATATATGCATACATCTTCACCGCAATCTGTATAAACATGGAAATATCTACACCGCTATCTGTATGAACATGGAAATATCTACACCGCTATCTGTATAAACATGGAAATATCTACACCGCTACCTGTATAAACATGGAAATATCTACACCGCTACCTGTATAAACATGGAAATATCTACACCGCTACCTGTATAAACATGGAAATATCAGCACCGCTATCTGTATGAACATGGAAATATCAGCCCCTCTATCTGTATGAACATGGAAATATCTACACCGCTATCTGTATGAACATGGAAATATCTACACCACTATCTGTATGAACATGGAAATATCTACACCGCTACCTGTATGAACATGGATATATCTACACAGCCATCTGGATGAACATGGAAATATCTACACCGCTATCTGTATGAACATGGAAATATCTACACCGCTATCTGTGTAAACATGCATACATCTTCACCGCTATCTGTATGAACATGGAAATATCTACACCGCTATCTGTTTGAACATGGAAATATCTAAACCGCTATCTGCATGAAAATGGAAATATCTACACAGCTATCTGCATATACATGGAAATATCTACACAGCTATCTCTTTGCACATGGAAATAACTACACCGCTATCTGTATGAACATGGAAATATCTACACCGCCATGTGTATGAACATGGAAATATCAGCACGGCTATCTGTATGAACATATAAATATCTACACTGCCATCTGTATTAAGATGGAGATATCTACACCGCTATCTGTATAAACATGGAAATATCCACACCGCTGTCTGTATAAACATGGAAATATCTACACCGCTACCTGGATAAACATGGAAATATCTGCAACGCTATCTGTATGAACATGGAAATATCAGCCCCTCTATCTGTATGAACATGGAAATATCTACACCACTATCTGTATGAACATGGAAATATCTACCCCGCTATCTGTATGAACATGGAAATAGCTACACCGCTATCTGTATGAACATGGAAATATCTACATCACTATCTGTATGAACATGGAAATATCTACAACGCTATCTGTATGAACAAGGAAATATCTACACCACTATCTGTATGAGCATGGAAATATCTTCACCGCCATCTGTATGAACATGGATATATCTACACAGCCATCTGGATGAACATGGAAATATCTACACCGCTATCTGTATGAACATGGAAATAGCTACACCGCTATGTGTATGAACATGGAAATATCTACACCACTATCTGTATGAACTTGGAAATATATACACCGCTATCTGTATGAACATGGAAATAACTTCACCACCATCTGTATGAACATGGATATATCTACACAGCCATATGGATGAACATGGAAATATCTACACCGCTATCTGCATGAACATGGAAATAGCTTCACCGCTATCTGTATGAACATGGAAATAGCTACACCGCCATCTGTATGAACATGGAAATATCTGCACCGCCATCTGTACGAACATATAAATATCTACACCGCCATCCGTATTAAGATGGAGATATCTACACCGCTATCTTTATAAACCTGGAAATATCTACACCTCTATCTGTATAAACATGGAAATATCCACACCGCTATCTGTATAAACATGGAAATATCCACACAGCTACCTGTATAAACATGGAAATATCAGCACTGCTATCTGTATGAACATGGAAATAGCTACACCGCTATCTGTATGAACATGGAAATATCTACACCACTATCTGTATGAACATGGAAATATATACACCGCTATCTGTGTGAAGATGGATATATCTACACAGCCATCTGGATGAACATGGAAATAACTACACCGCTATCTGTATGAATATGGAAATATCTACACCGCTATCTGTATGAACATGGAAATATCTCCACCGCTATCTGTTTGAACATGGAAATATCTAAACTGCAATCTGCATGAAAATGGAAATATCTTCACAGCTATCTGCATATACATGGAAATATCTACACAGCTATCTCTTTACACATGGAAATAACTACACTGCTATCTGTATGAACATGGAAATATCTACACTGCCATCTGTATGAACATGGAAATATCTGCACGGCCATCTATATGAACATATAAATATCTACACCGCCATCTGTATTAAGATGGAGATATCTACACCGCTATCTGTATAAACATGGAAATATCTACACCGCTATCTGTATAAACATGGAAATATCTACACCGCTATCTGTATAAACATGGAAATATCTACACCGCTACCTGTATAAACATGGAAATATCAGCACCGCTATCTGTATGAACATGGAAATATCAGCCCCTCTATCTGTATGAACATGGAAATATCTACACCACTATCTTTATGAACATGGAAATATCTACACCGCTATCTGTATGAGCATGGAAATATCTTCACCGCCATCTGCATGAACATGGATTTATCTACACAACCATCTGGATGAACATGGAAATATCTACACCGCTATCTGTATGAACATGGAAATAGCTACACCGCTATCTGTATGAACGTGGAAATATCTACACCACTATCTGTATGAACATGGAAATATCTATACCGCTATCTGTATGAACATGGAATTATCTTCACCGCCATCTGTATGAACATGGATATATCTACACAGCCATATGGATGAACATGGAAATATCTACACCGCTATCTGCATGAACATGGAAATAGCTACACCGCTATCTGTATGAACATGGAAATAGCTACACCGCCATCTGTATGAACATGGAAATATCTGCACCGCCATCTGTATGAACATATAAATATCTACACCGCCATCCGTATTAAGATGGAGATATCTACACCGCTATCTGTATAAACCTGGAAATATCTACACCGCTATCTGTATAAACATGGAAATATCCACACCGCTATCTGTATAAACATGGAAATATCCACACCGCTACCTGTATAAACATGGAAATATCAGCACCGCTATCTGTATGAACATGGTAATACCTACACCGCTATCTGAACGAACATGGAAATATCTACACCGCTATCTGTATGAACATGGAAATAGCTACACCGCTATCTGTATGAACATGGAAATATGTACACCACTATCTGTATGAACATGGAAATATCTACACCGCTATCTGTATGAAGATGGATATATCTACACAGCCATCTGGATGAACATGGAAATATCTACACCGCTATCTGTATGAACATGGAAATATCTACACCGCTATCTGTGTAAACATGCATACATCTTCACCGCTATCTGTGTAAACATGGAAATATCTACACCGCTATCTGTATGAACATGGAAATATCTACACCGCTATCTGTTTGAACATGGAAATATCTAAACCGCTATCTGCATGAAAATGGAAATATCCACACAGCTATCTGCATATACATGGAAATATCTACACAGCTATCTCTTTACACATGGAAATAACTACACCGCTATCTGTATGAACATGGAAATATCTACAACGCCATCTGTATGAACACGGAAATATCTGCACGGCCATCTGTATGAACATATAAATATCTACACCGCCATCTGTATTAAGATGGAGATATCTACACCGCTATCTGTATAAACATGGAAATATCTACACCCCTATCTGTATAAACATGGAAATATCTACACCGCTACCTGTATAAACATGGAAATATCAGCACCGCTCTCTGTATGAACATGGAAATATCAGCCCCTCTATCTGTATGAACATGGAAATATCTACACCACTATCTGTATGAACATGGAAATATCTACACCGCTATCTGTATGAACATGGAAACATCTTCACCGCCATCTGTATGAACATGGATATATCTACCCAGCCATCTGGATGAACATGGAAATATCTACACCGCTATCTGTATGAACATGGAAATAGCTACACTGCTGTCTGTATGAACATGGAAATATCTACACCACTATCTGTATGAACATGGAAATATCTACACCGCTATCTGTATGAACATGGAAATATCTTCACCGCCATTTGTATGAACATGGATATATCTACACAACCATATGGATGAACATGGAAATATCTACACCACTATCTGTATGTACATGGAAATATATACACCGCTATCTGTGTGAAGATGGATATATCTACACAGCCATCTGGATAAACATGGAAATAACTACACCACTATCTGTATGAACATGGAAATATCTACACCGCTATCCGTATGAACATGGAAACATCTTCACCGCCATCTGTATGAACATGGATATATCTACCCAGCCATCTGGATGAACATGGAAATATCTACACCGCTATCTGTATGAACATGGAAATAGCTACACTGCTGTCTGTATGAACATGGAAATATCTACACCACTATCTGTATGAACATGGAAATATCTACACCGCTATCTGTATGAACATGGAAATATCTTCACCGCCATCTGTATGAACATGGATATATCTACACAACCATATGGATGAACATGGAAATATCTACACCACTATCTGTATGAACATGGAAATATATACACCGCTATCTGTGTGAAGATGGATATATCTACACAGCCATCTGGATGAACATGGAAATAACTACACCGCTATCAGTATGAACATGGAAATATCTACACCGCTATCTGTGTAAACATGCATACATCTTCACTACTATCTGTATTAACATGGAAATATCTACACCGCTATCTGTATGAACATGGAAATATCTGCACCGCTATCTGTTTGAACATGGAAATATCTAAACCGCTATCTGCATGAAAATGGAAATATCTACACAGCTATCTGCATATACATGAAAATATCTACACAGCTATCTCTTTGCACATGGAAATAACTACACCGCTATCTGTATGATCATGGAAATATCTACACCGCCATCTGTATGAACATGGAAATATCTGCACGGCCATCTGTATGAACTTATAAATATCTACACTGCCATCTGTATTAAGATGGAGATATCTACACCGCTATCTGTATAAACATGGAAATATCTACACCGCTATCTGTATAAACATGGAAATATCTACACCGCAATCTGTATAAACATGGAAATATCTACACCGCAACCTGTATAAACATGGAAATATCAGCACCGCTATCTGTAGGAACATGGATATATCAGCCCCTCCATCTGTATGAACATGGAAATATCTACACCACTATCTGTATGAACATGGAAATATCCACACCGCTATCTGTATGAGCATGGAAATATCATCACCGCCATCTGTATGAACATGGATACATCTACACAGCCATCTGTATGAACATGGAAATATCTACACCGCTATCTGTATGAACATGGAAATATCTACACCGCTATCTGTTTGAACATGGAAATATCTAAACCGCAATCTGCATGAAAATGGAAATATCTTCACAGCTATCTGCATATACATGGAAATATCTACACAGCTATCTCTTTACACATGGAAATAACTACACCGCTATCTGAATGAACATGGAAATATCTCCACCGCCATCTGTATGAACCTGGAAATATCTGCACGGCCATCACTATGAACATATAAATATCTGCACCGCCATCTGTATTAAGATGGAGATATCTACACCGCTATCTGTATAAACATGGAAATATCTACACCGCTATCTGTATAAACATGGAAATATCTACACCGCTACCTGTATAAACATGGAAATATAAGCACCGCTATCTGTATGAACATGGAAATATCAGCCCCTCTATCTGTAGGAACATGGAAATATCTACACCACTATCTGTATGAACATGGAAATATCTACACCGCTATCTGTATGAACACGGAAATATCTACACCGCTACCTGTATGAACATGGAAATATCTACATCACTATCTGTATGAACATGGAAATATCTACACCGCTATCTGTATGAACATGGAAATATCTTCACCGCCATCTGTATGAACATGGAAATATCTACACCGCTACCTATATAAACATGGAATTATAAGCACCGCTATCTGTATGAACATGGAAATATCTACACCGCTATCTGTTTGAACATGGAAATATCTACACCGCTATCTGTATGAACATGGAAATATCTACACCACTATCTGTATGAACATGGAAATATCTACACCGCTAGCTGTATGAACATGGAATTATCTTCACCGCCATCTGTATGAACATGGATATGTCTACACAGCCATCTGGATGAACATGGAAATATCTACACCGCTACCTGTATGAACATGGAAATAGCTACACCGCTATCTGTATGAACATGGAAATATCTACATCACTATCTGTATGAACATGGAAATATCTACACCGCTATCTGTATGAACATGGAAATATCTTCACCGCCATCTGTATGAACATGGAAATATCTACACCGCTACCTGTATAAACATGGAAATATAAGCACCGCTATCTGTATGAACATGGAAATATCTACACCGCTATCTGTTTGAACATGGAAATATCTACACCGCTATCTGTATGAACATGGAAATAGCTACACCGCTATCTGTATGAACATGGAAATATCTACAGCACTATCTGTATGAACATGGAAATATCTACACCGCTATCTATATGAACATGGATATATCTACACAGCCATCTGGATGAACATGGAAATATCTACACCGCTATCTGTATGAACATGGAAATATCTACACCGCTATCTGTGTAATCATGCATACACCTTCACCGCTATCAGTATAAACATGGAAATATCTGCACCGCTATCTGTATGAACATGGAAATATCTCCACCGCTATCTGTTTGAACATGGAAATATCTACACCGCTATCTGTATGAGCATGGAAATATCTTCACCGCCATCTGCATGAACATGGATATATCTACACAACCATCTGGATGAACATGGAAATATCTACACCGCTATCTGTATGAACATGGAAATAGCTACACCGCTATCTGTATGAACGTGGAAATATCTACACCACTATCTGTATGAACATGGAAATATCTATACCGCTATCTGTATGAACATGGAGTTACCTTCACCGCCATCTGTATGAACATGGATATATCTACACAGCCATATGGATGAACATGGAAATATCTACACCGCTATCTGCATGAACATGGAAATAGCTACACCGCTATCTGTATGAACATGGAAATAGCTACACCGCCATCTGTATGAACATGGAAATATCTGCACCGCCATCTGTATGAACATATAAATATCTACACTGCCATCCGTATTAAGATGGAGATATCTACACCGCTATCTGTATAAACCTGGAAATATCTACACCGCTATCTGTATAAACATGGAAATATCCACACCGCTATCTGTATAAACATGGAAATATCCACACCGCTACCTGTATAAACATGGAAATATCAGCACCGCTATCTGTATGAACATGGTAATACCTACACCGCTATCTGAACGAACATGGAAATATCTACACCGCTATCTGTATGAACATGGAAATAGCTACACCGCTATCTGTATGAACATGGAAATATCTACACAACTATCTGTATGAACATGGAAATATCTACACCGCTATCTGTATGAAGATGGATATATCTACACAGCCATCTGGATGAACATGGAAATATCTACACCGCTATCTGTATGAACATGGAAATACCGACACCGCTATCTGTGTAAACATGCATACATCTTCACCGCTATCTGTGTAAACATGGAAATATCTACACCGCTATCTGTATGAACATGGAAATATCTACACCGCTATCTGTTTGAACATGGAAATATCTAAACCGCTATCTGCATGAAAATGGAAATATCCACACAGCTATCTGCATATACATGGAAATATCTACACAGCTATCTCTTTACACATGGAAATAACTACACCGCTATCTGTATGAACATGGAAATATCTACAACGCCATCTGTATGAACACGGAAATATCTGCACGGCCATCTGTATGAACATATAAATATCTACACCGCCATCTGTATTAAGATGGAGATATCTACACCGCTATCTGTATAAACATGGAAATATCTACACCGCTATCTGTATAAACATGGAAATATCTACACCGCTACCTGTATAAACATGGAAATATCAGCACCGCTCTCTGTATGAACATGGAAATATCAGCCCCTCTATCTGTATGAACATGGAAATATCTACACCACTATCTGTATGAACATGGAAATATCTACACCGCTATCCGTATGAACATGGAAACATCTTCACTGCCATCTGTATGAACATGGATATATCTACCCAGCCATCTGGATGAACATGGAAATATCTACACCGCTATCTGTATGAACATGGAAATAGCTACACTGCTGTCTGTATGAACTTGGAAATATCTACACCACTATCTGTATGAACATGGAAATATCTACACCGCTATCTGTATGAACATGGAAATATCTTCACCGCCATTTGTATGAACATGGATATATCTACACAACCATATGGATGAACATGGAAATATCTACACCACTATCTGTATGTACATGGAAATATATACACCGCTATCTGTGTGAAGATGGATATATCTACACAGCCATCTGGATAAACATGGAAATAACTACACCACTATCTGTATGAACATGGAAATATCTACACCGCTATCCGTATGAACATGGAAACATCTTCACCGCCATCTGTATGAACATGGATATATCTACCCAGCCATCTGGATGAACATGGAAATATCTACACCGCTATCTGTATGAACATGGAAATAGCTACACTGCTGTCTGTATGAACATGGAAATATCTACACCACTATCTGTATGAACATGGAAATATCTACACCGCTATCTGTATGAACATGGAAATATCTTCACCGCCATCTGTATGAACATGGATATATCTACACAACCATATGGATGAACATGGAAATATCTACACCACTATCTGTATGAACATGGAAATATATACACCGCTATCTGTGTGAAGATGGATATATCTACACAGCCATCTGGATGAACATGGAAATAACTACACCGCTATCAGTATGAACATGGAAATATCTACACCGCTATCTGTGTAAACATGCATACATCTTCACTACTATCTGTATTAACATGGAAATATCTACACCGCTATCTGTATGAACATGGAAATATCTGCACCGCTATCTGTTTGAACATGGAAATATCTAAACCGCTATCTGCATGAAAATGGAAATATCTACACAGCTATCTGCATATACATGAAAATATCTACACAGCTATCTCTTTGCACATGGAAATAACTACACCGCTATCTGTATGATCATGGAAATATCTACACCGCCATCTGTATGAACATGGAAATATCTGCACGGCCATCTGTATGAACTTATAAATATCTACACTGCCATCTGTATTAAGATGGAGATATCTACACCGCTATCTGTATAAACATGGAAATATCTACACCGCTATCTGTATAAACATGGAAATATCTACACCGCAATCTGTATAAACATGGAAATATCAGCACCGCTATCTGTATGAACATGGATATATCAGCCCCTCCATCTGTATGAACATGGAAATATCTACACCACTATCTGTATGAACATGGAAATATCCTCACCGCTATCTGTATGAGCATGGAAATATCATCACCGCCATCTGTATGAACATGGATACATCTACACAGCCATCTGTATGAACATGGAAATATCTACACCGCTATCTGTATGAACATGGAAATATCTACACCGCTATCTGTTTGAACATGGAAATATCTAAACCGCAATCTGCATGAAAATGGAAATATCTTCACAGCTATCTGCATATACATGGAAATATCTACACAGCTATCTCTTTACACATGGAAATAACTACACCGCTATCTGTATGAACATGGAAATATCTCCACCGCCATCTGTATGAACCTGGAAATATCTGCACGGCCATCACTATGAACATATAAATATCTGCACCGCCATCTGTATTAAGATGGAGATATCTACACCGCTATCTGTATAAACATGGAAATATCTACACCGCTATCTGTATAAACATGGAAATATCTACACCGCTACCTGTATAAACATGGAAATATAAGCACCGCTATCTGTATGAACATGGAAATATCAGCCCCTCTATCTGTAGGAACATGGAAATATCTACACCACTATCTGTATGAACATGGAAATATCTACACCGCTATCTGTATGAACACGGAAATAGCTACACCGCTACCTGTATGAACATGGAAATATCTACATCACTATCTGTATGAACATGGAAATATCTACACCGCTATCTGTATGAACATGGAAATATCTTCACCGCCATCTGTATGAACATGGAAATATCTACACCGCTACCTATATAAACATGGAATTATAAGCACCGCTATCTGTATGAACATGGAAATATCTACACCGCTATCTGTTTGAACATGGAAATATCTACACCGCTATCTGTATGAACATGGAAATAGCTACACCGCTATCTGCATGAACATGGAAATATCTACAGCACTATCTGTATGAACATGGAAATATCTACACCGCTATCTGTATGAACATGGATATATCTACACAGCCATCTGGATGATCATGGAAATATCTACACCGCAATCTGTATGAACATGGAAATATCTACACCGCTATCTGTGTAAACATGCATACATCTTCACCGCTATCTGTATAAACATGGAAATATCTACACCGCTATCTGTATGAACATGGAAATATGTACACCGCTATCTGTTTGAACATGGAAATATCTAAACCGCAATCTGCATGAAAATGGAAATATCTTCACAGCTGTCTGCATATACATGGAAATATCTACACAGCTATCTCTTTACACATGGAAATAACTACACCGCTATCTGTATGAACATGGAAATATCTACACCGCCGTCTGTATGAACATGGAAATATCTGCACGGCCATCTGTATGAACATATAAATATCTACACTGCCATCTGTATTAAGATGGAGATATCTTCACCGCTATCGGTATAAACATGGAAATATCTACACCGCTATCTGTAAAAACATGGAAATATCTACACCGCTATCTGTATAAACATGGAAATATCTACACCGCTACCTGTATAAACTTGGAAATATCAGCACCGCTATCTGTATGAACATGGAAATATCAGCCCCTCTATCTGTATGAACATGGAAATATCTACACCACTATCTGTATGAACATGGAAATATCTACACCGCTATCTGTATGAACATGGAATTATCTTCACCGCCATCTGTATGAACATGGATATGTCTACACAGCCATCTGGATGAACATGGAAATATCTACACCGCTACCTGTATGAACATGGAAATAGCTACACCGCTATCTGTATGAACATGGAAATATCTACATCACTATCTGTATGAACATGGAAATATCTACACCGCTATCTGTATGAACATGGAAATATCTTCACCGCCATCTGTATGAACATGGAAATATCTACACCGCTATCTGTATGAACATGGAAATAGCTACACCGCTATCTGTATGAACATGGAAATATCTACAGCACTATCTGTATGAACATGGAAATATCTACACCGCTATCTATATGAACATGGATATATCTACACAGCCATTTGGATGAACATGGAAATATCTACACCGCTATCTGTATGAACATGGAAATATCTACACCGCTATCTGTGTAATCATGCATACACCTTCACCGCTATCAGTATAAACATGGAAATATCTGCACCGCTATCTGTATGAACATGGAAATATCTCCACCGCTATCTGTTTGAACATGGAAATATCTACACCGCTATCTGTATGAGCATGGAAATATCTTCACCGCCATCTGCATGAACATGGATATATCTACACAACCATCTGGATGAACATGGAAATATCTACACCGCTATCTGTATGAACATGGAAATAGCTACACCGCTATCTGTATGAACGTGGAAATATCTACACCACTATCTGTATGAACATGGAAATATCTATACCGCTATCTGTATGAACATGGAGTTACCTTCACCGCCATCTGTATGAACATGGATATATCTACACAGCCATATGGATGAACATGGAAATATCTACACCGCTATCTGCATGAACATGGAAATAGCTACACCGCTATCTGTATGAACATGGAAATAGCTACACCGCCATCTGTATGAACCTGGAAATATCTGCACGGCCATCACTATGAACATATAAATATCTGCACCGCCATCTGTATTAAGATGGAGATATCTACACCGCTATCTGTATAAACATGGAAATATCTACACCGCTATCTGTATAAACATGGAAATATCTACACCGCTACCTGTATAAACATGGAAATATAAGCACCGCTATCTGTATGAACATGGAAATATCAGCCCCTCTATCTGTAGGAACATGGAAATATCTACACCACTATCTGTATGAACATGGAAATATCTACACCGCTATCTGTATGAACACGGAAATAGCTACACCGCTACCTGTATGAACATGGAAATATCTACATCACTATCTGTATGAACATGGAAATATCTACACCGCTATCTGTATGAACATGGAAATATCTTCACCGCCATCTGTATGAACATGGAAATATCTACACCGCTACCTATATAAACATGGAATTATAAGCACCGCTATCTGTATGAACATGGAAATATCTACACCGCTATCTGTTTGAACATGGAAATATCTACACCGCTATCTGTATGAACATGGAAATAGCTACACCGCTATCTGCATGAACATGGAAATATCTACAGCACTATCTGTATGAACATGGAAATATCTACACCGCTATCTGTATGAACATGGATATATCTACACAGCCATCTGGATGATCATGGAAATATCTACACCGCAATCTGTATGAACATGGAAATATCTACACCGCTATCTGTGTAAACATGCATACATCTTCACCGCTATCTGTATAAACATGGAAATATCTACACCGCTATCTGTATGAACATGGAAATATGTACACCGCTATCTGTTTGAACATGGAAATATCTAAACCGCAATCTGCATGAAAATGGAAATATCTTCACAGCTGTCTGCATATACATGGAAATATCTACACAGCTATCTCTTTACACATGGAAATAACTACACCGCTATCTGTATGAACATGGAAATATCTACACCGCCGTCTGTATGAACATGGAAATATCTGCACGGCCATCTGTATGAACATATAAATATCTACACTGCCATCTGTATTAAGATGGAGATATCTTCACCGCTATCGGTATAAACATGGAAATATCTACACCGCTATCTGTAAAAACATGGAAATATCTACACCGCTATCTGTATAAACATGGAAATATCTACACCGCTACCTGTATAAACTTGGAAATATCAGCACCGCTATCTGTATGAACATGGAAATATCAGCCCCTCTATCTGTATGAACATGGAAATATCTACACCACTATCTGTATGAACATGGAAATATCTACACCGCTATCTGTATGAACATGGAATTATCTTCACCGCCATCTGTATGAACATGGATATGTCTACACAGCCATCTGGATGAACATGGAAATATCTACACCGCTACCTGTATGAACATGGAAATAGCTACACCGCTATCTGTATGAACATGGAAATATCTACATCACTATCTGTATGAACATGGAAATATCTACACCGCTATCTGTATGAACATGGAAATATCTTCACCGCCATCTGTATGAACATGGAAATATCTACACCGCTACCTGTATAAACATGGAAATATAAGCACCGCTATCTGTATGAAGATGGAAATATCTACACCGCTATCTGTTTGAACATGGAAATATCTACACCGCTATCTGTATGAACATGGAAATAGCTACACCGCTATCTGTATGAACATGGAAATATCTACAGCACTATCTGTATGAACATGGAAATATCTACACCGCTATCTATATGAACATGGATATATCTACACAGCCATCTGGATGAACATGGAAATATCTACACCGCTATCTGTATGAACATGGAAATATCTACACCGCTATCTGTGTAATCATGCATACACCTTCACCGCTATCAGTATAAACATGGAAATATCTGCACCGCTATCTGTATGAACATGGAAATATCTCCACCGCTATCTGTTTGAACATGGAAATATCTAAACCGCAATCTGCATGAAAATGGAAATATCTTCACAGCTATCTGCATATACATGGAAATATCTACACAGCTATCTCTTTACACATGGAAATAACTACACCGCTATCTGTATGAACATGGAAATATCTACACCGCCATCTGTATGAACATGGAAATATCTGCACGGCCATCTGTATGAACATATAAATATCTACACCGCCATCTGTATTAAGATGGAGATATCTACACCGCTATCTGTATAAACATGGAAATATCTACACCGCTATCTGTATAAACACGGAAATATCTACACCGCTATCTGTATAAACATGGAAATATCTACACCGCTACCTGTATAAACATGGAAATATCAGCACCGCTATCTGTATGAACATGGATATATCAGCCCCTCCATCTGTATGAACATGGAAATATCTACACCACTATCTGTATGAACATGGAAATATCCACACCGCTATCTGTATGAGCATGGAAATATCATCACCGCCATCTGTATGAACATGGATACATCTACACAGCCATCTGTATGAACATGGAAATATCTACACCGCTATCTGTATGAACATGGAAATATCTACACCGCTATCTGTTTGAACATGGAAATATCTACACCGCTATCTGTGTAAATATGCATATATCTTCACCGCAATCTGTATAAACATGGAAATATCTACACCGCTATCTGTATGAACATGGAAATATCTACACCGCTATCTGAACATGGAAATATCTACACCGCTATCTGCATGAAAATGGAAATATCTACACAGCTATCTGCATATACATGGAGATATCTAAACAGCTATCTCTTTACACGTGGAAATAACTGCACCGCTATCTGTATGAACATGGAAATATCTACACCGCCATCTGTATGAACACGGAAATATCTGCACCGCCATCTGTATGAACATATAAATATCTACACGGCGATCTGTATTAAGATGTAGATATCTACACCGCCATCTGTATAAACATGGAAATATCTACACCGCTATCTGTATAAACATGGAAATATCTACACCACTATCTGTGTAAACATGCATACATCTTCACCGCTATCTCTATAAACATGGAAATATCTACACCGCTATCTGTATGAACATGGAAATATCTACACCGCTATCTGTTTGAACATGGAAATATCTACACCGCTATCTGTATAAACATGGAAATATCTACACCGCTATCTGAATGAACATGGAAATACCTTCACCGCCATCTGTATGAACATGGATATATCTACACAGCCATGTGGATGAACCTGGATATTTCTACACAGCCCTCTGGATGAACATGGAAATATCCACACAGCTATCTGTGTAAACATGCATACATCTTCACCGCTATCTGTATAAACATGGAAATATCTACACCGCTATCTGTATGAACATGGAAATATCTACACCGCTATCTGTTTGAAGATGGAAATATATACACCGCTATCTGCATGAAAATGGAAATATCTACACAGCTATCTGCATGAAAATGGAAATATCTACACAGCTAACTGCATATACATGGAAATATCTACACAGCTATCTCTTTTCACATGTAAATAACTACACCGCTATCTGTATGAACATGGAAATATCTACACCGCCATCTGTATGAACATGGAAATATCTGCACCGCCATCTGTATGAACATATAAATATCTACACCGCCATCTGTATTAAGATGGAGATATCTACACCGCTATCTGAATAAACATGGAAATATCTACACCGCCATCTGTATAAACATGGAAATATCAGCACCTCTATCTGTATGAACATGGAAATATCAGCCCCTCTATCCGTATGAACATGGAGATATCTACACCGCCACCTGTATGAACATGGATATATCTACACAGCCATCTGGATGAACATGGAAATATCTACACCGCTATCTGTATGAACATGGAAATAGCTACACCGCTATTTGAAAGAACATGGAATTATCTACACCGCTATCTGTATGAACATGGAAATATCTACACCGCTATCTGTATGAACATGGAAATATCTTCACCGCCATCTGTACGAACATTGATATATCTACAGAGCCATCTGGATGAACATGGAAATATCTACAACGCCATCTGTATGAACATATAAATATCTACACCGCCATCTGTATTAAGATGGAGATATCTACACCGCTATCTGTATAAACATGGAAATATCAACACAGCTAACTGTATAAACATGGAAATATCTACACCGCTATCTGTATAAACATGGAAATATCTACACCGCTACCTGTATAAACATGGAAATATCAGCAACGCTATCTGTATGAACATGGAAATATCTACACCGCTATCTGTCTGAACATGGAAATATCTACACCGCTATCTGTGTAAACATGCATACATCTTCAGCGCTATCTGTATAAACATGGAAATATCTACACCGCTATCTGTACGAACATGGAAATATCTACACCGCTGTCTGTTTGAAGATGGAAAGATATACACAGCTATCTGCATGGAAATGGAAATATCTACACAGCTATCTGCATATAGATGGAAATATCTACACAGCTATCTCTTTTCACATTGAAATATCTACACCGCTATCTGTAGGAACATGAAAATATCTACACCGCTATCTGTATGAACATGGAAATATCTACACCGCTATCTGTAAGAACATGGAAATATCTACACCGCTATCTGTATGAACATGGAAATATCTACACCGCTATTTGAAAGAACATGGAATTATCTACACCGCTATCTGTACGAACATGGAAATATCTACACCGCTATCTGTATGAACATGGAAATATCTACACCACTATCTGAATGAACATGGAAATATCTACACCGCTATCTGTATGAACATGGAAATATCTACACCGCTATCTGTATGAACATGGATAAATCTACACAGCCATCTGGATGAACATGGAAATATCTACACCGCTATCTGTGTTAACATGCATACATCTTCACCGCTATCTGTATAAACATGGAAATATCTACACCGCTATCTGTATGAACATGGAAATATCTGCACCGCTATCTGTATGAACATGGAAATATCTACACCGCTATCTGTTTGAACATGGAAATATCTACACGGCTATCTGCATGAAAATGGAAATATCTACATTGCTATCTGCATATACATGGAAATATCTACACAGCTATCTCTTTACACATGGAAATAACTACACCGCTATCTGTATGAACATGGACATATCTACACCGCCATCTTTATGAACATGGAAATATCTGCACGGCCATCTGTATGAACATATAAATATCTACACCGCCATCTGTATTAAGATGGAGATATCTACACCGCTATCAGTATAAACATGGAAATATCTACACCGCTATCTGAATAAACATGGAAATATCTACACCGCTATCTGTATGAACATGGAAATATCTACACCGCTATCTGTATGAACATGGAAATAGCTACACTGCTATCTGAATGAACATGGAAATATCTACACCACTATCTGTAGGAACATGGAAATATCTACACCGCTATCAGCATGACCATGGATATATCTACACAGCCATCTGGATGAACCTGGAATTATCTACACCGCTATCTGCATGAACATGGAAATATCTACACTGCTATCTGTGCAAACATGCATACATCTTCACCGCAATCTGTATAAGCATGGAAATATCAACACCGCTATCTGTATGAACGTGGAAATATCTACACCGCTATCTGTTTGAACATGGAAATATCTAAACCGCTATCAGCATGAAAATGGAAATATCTACACAGCTATCTGCATATACATGGAAATATCTACACATCTATCTCTTTGCACATGTAAATAACTACACCACTATCTGTATGAACATGGAACGGTCTGCAACGCCATCTGTATGAACATATAAATATCTACACCGCCATCTGTATTAAGATGGAGATATCTACACCGCTATCAGTATAAACATGGAAATATCTACACCGCTATCCGAATAAACATGGAAATATCTACACCGCTCTCTGTATAAACATGGAAATATCAGCACCGCTATCTGTATGA
Organism: Gorilla gorilla gorilla; assembly: GCF_029281585.2. Lineage (NCBI taxonomy): Eukaryota > Metazoa > Chordata > Mammalia > Primates > Hominidae > Gorilla > Gorilla gorilla. The sequence continues at coordinate 8,155,252 of NC_086017.1, forward strand.
ACATGGAAATATCAGCCCCTCTATCTGTATGAACATGGAAGTATCTACACCGCTATCTATATGAACATGGAAATATCTACACCGCTATCTGTATGAACATGGAAATATCTACACCTCTACCTGTATGAACATGGAAATATCTGCACCGCCATCTGTATGAACATATAAATATCTACACCGCCATCTGTATTAAGATGGAGATATCTACACCGCTATCTGTAAAAACATGGAAATATCTACACCGCTATCTGTATAAACATTCAAATATCTACACTGCTATCTGTATAAACATGGAAATATCTACACCGCTACCTGTGTAAACATGGAAATACCAACAAAGCTATCTGTAAGAGCATGGAAATATCAGCCGCTCTATCTGTATGAACATGGAAATATCTACACCGCTATCTCTATGAACATGGAAATATCTACACCGCTATCTGTTTGAACATGGAAATATCTAAACCGCTATCTGCATGAAAATGGAAATATATACAGAGCTATCAGCATATACATGGAAATATCTACACATCTATCTCTTTACACCTGGAAATAACTACACCGCTATCTGTATGAAGATGGAAATATCTTCACCGCCATCTGTATGTACATGGATATATCTACACAGCCATCTGGATGAACATGGAAATATCTACACCGCTATCTGTATGAACATGGAAATATCTACACCGCTATCTGTGTAAACATGCATACATCTTCACCGCTATCTGTATAAACATGGAAATATCTACACTGCTATCTGCATGAACATGGAAATATCTACACCGCTATCTGTTTGAACATGGAAATATCTACACCGCTATCTGCATGAAAATGGAAATATCTACACAGCGATCTGCATATACATGGAAATATCTACAAAGCTATCTCTTTACACATGGAAATAACTACAGCGCTATCTCTATTAACATGCAAATATCTACACCACCATCTGTCTGAACATGGAAATATCTGCACCGCCATCTGTATGAACATATAAATATCTACACCGCCATCTATAATAAGATGGACATATCTACACCGCTATCTGTATAAACTTGGAAATATCTAAACCGCTATCTGTATAAACATGGAAATATCTACACCGCTATATGTATAAACATGGAAATATATACACCGCTACCTGTATAAACATTTAAATATCAGCACAGCTATCTGTATGAACATGGAAATAACTACACAGCTATCTGTATGAACATGGAAATATCTACACCGCTATCTGTATGAACATGGAAATAGCTACACCGCTATCTGTATGAACATGGAAATATCTACACCACTACCTGTATGAACATGGAAATATCTACACCTCTATCTCCATGAACATGGATATATCTACACAGCCATCTGGATGAACATTTAAATATCTACACCACTATCTGTATGAACATGGAAATATCTACACCGCTATCTGAGTATATATGCATACATCTTCACCGCAATCTGTATAAACATGGAAATATCTACACCGCTATCTGTATGAACATGGAAATATCTACACCGCTATCTGTATAAACATGGAAATATCTACACCGCTACCTGTATAAACATGGAAATATCTACACCGCTACCTGTATAAACATGGAAATATCTACACCGCTACCTGTATAAACATGGAAATATCAGCACCGCTATCTGTATGAACATGGAAATATCAGCCCCTCTATCTGTATGAACATGGAAATATCTACACCGCTATCTGTATGAACATGGAAATATCTACACCACTATCTGTATGAACATGGAAATATCTACACCGCTACCTGTATGAACATGGATATATCTACACAGCCATCTGGATGAACATGGAAATATCTACACCGCTATCTGTATGAACATGGAAATATCTACACCGCCATCTGTATGAACATGGAAATATCAGCACGGCTATCTGTACGAACATATAAATATCTACACTGCCATCTGTATTAAGATGGAGATATCTACACCGCTATCTGTATAAACATGGAAATATCCACACCGCTGTCTGTATAAACATGGAAATATCTACACCGCTACCTGGATAAACATGGAAATATCTGCAACGCTATCTGTATGAACATGGAAATATCAGCCCCTCTATCTGTATGAACATGGAAATATCTACACCACTATCTGTATGAACATGGAAATATCTACACCGCTATCTGTATGAACATGGAAATAGCTACACCGCTATCTGTATGAACATGGAAATATCTACATCACTATCTGTATGAACATGGAAATATCTACAACGCTATCTGTATGAACAAGGAAATATCTACACCACTATCTGTATGAGCATGGAAATATCTTCACCGCCATCTGTATGAACATGGATATATCTACACAGCCATCTGGATGAACATGGAAATATCTACACCGCTATCTGTATGAACATGGAAATAGCTACACCGCTATGTGTATGAACATGGAAATATCTACACCACTATCTGTATGAACTTGGAAATATATACACCGCTATCTGTATGAACATGGAAATAACTTCACCACCATCTGTATGAACATGGATATATCTACACAGCCATATGGATGAACATGGAAATATCTACACCGCTATCTGCATGAACATGGAAATAGCTTCACCGCTATCTGTATGAACATGGAAATAGCTACACCGCCATCTGTATGAACATGGAAATATCTGCACCGCCATCTGTACGAACATATAAATATCTACACCGCCATCCATATTAAGATGGAGATATCTACACCGCTATCTTTATAAACCTGGAAATATCTACACCTCTATCTGTATAAACATGGAAATATCCACACCGCTATCTGTATAAACATGGAAATATCCACACAGCTACCTGTATAAACATGGAAATATCAGCACCGCTATCTGTATGAACATGGAAATAGCTACACCGCTATCTGTATGAACATGGAAATATCTACACCACTATCTGTATGAACATGGAAATATATACACCGCTATCTGTGTGAAGATGGATATATCTACACAGCCATCTGGATGAACATGGAAATAACTACACCGCTATCTGTATGAACATGGAAATATCTACACCGCTATCTGTATGAACATGGAAATATCTCCACCGCTATCTGTTTGAACATGGAAATATCTAAACTGCAATCTGCATGAAAATGGAAATATCTTCACAGCTATCTCCATATACATGGAAATATCTACACAGCTATCTCTTTACACATGGAAATAACTACACTGCTATCTGTATGAACATGGAAATATCTACACCGCCATCTGTATGAACATGGAAATATCTGCACGGCCATCTATATGAACATATAAATATCTACACCGCCATCTGTATTAAGATGGAGATATCTACACCGCTATCTGTATAAACATGGAAATATCTACACCGCTATCTGTATAAACATGGAAATATCTACACCGCTATCTGTATAAACATGGAAATATCTACACCGCTACCTGTATAAACATGGAAATATCAGCACCGCTATCTGTATGAACATGGAAATATCAGCCCCTCTATCTGTATGAACATGGAAATATCTACACCACTATCTGTATGAACATGGAAATATCTACACCGCTATCTGTATGAGCATGGAAATATCTTCACCGCCATCTGCATGAACATGGATTTATCTACACAACCATCTGGATGAACATGGAAATATCTACACCGCTATCTGTATGAACATGGAAATAGCTACACCGCTATCTGTATGAACGTGGAAATATCTACACCACTATCTGTATGAACATGGAAATATCTATACCGCTATCTGTATGAACATGGAATTATCTTCACCGCCATCTGTATGAACATGGATATATCTACACAGCCATATGGATGAACATGGAAATATCTACACCGCTATCTGCATGAACATGGAAATAGCTACACCGCTATCTGTATGAACATGGAAATAGCTACACCGCCATCTGTATGAACATGGAAATATCTGCACCGCCATCTGTATGAACATATAAATATCTACACCGCCATCCGTATTAAGATGGAGATATCTACACCGCTATCTGTATAAACCTGGAAATATCTACACCGCTATCTGTATAAACATGGAAATATCCACACCGCTATCTGTATAAACATGGAAATATCCACACCGCTACCTGTATAAACATGGAAATATCAGCACCGCTATCTGTATGAACATGGTAATACCTACACCGCTATCTGAACGAACATGGAAATATCTACACCGCTATCTGTATGAACATGGAAATAGCTACACCGCTATCTGTATGAACATGGAAATATGTACACCACTATCTGTATGAACATGGAAATATCTACACCGCTATCTGTATGAAGATGGATATATCTACACAGCCATCTGGATGAACATGGAAATATCTACACCGCTATCTGTATGAACATGGAAATATCTACACCGCTATCTGTGTAAACATGCATACATCTTCACCGCTATCTGTGTAAACATGGAAATATCTACACCGCTATCTGTATGAACATGGAAATATCTACACCGCTATCTGTTTGAACATGGAAATATCTAAACCGCTATCTGCATGAAAATGGAAATATCCACACAGCTATCTGCATATACATGGAAATATCTACACAGCTATCTCTTTACACATGGAAATAACTACACCGCTATCTGTATGAACATGGAAATATCTACAACGCCATCTGTATGAACACGGAAATATCTGCACGGCCATCTGTATGAACATATAAATATCTACACCGCCATCTGTATTAAGATGGAGATATCTACACCGCTATCTGTATAAACATGGAAATATCTACACCGCTATCTGTATAAACATGGAAATATCTACACCGCTACCTGTATAAACATGGAAATATCAGCACCGCTCTCTGTATGAACATGGAAATATCAGCCCCTCTATCTGTATGAACATGGAAATATCTACACCACTATCTGTATGAACATGGAAATATCTACACCGCTATCTGTATGAACATGGAAACATCTTCACCGCCATCTGTATGAACATGGATATATCTACCCAGCCATCTGGATGAACATGGAAATATCTACACCGCTATCTGTATGAACATGGAAATAGCTACACTGCTGTCTGTATGAACATGGAAATATCTACACCACTATCTGTATGAACATGGAAATATCTACACCGCTATCTGTATGAACATGGAAATATCTTCACCGCCATTTGTATGAACATGGATATATCTACACAACCATATGGATGAACATGGAAATATCTACACCACTATCTGTATGTACATGGAAATATATACACCGCTATCTGTGTGAAGATGGATATATCTACACAGCCATCTGGATAAACATGGAAATAACTACACCACTATCTGTATGAACATGGAAATATCTACACCGCTATCCGTATGAACATGGAAACATCTTCACCGCCATCTGTATGAACATGGATATATCTACCCAGCCATCTGGATGAACATGGAAATATCTACACCGCTATCTGTATGAACATGGAAATAGCTACACTGCTGTCTGTATGAACATGGAAATATCTACACCACTATCTGTATGAACATGGAAATATCTACACCGCTATCTGTATGAACAAGGAAATATCTTCACCGCCATCTGTATGAACATGGATATATCTACACAACCATATGGATGAACATGGAAATACCTACACCACTATCTGTATGAACATGGAAATATATACACCGCTATCTGTGTGAAGATGGATATATCTACACAGCCATCTGGATGAACATGGAAATAACTACACCGCTATCAGTATGAACATGGAAATATCTACACCGCTATCTGTGTAAACATGCATACATCTTCACTACTATCTGTATTAACATGGAAATATCTACACCGCTATCTGTATGAACATGGAAATATCTGCACCGCTATCTGTTTGAACATGGAAATATCTAAACCGCTATCTGCATGAAAATGGAAATATCTACACAGCTATCTGCATATACATGAAAATATCTACACAGCTATCTCTTTGCACATGGAAATAACTACACCGCTATCTGTATGATCATGGAAATATCTACACCGCCATCTGTATGAACATGGAAATATCTGCACGGCCATCTGTATGAACTTATAAATATCTACACTGCCATCTGTATTAAGATGGAGATATCTACACCGCTATCTGTATAAACATGGAAATATCTACACCGCTATCTGTATAAACATGGAAATATCTACACCGCAATCTGTATAAACATGGAAATATCTACACCGCAACCTGTATAAACATGGAAATATCAGCACCGCTATCTGTAGGAACATGGATATATCAGCCCCTCCATCTGTATGAACATGGAAATATCTACACCACTATCTGTATGAACATGGAAATATCCACACCGCTATCTGTATGAGCATGGAAATATCATCACCGCCATCTGTATGAACATGGATACATCTACACAGCCATCTGTATGAACATGGAAATATCTACACCGCTATCTGTATGAACATGGAAATATCTACACCGCTATCTGTTTGAACATGGAAATATCTAAACCGCAATCTGCATGAAAATGGAAATATCTTCACAGCTATCTGCATATACATGGAAATATCTACACAGCTATCTCTTTACACATGGAAATAACTACACCGCTATCTGTATGAACATGGAAATATCTCCACCGCCATCTGTATGAACCTGGAAATATCTGCACGGCCATCACTATGAACATATAAATATCTGCACCGCCATCTGTATTAAGATGGAGATATCTACACCGCTATCTGTATAAACATGGAAATATCTACACCGCTATCTGTATAAACATGGAAATATCTACACCGCTACCTGTATAAACATGGAAATATAAGCACCGCTATCTGTATGAACATGGAAATATCAGCCCCTCTATCTGTAGGAACATGGAAATATCTACACCACTATCTGTATGAACATGGAAATATCTACACCGCTATCTGTATGAACACGGAAACAGCTACACCGCTACCTGTATGAACATGGAAATATCTACATCACTATCTGTATGAACATGGAAATATCTACACCGCTATCTGTATGAACATGGAAATATCTTCACCGCCATCTGTATGAACATGGAAATATCTACACCGCTACCTATATAAACATGGAATTATAAGCACCGCTATCTGTATGAACATGGAAATATCTACACCGCTATCTGTTTGAACATGGAAATATCTACACCGCTATCTGTATGAACATGGAAATAGCTACACCGCTATATGCATGAACATGGAAATATCTACAGCACTATCTGTATGAACATGGAAATATCTACACCGCTATCTGTATGAACATGGATATATCTACACAGCCATCTGGATGATCATGGAAATATCTACACCGCAATCTGTATGAACATGGAAATATCTACACCGCTATCTGTGTAAACATGCATACATCTTCACCGCTATCTGTATAAACATGGAAATATCTACACCGCTATCTGTATGAACATGGAAATATGTACACCGCTATCTGTTTGAACATGGAAATATCTAAACCGCAATCTGCATGAAAATGGAAATATCTTCACAGCTGTCTGCATATAGATGGAAATATCTACACAGCTATCTCTTTACACATGGAAATAACTACACCGCTATCTGTATGAACATGGAAATATCTACACCGCCGTCTGTATGAACATGGAAATATCTGCACAGCCATCTGTATGAACATATAAATATCTACACTGCCATCTGTATTAAGATGGAGATATCTTCACCGCTATCGGTATAAACATGGAAATATCTACACCGCTATCTGTAAAAACATGGAAATATCTACACCGCTATCGGTATAAACATGGAAATATCTACACCGCTACCTGTATAAACTTGGAAATATCAGCACCGCTATCTGTATGAACATGGAAATATCAGCCCCTCTATCTGTATGAACATGGAAATATCTACACCACTATCTGTATGAACATGGAAATATCTACACCGCTATCTGTATGAACATGGAATTATCTTCACCGCCATCTGTATGAACATGGATATGTCTACACAGCCATCTGGATGAACATGGAAATATCTACACCGCTACCTGTATGAACATGGAAATAGCTACACCGCTATCTGTATGAACATGGAAATATCTACATCACTATCTGTATGAACATGGAAATATCTACACCGCTATCTGTATGAACATGGAAATATCTTCACCGCCATCTGTATGAACATGGAAATATCTACACCGCTACCTGTATAAACATGGAAATATAAGCACCGCTATCTGTATGAACATGGAAATATCTACACCGCTATCTGTTTGAACATGGAAATATCTACACCGCTATCTGTATGAACATGGAAATAGCTACACCGCTATCTGTATGAACATGGAAATATCTACAGCACTATCTGTATGAACATGGAAATATCTACACCGCTATCTATATGAACATGGATATATCTACACAGCCATCTGGATGAACATGGAAATATCTACACCGCTATCTGTATGAACATGGAAATATCTACACCACTATCTGTGTAATCATGCATACACCTTCACCGCTATCAGTATAAACATGGAAATATCTGCACCGCTATCTGTATGAACATGGAAATATCTCCACCGCTATCTGTTTGAACATGGAAATATCTACACCGCTATCTGTATGAGCATGGAAATATCTTCACCGCCATCTGCATGAACATGGATATATCTACACAACCATCTGGATGAACATGGAAATATCTACACCGCTATCTGTATGAACATGGAAATAGCTACACCGCTATCTGTATGAACGTGGAAATATCTACACCACTATCTGTATGAACATGGAAATATCTATACCGCAATCTGTATGAACATGGAGTTACCTTCACCGCCATCTGTATGAACATGGATATATCTACACAGCCATATGGATGAACATGGAAATATCTACACCGCTATCTGCATGAACATGGAAATAGCTACACCGCTATCTGTATGAACATGGAAATAGCTACACCGCCATCTGTATGAACATGGAAATATCTGCACCGCCATCTGTATGAACATATAAATATCTACACTGCCATCCGTATTAAGATGGAGATATCTACACCGCTATCTGTATAAACCTGGAAATATCTACACCGCTATCTGTATAAACATGGAAATATCCATACCGCTATCTGTATAAACATGGAAATATCCACACCGCTACCTGTATAAACATGGAAATATCAGCACCGCTATCTGTATGAACATGGTAATACCTACACCGCTATCTGAACGAACATGGAAATATCTACACCGCTATCTGTATGAACATGGAAATAGCTACACCGCTATCTGTATGAACATGGAAATATCTACACAACTATCTGTATGAACATGGAAATATCTACACCGCTATCTGTATGAAGATGGATATATCTACACAGCCATCTGGATGAACATGGAAATATCTACACCGCTATCTGTATGAACATGGAAATACCGACACCGCTATCTGTGTAAACATGCATACATCTTCACCGCTATCTGTGTAAACATGGAAATATCTACACCGCTATCTGTATGAACATGGAAATATCTACACCGCTATCTGTTTGAACATGGAAATATCTAAACCGCTATCTGCATGAAAATGGAAATATCCACACAGCTATCTGCATATACATGGAAATATCTACACAGCTATCTCTTTACACATGGAAATAACTACACCGCTATCTGTATGAACATGGAAATATCTACAACGCCATCTGTATGAACACGGAAATATCTGCACGGCCATCTGTATGAACATATAAATATCTACACCGCCATCTGTATTAAGATGGAGATATCTACACCGCTATCTGTATAAACATGGAAATATCTACACCGCTATCTGTATAAACATGGAAATATCTACACCGCTACCTGTATAAACATGGAAATATCAGCACCGCTCTCTGTATGAACATGGAAATATCAGCCCCTCTATGTGTATGAACATGGAAATATCTACACCACTATCTGTATGAACATGGAAATATCTACACCGCTATCCGTATGAACATGGAAACATCTTCACTGCCATCTGTATGAACATGGATATATCTACCCAGCCATCTGGATGAACATGGAAATATCTACACCGCTATCTGTATGAACATGGAAATAGCTACACTGCTGTCTGTATGAACATGGAAATATCTACACCACTATCTGTATGAACATGGAAATATCTACACCGCTATCTGTATGAACATGGAAATATCTTCACCGCCATTTGTATGAACATGGATGTATCTACACAAACATATGGATGAACATGGAAATATCTACACCACTATCTGTATGTACATGGAAATATATACACCGCTATCTGTGTGAAGATGGATATATCTACACAGCCATCTGGATAAACATGGAAATAACTACACCACTATCTGTATGAACATGGAAATATCTACACCGCTATCCGTATGAACATGGAAACATCTTCACCGCCATCTGTATGAACATGGATATATCTACCCAGCCATCTGGATGAACATGGAAATATCTACACCGCTATCTGTATGAACATGGAAATAGCTACACTGCTGTCTGTATGAACATGGAAATATCTACACCACTATCTGTATGAACATGGAAATATCTACACCGCTATCTGTATGAACATGGAAATATCTTCACCGCCATCTGTATGAACATGGATATATCTACACAACCATATGGATGAACATGGAAATATCTACACCACTATCTGTATGAACATGGAAATATATACACCGCTATCTGTGTGAAGATGGATATATCTACACAGCCATCTGGATGAACATGGAAATAACTACACCGCTATAAGTATGAACATGGAAATATCTACACCGCTATCTGTGTAAACATGCATACATCTTCACTACTATCTGTATTAACATGGAAATATCTACACCGCTATCTGTATGAACATGGAAATATCTGCACCGCTATCTGTTTGAACATGGAAATATCTAAACCGCTATCTGCATGAAAATGGAAATATCTACACAGCTATCTGCATATACATGAAAATATCTACACAGCTATCTCTTTGCACATGGAAATAACTACACCGCTATCTGTATGATCATGGAAATATCTACACCGCCATCTGTATGAACATGGAAATATCTGCACGGCCATCTGTATGAACTTATAAATATCTACACTGCCATCTGTATTAAGATGGAGATATCTACACCGCTATCTGTATAAACATGGAAATATCTACACCGCTATCTGTATAAACATGGAAATATCTACACCGCAATCTGTATAAACATGGAAATATCTACACCGCAACCTGTATAAACATGGAAATATCAGCACCGCTATCTGTATGAACATGGATATATCAGCCCCTCCATCTGTATGAACATGGAAATATCTACACCACTATCTGTATGAACATGGAAATATCCACACCGCTATCTGTATGAGCATGGAAATATCATCACCGCCATCTGTATGAACATGGATACATCTACACAGCCAGCTGTATGAACATGGAAATATCTACACCGCTATCTGTATGAACATGGAAATATTTACACCGCTATCTGTTTGAACATGGAAATATCTAAACCGCAATCTGCATGAAAATGGAAATATCTTCACAGCTATCTGCATATACATGGAAATATCTACACAGCTATCTCTTTACACATGGAAATAACTACACCGCTATCTGTATGAACATGGAAATATCTCCACCGCCATCTGTATGAACCTGGAAATATCTGCACGGCCATCACTATGAACATATAAATATCTGCACCGCCATCTGTATTAAGATGGAGATATCTACACCGCTATCTGTATAAACATGGAAATATCTACACCGCTATCTGTATAAACATGGAAATATCTACACCGCTACCTGTATAAACATGGAAATATAAGCACCGCTATCTGTATGAACATGGAAATATCAGCCCCTCTATCTGTAGGAACATGGAAATATCTACACCACTATCTGTATGAACATGGAAATATCTACACCGCTATCTGTATGAACACGGAAATAGCTACACCGCTACCTGTATGAACATGGAAATATCTACATCACTATCTGTATGAACATGGAAATATCTACACCGCTATCTGTATGAACATGGAAATATCTTCACCGCCATCTGTATGAACATGGAAATATCTACACCGCTACCTATATAAACATGGAATTATAAGCACCGCTATCTGTATGAACATGGAAATATCTACACCGCTATCTGTTTGAACATGGAAATATCTACACCGCTATCTGTATGAACATGGAAATAGCTACACCGCTATCTGCATGAACATGGAAATATCTACAGCACTATCTGTATGAACATGGAAATATCTACACCGCTATCTGTATGAACATGGATATATCTACACAGCCATCTGGATGATCATGGAAATATCTACACCGCAATCTGTATCAACATGGAAATATCTACACCGCTATCTGTGTAAACATGCATACATCTTCACCGCTATCTGTATAAACATGGAAATATCTACACCGCTATCTGTATGAACATGGAAATATGTACACCGCTATCTGTTTGAACATGGAAATATCTAAACCGCAATCTGCATGAAAATGGAAATATCTTCACAGCTGTCTGCATATACATGGAAATATCTACACAGCTATCTCTTTACACATGGAAATAACTACACCGCTATCTGTATGAACATGGAAATATCTACACCGCCGTCTGTATGAACATGGAAATATCTGCACGGCCATCTGTATGAACATATAAATATCTACACTGCCATCTGTATTAAGATGGAGATATCTTCACCGCTATCGGTATAAACATGGAAATATCTACACCGCTATCTGTAAAAACATGGAAATATCTACACCGCTATCTGTATAAACATGGAAATATCTACACCGCTACCTGTATAAACTTGGAAATATCAGCACCGCTATCTGTATGAACATGGAAATATCAGCCCCTCTATCTGTATGAACATGGAAATATCTACACCACTATCTGTATGAACATGGAAATATCTACACCGCTATCTGTATGAACATGGAATTATCTTCACCGCCATCTGTATGAACATGGATATGTCTACACAGCCATCTGGATGAACATGGAAATATCTACACCGCTACCTGTATGAACATGGAAATAGCTACACCGCTATCTGTATGAACATGGAAATATCTACATCACTATCTGTATGAACATGGAAATATCTACACCGCTATCTGTATGAACATGGAAATATCTTCACCGCCATCTGTATGAACATGGAAATATCTACACCGCTACCTGTATGAAGATGGAAATATCTACACCGCTATCTGTTTGAACATGGAAATATCTACACCGCTATCTGTTTGAACATGGAAATATCTACACCGCTATCTGTATGAACATGGAAATAGCTACACCGCTATCTGTATGAACATGGAAATATCTACAGCACTATCTGTATGAACATGGAAATATCTACACCGCTATCTATATGAACATGGATATATCTACACAGCCATCTGGATGAACATGGAAATATCTACACCGCTATCTGTATGAACATGGAAATATCTACACCGCTATCTGTTTAATCATGCATACACCTTCACCGCTATCAGTATAAACATGGAAATATCTGCACCGCTATCTGTATGAACATGGAAATATCTCCACCGCTATCTGTTTGAACATGGAAATATCTAAACCGCAATCTGCATGAAAATGGAAATATCTTCACAGCTATCTGCATATACATGGAAATATCTACACAGCTATCTCTTTACACATGGAAATAACTACACCGCTATCTGTATGAACATGGAAATATCTACACCGCCATCTGTATGAACATGGAAATATCTGCACGGCCATCTGTATGAACATATAAATATCTACACCGCCATCTGTATTAAGATGGAGATATCTACACCGCTATCTGTATAAACATGGAAATATCTACACCGCTATCTGTATAAACACGGAAATATCTACACCGCTATCTGTATAAACATGGAAATATCTACACCGCTACCTGTATAAACATGGAAATATCAGCACCGCTATCTGTATGAACATGGAAATATCAGCCACTCTATCTGTATGAACATGGAAATATCTACACCACTATCTGTATGAACATGGAAATATCTACACCGCTATCTGTATGAGCATGGAAATATCTTCACCGCCATCTGTATGAACATGGATATATCTACACAACCATCTGGATGAACATGGAAATATCTACACCGCTATCTGTATGAACATGGAAATAGCTACACCGCTATCTGTATGAACGTGGAAATATCTACACCACTATCTGTATGAACATGGAAATATCTACACCGCTATCTGAATGAACATGGAATTATCTTCACCGCCATCTGTATGAACATGGATATATCTACACAGCCATATGGATGAACATGGAAATATCTACACCGCTATCTGCATGAACATGGAAATAGCTACACCGCTATCTGTATGAACATGGAAATAGCTACACCGCCATCTGTATGAACATGGAAATATCTGCAGCGCCATCTGTATGAACATATAAATATCTACACCGCCATCCGTATTAAGATGGAGATATCTACACCGCTATCTGTATAAACATGGAAATATCCACACCGCTATCAGTATAAACATGGAAATATCCACACCGCTACCTGTATAAACATGGAAATATCAGCACCGCTATCTGTATGAACATGGTAATACCTACACCGCTATCTGAACGAACATGGAAATATCTACACCGCTATCTGTATGAACATGGAAATATCTTCACCGCCATCTGTATGAACATGGAAATATCTACACCGCTATCTGTATGAACATGGAAATAGCTACACTGCTGTCTGTATGAACATGGAAATATCTACACCACTATCTGTATGAACATGGAAATATCTACACCGCTATCCGTATGAACATGGAAATATCTTCACCGCCATCTGTATGAACATGGATATATCTACACAACCATATGGATGAACATGGAAATATCTACACCGCTATCTGTATGAACATGGAAATAGCTACACCGCTATCTGTATGAACATGGAAATAGCTACACCGCCATCTGTATGAACATGGAAATATCTGCATCGCCATCTGTATGAACATATAAATATCTACACCACCATCTGTATTAAGATCGAGATATCTACACCGCTATTTGTATAAACCTGGAAATATCTACACCGCTATCTGTATAACATGGAAATATCCACACCGCTATGTGTATAAACATGGAAATATCCACTCCACTACCTGTACAAACATGGAAATATCTACACTGCCATCTGTATGAACATGGAAATGCCCAAACCGCCAACTCTATAAACATGGAAATATCTACAGCGCCTAGTGTAGGAACATGGAAATATCTACACCGCTTTCTGTTTAAACATGGAAATATCTACACTGCTATCTGCATAAAAGTGGAAATATCTACACCGCTATCAGCATAAACTTGGAAATATCTACACCGCTATCTGTGTAAACATGGAAATATCTACCCCACCAACTGTAGGAACATGGAAATACCTACACCGCTATCTCCGTAATCATCGGAATATCTACACCGCTATCTGTATAAACATGGAAATACCTACACAGCCATCTGTAGGAACATGTAAATATCTACACCATTATCTGTATACACATGTAAATATCTACACCGCTATCTGTATACACATGGAAATATCTACACCGCTATCTCTTAAAACTTGGAAATATCTACACAGTTATGTGTATAAACATGGAAATATCTTCACCGCCATCTGTATGAACATGGAAATATCTCCGCTGCCAACTATATAAACATGGAAATATCTACACCGCCAACTCTATAAACATGGAAATATCTACACCACTATCTGTATAAACATGGAAACATCTACAACGCTATCTGTGTAAACATGGAAATATCTTCACCACTATCTGTATAAACATGGAAACATCTACAACGCTATCTGTGTAAACATGGAAATATCTACACCTCTATCTGTGTAAACATGGAAATGTCTACACCGCTATCTGTGTAAACATGGAAATAACTACACCACCAATTGTAGGAACATGGAAATATCTACACCGCTATCACTGTAAACATGGAAATATCTACACTTCTATCTGTATAAACATGGAAATATCTACACAGCCGCTTGTAGGAATATGTAAATGTCTACAACGTTATCTGTGTACACATGGAATTATCTACACTGCTATCTGTATAAACATGGAAATATCTACAATGCTATCTGTGTAAACATGGAAATATCTACACCGCTATCACTTAAAACTTGGAAATATCTACACCATTATGTGTATAAAGATGGACATATCTTTACCGCCTTCTGCATGAACATGGAAATATCTCCACTGCCAACTATATAAACATGGAAATATCTACACCGCTATCTATATATACATGCAAATATCTACACCGCTATCTGTGTAAACATGGAAATATCTACACCGATATCTGTGTAAACATGGAAATATCTACAACGCTATCTCTGTAAACATGGAAATATCTACACAGCCATCTGTAGGAACATGTAAATATCTACACCACTATCTCTATAAACATGGAAATATCTACACTGCTATCTGTATAAACATGGAAATATCTACACCGCTATCTGTGTAAACATGGAAAGATCTACACCGCTATCTCTGAAAACATGGAAAGATCTACACCATTATGTGTATAAAGACGTAAATATCTACACCGCTATCTGTATAAACATGGAAATATCTACACAGCCATCTGTAGGAGCATGTAAATATCTACACAGTTATCTGTATACACGTGGAAATATCTACACCGCTAGCTGTATAAACATGGAACTATCTACACCGCTATCTGTGTAAACATGGAAATATCAACACCGCCATCTCTTAAAACTTGGAAATATCTTCACCGTTATGTGCATAAACATGGAAATATCTTCACCGTCATCTGTATGAACATGGAAATATCTACTCTGCCATCTGTATAAACATGGAAATATCTACACCGCCATCTGTTTGAACATGAAAATATCTACACAGCCAACTCTATTAACATTGAAATATCTACACCGCTATCTGTATAAACATGGAAATATCTACACCGCTATCTGTGTAAACATGGAAATATCTACACCGATATCTGTGTAAACATGGAAATATCTACAACGCTATCTCTGTAAACATGGAAATATCTACACAGCCATCTGTAGGAACATGTAAATATCTACACCACTATCTCTATAAACATGGAAATATCTACACTGCTATCTGTATAAACATGGAAATATCTACACCGCTATCTGTGTAAACATGGAAAGATCTACACCGCTATCTCTGAAAACATGGAAAGATCTACACCATTATGTGTATAAAGACGTAAATATCTACACCGCTATCTGTATAAACATGGAAATAGCTACACAGCCATCTGTAGGAGCATGTAAATATCTACACAGTTATCTGTATACACGTGGAAATATCTACACCGCTAGCTGTATAAACATGGAACTATCTACACCGCTATCTGTGTAAACATGGAAATATCAACACCGCCATCTCTTAAAACTTGGAAATATCTTCACCGTTATGTGCATAAACATGGAAATATCTTCACCGTCATCTGTATGAACATGGAAATATCTACTCTGCCATCTGTATAAACATGGAAATATCTACACCGCCATCTGTTTGAACATGAAAATATCTACACAGCCAACTCTATTAACATTGAAATATCTACACCGCTATCTGTATAAACATGGAAATATCTACACTGCTATCTGTGTAAACATGGAAATATCTACACCGCTATCTGTGTAAACATGGAAGTATCTACAGGGCTATCTCTATAAACATGGAAATATCTTCACCGCCATCTGTATGAACATGGAAATATCTACATCGTGACCTGTATAAACATGGAAATATCTACACCGCTATCTGTATAAACATGGAAATATCTACACCGCTATCTCTATAACCATGGAAATATCTACACCGCTATCTGTATAAACATGGAAATATCCACACTGCTATCTGTATAGACATGGAAATATCTAAACCGCTATCTGTATAAACATGTAAATATCTACACCGCTATCTGTGTAAACATGGAAATATCTACAAAACTATCTGTGTAAAAATGGAAATATCTACACCGCTATCTGTACAAACATGGAAATATCTAAACCGCTATCAGCATGAAAATGGAAATATCTACACAGCTATCTGCATATACATGGAAATATTTACACAGCTATCTCTTTACACATGGAAATAACCACACTGCTATCTGTATGAACATGGAAATATCTACACCGCCATCTGAATGAACATGGAATTATCTGCACCACCATCTCTATGAACATATAAATATCTACACCGCCATCTGTATTAAGATGGAGATATCTACACCGCTATCTGTATAAACATGGAAATATCTACACCGCTATCTGTATAAACATGGAAATATCTACACTGCTATCTGTATAAACTTGGAAATATCTACACCGCTACATGTATAAACATGGAAATATCAGCACCGCTATCTGTATGAACATGGAATTATCAGCCCCTCTATCTGTATGAACATGGAAATATCTACACCACTATCTCTATGAACATGGAAATATCTACACCGCTTTCTGTTTGAACATGGAAATATCTAAACCGCTATCTGCATGGAAATGGAATTATCTGCACAGCTATCTGCATATACGTGGAAATATCTACACAACTATCTCTTTACACATGGAAATAACTACAGAGCTATCTGTATGAACATGGAAATATCTTCACCGCCATCTGTATGAACATGGAAATATCTACACAGCCATCTGGATGAACATGGAAATATCTACACCGCTATCTGTTTGAACATGGAAATATCTACACTGCTGTCTGCATGAATATGGAAATATCTACACAGCTATCTGCATACACATGGAAATATCTACACAGCTATCTCTTAACACATGGAAATAAGAACTCCGCTATCTCTATAAACATGGAAATATCTACACCGCCATCTGTATGAACATGGAAATATCTGCACCGCCATCTGTATGAACATATAAATATCTACACCGCCATCTGTATTAAGAAGGAAATATCTAAACCTCTATCTATATGAACATTGAAATATGTACACCGCAATCTGTATGAACATTGAAATATCTACACCGCTGCCTGTATAAACATGGAAATATCAGCACCGCTATCTGTATGAACTTGGAAATATCTACACCGCTATCTGTATGAACATGGAAATATCTACACCGCTATCTCTATGAACATGGAAATAGCTACACCGCTATCTGTATGAACATGGAAATATCTACACAGCCATCTGGATGAACATGGAAATATCTACTCCGCTATCTGTGTAAACATGCATAGATCTTCACCGCTATCTGTATAAACATGGAAATATCTACACCGCTATCTGTATGAACATGGAAATATCTACACCGCTATCTGTATGAACATGGAAATATCTACACCGCTATCTGTTTGAACATGGAAATATCTACACCGCTATCTGCATGAAAATGGAAATATCTACACTGCTATCTTCATATACATGGAAATATCTACACAGCTATCTCTTTACACATGGAAATAACTACACCGCTATCTGTATAAACATGGAAATATCTACACCGCCATCTGTATGAACATGGAAATATCTGCACCGCCATCTGTATGAACATATAAATATCTACACCGCCATCTGTATTAAGATGGATATATCTACACCGCTATCTGTTTGAACATGGAAATATCTACCCCGCTATCTGCATGAAAATGGAAATATCTACAAAGCTATCTGCATATACATGGAAATATCTACACAGCTATCTCTTTACACATGGAAATAACTACACCACTATACCTATAAACATGGAAATATCTACACCGCCATCTGTATGAACATGGAAATATCTACACCGCTATCTGCATGAAAATGGAAATATCTACACAGCTATCTGCATACACATGGAAATATCTACACAGCTATCTCTTAACACATGGAAATAAGTACTCCGCTATCTCTATAAACATGAAAATATCTACACCGCCATCTGTATGAACATGGAAATATCTGCACCGCCATCTGTATGAACAAATAAATATCTACACCGCCATCTGTATTAAGAAAGAAATATCTAAACCGCTATCTGTATGAACATTGAAATATCTACACCGCTATCTGTATGAACATTGAAATATCTACACCGCTATCTGTATGAACATGGAAATAGCTACACCGCTATCTGTATGAACATGGAAATATCTACACCGCTACCTGTATATGCATGGAAATATCAACACCGCTATCTGTATGAACATGGAAATATCTACACCGCTATCTGTATGAACATGGAAATGTCTACACCGCTATCAGTATGAACATGGAAATATCTACTCCGCTATCTGTATGAACATGGATATATCTACACAGCCCTCTGGATGAACATGGAAATATCCACACCGCTATCTGTGTAAACATGCATACATCTTCACCGCTATCTGTATAAACATGGAAATATCTACATTGCTATCTGTATGAACATTGAAATATCTACACCGCTATCTGTTTGAAGATGGAAATATATACACCGCTATCTGCATGAAAATGGGAATATCTACACAGCTATCTGCATATACATGGAAATATCTACACAGCTATCTCTTTACACATGGAAATAACTACACCGCTATCTGTATGAACATGGCAATATCTACACCGCCATCTGTATGAACATGGAAATATCTGCACCGCCATCTGTATGAACATATAAATATCTACACCGCCATCTGTATTAAGATGGAGATATATACACCGCTATCTGAATAAACATGGAAATATCTACACCGCTATCTGTATAAACATGGAAATATCTACACCGCTATCTGTATAAACATGGAAATATCTACACTGCTACCTGTATAAACATGGAAATATCAGCACCGCTATCTGTATGAACATGGAAATACCTACACCGCTATCTGTATGAACATGGAAATATCTACATCGCTATCTGTATGAACATGGAAGTATCTACACCGCTATCTCTATCAACATGGAAGTATCTACACCGCTATCTCTATCAACATGGAAATATCTACACTGCTATCTGTATGAACATGGAAATAGCTACACCGTTATCTGTATGAACATGGAAATAGCTACACCACTATCTGTATGAACACGGAAATATCTACACCGCTATCTGTATGAACATGGATATATCTACACAGCCATCTGGATGAACATGGAAATATCTACACCGCTATCTGTATGAACATGGAAATATCTACACCGCTATCTGTATGAACATTGATATATCTACACAGCCATCTGGATGAACATGGAAATATCTACACCGCTATCTGTGTAAACATGCATAGATCTTCACCGCTATCTGTATAAACATGGAAATATCTACACCGCTATTTGTATGAACATGGAAATATCTACACCGCTATCTGTATGAACATGGAAATATCTACACCACTATCTGTTTGAACATGGAAATATCTACACCGCTATCTGCATGAAAATGGAAATATCTACACTGCTATCTGCATATACATGGAAATATCTACACAGCTAACTCTTTACACATGGAAATAACTACACCGCTATCTGTATGAACATGGAAATATCTACACCGCTATCTGTATGAACATGGAAATATCTACACCGCTATCTGTATGAACATGGAAATATCTGCAAAGCTATCTGAATGAACATGGAAATACCTACACCGCTATCTGTTTGAACATGTAAATATCTACACCGCTATCTGCATGAAAATGGAAATATCTACAAAGCTATCTGCATATACATGGAAATATCTACACAGCTATCTCTTTACACATGGAAATAACTACACCGCTATATCTATAAACATGGAAATCTCTACACCGCTATCTGTATAAACATGGAAATATCTACACCGCTATCTGTATAATCATGGAAATATCTACACCACTACCTGTATAAACATGGAAATATCAGCACCGCTATCTGTATGAACATGGAATTATCTACACTGCTATCTGTATGAACATGGAAATATCTACAAAGCTATCTGAATGAACATGGAAATATCTACACCGCTATCTGTTTGAACATGTAAATATCTACACCGCTTTCTGCATGAAAATGGAAATATCTACAAAGCTATCTGCATATACATGGAAATATCTACACAGCTATCTCTTTACACATGGAAATAACTACACCGCTATATCTATAAACATGGAAATATCTACACCGCCATCTGTATGAACATGGAATTATCTGCACCGCCATCAGTATGAACATATAAATATCTACACCGCCATCTGTATTAAGAAGGAAATATCTAAACCGCTATCTGTATAAACATGGAAATATCTACACCGCTGCCTGTATAAACATGGAAATATCAGCACCGCTATCTGTATGAACATGGAAGTATCTACACCGCTATCTGTATCAACATGGAAAAATCTACACTGCTATCTGTATGAGCATGGAAATAGCTACACCGTTATCTGTATGAACATGGAAATAGCTACACCACTATCTGTATGAACACGGAAATATCTACACCGCTATCTGTATGAACATGGATATATCTACACAGCCATCTGGATGAACATGGAAATATCTACACCGCTATCTGCATGAACATGGAAATATCTACACCGCTATCTGTATGAACATTGATATATCTACACAGCCATCTGGATGAACATGGAAATATCTACACCGCTATCTGTGTAAACATGCATAGATCTTCACCGCTATCTGTATAAACATGGAAATATCTACACCGCTATTTGTATGAACATGGAAATATCTACACCGCTATCTGTATGAACATGGAAATATCTACACCACTATCTGTTTGAACATGGAAATATCTACACCGCTATCTGCATGAAAATGGAAATATCTACACTGCTATCTGCATATACATGGAAATACCTACACAGCTAACTCTTTACACATGGAAATAACTACACCGCTATCTGTATGAACATGGAAATATCTACACCGCTATCTGTATGAACATGGAAATATCTACACCGCTATCTGTATGAACATGGAAATATCTGCAAAGCTATCTGAATGAACATGGAAATATCTACACCGCTATCTGTTTGAACATGTAAATATCTACACCGCTATCTGCATGAAAATGGAAATATCTACAAAGCTATCTGCATATACATGGAAATATCTACACAGCTATCTCTTTACCCATGGAAATACCTACACCGCTATATCTATAAACATGGAAATATCTACACCGCCATCTGTATGAACATGGAATTATCTGCACCGCCATCAGTATGAACATATAAATATCTACACCGCCATCTGTATTAAGAAGGAAATATCTAAACCGCTATCTGTATAAACATGGAAATATCTACACCGCTGCCTGTATAAACATGGAAATATCAGCACCGATATCTGTATGAACATGGAAGTATCTACACCGCTATCTCTATCAACATGGAAATATCTACACTGCTATCTGTATGAACATGGAAATAGCTACACCGTTATCTGTATGAACATGGAAATAGCTACACCACTATCTGTATGAACACGGAAATATCTACACCGCTATCTGTATGAACATGGATATATCTACACAGCCATCTGGATGAACATGGAAATATCTACACCGCTATCTGTATGAACATGGAAATATCTACACCGCTATCTGTATGAACATTGATATATCTACACAGCCATCTGGATGAACATGGAAATATCTACACCGCTATCTGTGTAAACATGCATAGATCTTCACCGCTATCTGTATAAACATGGAAATATCTACACCGCTATTTGTATGAACATGGAAATATCTACACCGCTATCTGTATGAACATGGAAATATCTACACCACTATCTGTTTGAACATGGAAATATCTACACCGCTATCTGCATGAAAATGGAAATATCTACACTGCTATCTGCATATACATGGAAATATCTACACAGCTAACTCTTTACAAATGGAAATAACTACACCGCTATCTGTATGAACATGGAAATATCTACACCGCTATCTGTATGAACATGGAAATATGTGCAAAGCTATCTGAATGAACATGGAAATATCTACACCGCTATCTGTTTGAACATGTAAATATCTACACCGCTATCTGCATGAAAATGGAAATATCTACAAAGCTATCTGCATATACATGGAAATATCTACACAGCTATCTCTTTACCCATGGAAATACCTACACCGCTATATCTATAAACATGGAAATATCTACACCGCCATCTGTATGAACATGGAATTATCTGCACCGCCATCAGTATGAACATATAAATATCTACACCGCCATCTGTATTAAGAAGGAAATATCTAAACCGCTATCTGTATAAACATGGAAATATCTACACCGCTGCCTGTATAAACATGGAAATATCAGCACCGATATCTGTATGAACATGGAAGTATCTACACCGCTATCTCTATCAACATGGAAATATCTACACTGCTATCTGTATGAACATGGAAATAGCTACACCGTTATCTGTATGAACATGGAAATAGCTACACCACTATCTGTATGAACACGGAAATATCTACACCGCTATCTGTATGAACATGGATATATCTACACAGCCATCTGGATGAACATGGAAATATCTACACCGCTATCTGTATGAACATGGAAATATCTACACCGCTATCTGTATGAACATTGATATATCTACACAGCCATCTGGATGAACATGGAAATATCTACACCGCTATCTGTGTAAACATGCATAGATCTTCACCGCTATCTGTATAAACATGGAAATATCTACACCGCTATTTGTATGAACATGGAAATATCTACACCGCTATCTGTATGAACATGGAAATATCTACACCACTATCTGTTTGAACATGGAAATATCTACACCGCTATCTGCATGAAAATGGAAATATCTACACTGCTATCTGCATATACATGGAAATATCTACACAGCTAACTCTTTACAAATGGAAATAACTACACCGCTATCTGTATGAACATGGAAATATCTACACCGCTATCTGTATGAACATGGAAATATCTGCAAAGCTATCTGAATGAACATGGAAATATCTACACCGCTATCTGTTTGAACATGTAAATATCTACACCGCTATCTGCATGAAAATGGAAATATCTACAAAGCTATCAGCATATACATGGAAATATCTACACAGCTATCTCTTTACACATGGAAATAACTACACCGCTATATCTATAAACATGGAAATCTCTACACCGCTATCTGTATAAACATGGAAATATCTACACCGCTATCTGTATAATCATGGAAATATCTACACCACTACCTGTATAAACATGGAAATATCAGCACCGCTATCTGTATGAACATGGAATTATCTACACCGCTATCTGTATGAACATGGAAATATCTACAAAGCT
The DNA here is from genome assembly GCF_029281585.2 of Gorilla gorilla gorilla. Lineage (NCBI taxonomy): Eukaryota > Metazoa > Chordata > Mammalia > Primates > Hominidae > Gorilla > Gorilla gorilla. The sequence continues at coordinate 8,180,713 of NC_086017.1, forward strand.
ATCTGAATGAACATGGAAATATCTACACCGCTATCTGTTTGAACATGTAAATATCTACACCGCTTTCTGCATGAAAATGGAAATATCTACAAAGATATCTGCATATACATGGAAATATCTACACAGCTATCTCTTTACACATGGAAATAACTACACCGCTATATCTATAAACATGGAAATATCTACACAGCCATCTGTATGAACATGGAATTATCTGCACCGCCATCAGTATGAACATATAAATATCTACACCGCCATCTGTATTAAGAAGGAAATATCTAAACCGCTATCTGTATAAACATGGAAATATCTACACCGCTGCCTGTATAAACATGGAAATATCAGCACCGCTATCTGTATGAACATGGAAGTATCTACACCGCTATCTGTATCAACATGGAAAAATCTACACTGCTATCTGTATGAACATGGAAATAGCTACACCGTTATCTGTATGAACATGGAAATAGCTACACCAATATCTGTATGAACACGGAAATATCTACACCGCTATCTGTATGAACATGGATATATCTACACAGCCATCTGGATGAACATGGAAATATGTACACCGCTATCTGCATGAACATGGAAATATCTACACCGCTATCTGTATGAACATTGATATATCTACACAGCCATCTGGATGAACATGGAAATATCTACACCGCTATCTGTGTAAACATGCATAGATCTTCACCGCTATCTGTATAAACATGGAAATATCTACACCGCTATTTGTATGAACATGGAAATATCTACACCGCTATCTGTATGAACATGGAAATATCTACACCACTATCTGTTTGAACATGGAAATATCTACACCGCTATCTGCATGAAAATGGAAATATCTACACTGCTATCTGCATATACATGGAAATATCTACACAGCTAACTCTTTACACATGGAAATAACTACACCGCTATCTGTATGAACATGGAAATATCTACACCGCTATCTGTATGAACATGGAAATATCTACACCGCTATCTGTATGAACATGGAAATATCTGCAAAGCTATCTGAATGAACATGGAAATATCTACACCGCTATCTGTTTGAACATGTAAATATCTACACCGCTATCTGCATGAAAATGGAAATATCTACAAAGCTATCTGCATATACATGGAAATATCTACACAGCTATCTCTTTACACATGGAAATAACTACACCGATATATCTATAAACATGGAAGTCTCTACACCGCTATCTGTATAAACATGGAAATATCTACACCGCTATCTGTATAATCATGGAAATATCTACACCACTACCTGTATAAACATGGAAATATCAGCACCGCTATCTGTATGAACATGGAATTATCTACACCGCTATCTGTATGAACATGGAAATATCTACAAAGCTATCTGAATGAACATGGAAATATCTACACCGCTATCTGTTTGAACATGTAAATATCTACACCGCTTTCTGCATGAAAATGGAAATATCTACAAAGATATCTGCATATACATGGAAATATCTACACAGCTATCTCTTTACACATGGAAATAACTACACCGCTATATCTATAAACATGGAAATATCTACACCGCCATCTGTATGAACATGGAATTATCTGCACCGCCATCAGTATGAACATATAAATATCTACACCGCCATCTGTATTAAGAAGGAAATATCTAAACCGCTATCTGTATAAACATGGAAACATCTACACCGCTGCCTGTATAAACATGGAAATATCAGCACCGCTCTCTGTATGAACATGGAAGTATCTACACCGCTATCTGTATCAACATGGAAAAATCTACACTGCTATCTGTATGAACATGGAAATAGCTACACCGTTATCTGCATGAACATGGAAATAGCTACACCACTATCTGTATGAACACGGAAATATCTACACCGCTATCTGTATGAACATGGATATATCTACACAGCCATCTGGATGAACATGGAAATATCTACACCGCTATCTGTATGAACATGGAAATATCTACACCGCTATCTGTATGAACATTGATATATCTACACAGCCATCTGGATGAACATGGAAATATCTACACCGCTATCTGTTTAAACATGCATAGATCTTCACCGCTATCTGTATAAACATGGAAATATCTACACCGCTATCTGTATGAATATGGAAATATCTACAACGCTATCTGTATGAACATGGAAATATCCACACCGCCATCTGTATGAACATGGAAATATCTGCACCGCCATCTGTATGAACATATAAATATCTGCACCGCCATCTGTATTAAGATGGAGATATCTACACCGCTATCTGCATAAACATGGAAATATCTACACCGCTATCTGTATAAACATGGAAATGTATACTCCGCTATCTGTATAAACATGGAAATATCTACACCGCTACCTGTATAAGCATGCAAATATCAGCACCGCTATCTGTATGAACATGGAAATATCTACACCGCTATCTGTATGAACATGGAAATATCTACACAGCTATTTGTATGAACATGGAAATGTCTACACCGCTATCAGTATGAACATGGAAATATCTACACCGCTATCTGTATGAACATGGATATATCTACACAGCCCTCTGGATGAAGGTGGAAATATCCACACCGCTATCTGTGTAAACATGCATACATCTTCACCGCTATCTGTATAAACTTGGAAATATCTACATTGCTATCTGTATGAACATGGAAGTATCTACACCGCTATCTGTTTGAAGATGGAAATATATACACCGCTATCTGCATGAAAATGTAAATATCTACACAGCTATCTGCATATACATGGAAATATCTACACAGCTATCTCTTTACACATGGAAATAACTACACCGCTATCTGTATGAACATGGAAATATCTACACCGCCATCTGTATGAACATGGAAATATCTGCACCGCCATCTGTACGAACATATAAATATCTACACCGCCATCTGTATTAAGATGGAGATATCTACACTGCTATCTGAATAAACATGGAAATATCTGCACTGCTATCTGTATAAACATGGAAATATCTACACCGCTATCAGTATAAACATGGAAATATCTACACGGCTACCTGTATAAACATGGAAATATCAGCACCGCTATCTGTATGAACATGGAAATATCTACACCGCTATCTGTATGAACATGGAAATATCTACACCGCTATCTGTATGAACATGGAAATATCTACACCGCTATCTGTATGAACATGGAAATATCTGCAAAGCTATCTGAATGAACATGGAAATATCTACACCGCTATCTGTTTGAACATGTAAATATCTACACCGCTATCTGCATGAAAATGGAAATATCTACAAAGCTATCTGCATATACATGGAAATATCTACACAGCTATCTCTTTACACATGGAAATAACTACACCGATATATCTATAAACATGGAAATCTCTACACCGCTATCTGTATAAACATGGAAATATCTACACCGCTATCTGTATAATCATGGAAATATCTACACCACTACCTGTATAAACATGGAAATATCAGCACCGCTATCTGTATGAACATGGAATTATCTACACCGATATCTGTATGAACATGGAAATATCTACAAAGCTATCTGAATGAACATGGAAATATCTACACCGCTATCTGTTTGAACATGTAAATATCTACACCGCTTTCTGCATGAAAATGGAAATATCTACAAAGATATCTGCATATACATGGAAATATCTACACAGCTATCTCTTTACACATGGAAATAACTACACCGCTATATCTATAAACATGGAAATATCTACACCGCCATCTGTATGAACATGGAATTATCTGCACCGCCATCAGTATGAACATATAAATATCTACACCGCCATCTGTATTAAGAAGGAAATATCTAAACCGCTATCTGTATAAACATGGAAACATCTACACCGCTGCCTGTATAAACATGGAAATATCAGCACCGCTATCTGTATGAACATGGAAGTATCTACACCGCTATCTGTATCAACATGGAAAAATCTACACTGCTATCTGTATGAACATGGAAATAGCTACACCGTTATCTGTATGAACATGGAAATAGCTACACCACTATCTGTATGAACACGGAAATATCTACACCGCTATCTGTATGAACATGGATATATCTACACAGCCATCTGGATGAACATGGAAATATCTACACCGCTATCTGTATGAACATGGAAATATCTACACCGCTATCTGTATGAACATTGATATATCTACACAGCCATCTGGATGAACATGGAAATATCTACACCGCTATCTGTGTAAACATGCATAGATCTTCACCGCTATCTGTATAAACATGGAAATATCTACACAGCTATCTGTATGAATATGGAAATATCTACAACGCTATCTGTATGAACATGGAAATATCTACACCACTATCTGTTTGAACATGGAAATATCTACACCGCTATCTGCACGAAAATGGAAATATCTACACTGCTATCTGCATATCCATGGAAATATCTACACAGCTATCTCTTTACACATGGAAATAACTACACCGCTATCTGTATGAACATGCAAATATCCACACCGCCATCTGTATGAACATGGAAATATCTGCACCGCCATCTGTATGAACATATAAATATCTGCACCGCCATCTGTATTAAGATGGAGATATCTACACCGCTATCTGCATAAACATGGAAATATCTACACCGCTATCTGTATAAACATGGAAATGTATACACCGCTATCTGTATAAACATGGAAATATCTACACCGCTACCTGTATAAGCATGCAAATATCAGCACCGCTATCTGTATGAACATGGAAATATCTACACCGCTATCTGTATGAACATGGAAATATCTACACCGCTATTTGTATGAACATGGAAATGTCTACACCGCTATCAGTATGAACATGGAAATATCTACACGGCTATCTGTATGAACATGGATATATCTACACAGCCCTCTGGATGAAGGTGGAAATATCCACACCGCTATCTGTGTAAACATGCATACATCTTCACCGCTATCTGTATAAACATGGAAATATCTACATTGCTATCTGTATGAACATGGAAATATCTACACCGCTATCTGTTTGAAGATGGAAATATATACACCGCTATCTGCATGAAAATGGAAATATCTACACAGCTATCTGCATATACATGGAAATATCTACACAGCTATCTCTTTACACATGGAAATAACTACACCGCTATCTGTATGAACATGGAAATATCTACACCGCCATCTGTATGAACATGGAAATATCTGCACCGCCATCTTTATGAACATATAAATATCTACACCGCCATCTGTATTAAGATGGAGATATCTACACTGCTATCTGAATAAACATGGAAATATCTGCACTGCTATCTATATAAACATGGAAATATCTACACCGCTATCAGTATAAACATGGAAATATCTACACGGCTACCTGTATAAACATGGAAATATCAGCACCGATATCTGTATGAACATGGAAATATCTACACCGCTATCTGTATGAACATGGAAATATCTACACCGCTATCTGTATGAACATGGAAATATCTACAAAGCTATCTGACTGAACATGGAAATATCTACACCGCAATCTGTTTGAACATGTAAATATCTACACCGCTATCTGCATGAAAATGGAAATATCTACAAAGCTATCTGCATATACATGGAAATATCTACACAGCTATCTCTTTACACATGGAAATAACTACACCGCTATATCTATAAACATGGAAATCTCTACACCGCTATCTGTATAAACATGGAAATATCTACACCGCTATCTGTATAAACATGGAAATATCTACACCACTTCCTGTATAAACATGGAAATATCAGCACCGCTATCTGTATGAACATGGAATTATCTACACCGCTATCTGTATGAACATGGAAATATATACACCGCTATCTGTATGAACATGGAAATATCTACACCGCTACCTGTATGAACATGGAAATATCTACACCGCTATCTGTTTGAGCATGGAAATATCTACAACGCTGTCTGCTTGAAAATGGAAATATCTACACAGCTATCTGCATACACATGGAAATACCTACACAGCTATCTCTTAACGCATGGAAATAAGTACTCCGCTATCTCTATAAATATGGAAATATCTACACCGCCATGTGTATGAACATGGAAATATCTGCACCGCCACCTGTATGAACATATAAATATCTACACCGCCATCTGTATTAAGAAATAAATATCTAAACCGCTATCTGTATGAACATTGAAATATCTACACCGCTATCTGTATGAACATTGAAATATCTACACCGCTGCCTGTATAAACATGGAAATATCAGCACCGCTATCTGTATGAACATGGAAATATCTACACCGCTATCTGTATGAACATGGAAATATCTACACCGCTATCTGTATGAACATGGAAATAGCTACACCGCTATCTGTATGAACATGGAAATATCTACACAGCCATCTGGATGAACATGGAAATATCTACTCTGCTATCTGTGTAAACATGCATAGATCTTCACCGCTATCTGTATAAACATGGAAATATCTGCACCGCTATCTGTATGAACATGGAAATATCTACACCGCTATCTGTATGAACATGGAAATATCAACACCGCTATCTGTTTGAACATGGAAATATCTACACCGCTATCTGCATGAAAATGGAAATATCTACACTGCTATCTGCATATACATGGAAATATCTACACAGCTATCTCTTTACAAATGGAAATAACTACACCGCTATCTGTATGAACATGGAAATATCTACACCGCCATCTGTATGAACATGGAAATTTGTGCACCGCCATCTGTATGAACATATAAATATCTACACCGCCATCTGTATTACGATGGAGATATCTACACTGCTATCTGTATAAACATGGAAATATCTACACCGCTATCTGTATAAACATGGAAATATCTACACCGCTATCTGTATAAACATGGAAATATCTAAACCACTACCTGTATAAACATGGAAATATCAGCACCGCTATCTGTATGAACATGGAATTATCTACACCGCTATCTGTATGAACATGGAAATATCTACACCGCTATCTGTATGAACATGGAAATATCTACACCGCTATCTGTTTGAACCTGGAAATATCTACACCGCTATCTGCATGAAAATGGAAATATCTACACTGCTATCTTTATATACATGGAAATATCTACACAGCTATCTCTTTACACATGGAAATAACTACACCGCTATCTGTATAAACATGGAAATATCTACACCGCCATCTGTATGAACATGGAAATATCTGCACCGCCATCTGTATGAACATATAAATATCTACACCGCCATCTGCATTAAGATGGATATATCTACACCGCTATCTGAATAAACATGGAAATATCTACACCGCTATCTGTATAAACAGGGAATTATCTACACCGCTATCTGTATAACCATGGAAATATCTACACTGCTACCTGTATAAACATGGAAATATCAGCAATGCTATCTGTATGAACATGGAAATATCTACACCGCTATCTGTATGAACATGGAAATATCTACACCGCTATCTGTATGAACATGGAAATATCTACAAAGCTATCTGAATGAACATGGAAATATCTACACCGCTATCTGTTTGAACATGTAAATATCTACACCGCTATCTGCATGAAAATGGAAATATCTACAAAGCTATCTGCATATACATGGAAATATCTACACAGCTATCTCTTTACACATGGAAATAACTACACCGCTATATCTATAACCATGGAAATATCTACACCGCCATCTGTATGAACAAGGAAATATCTGCACCGCCATCTGTATGAACAAACAAATATCTACACCGCCATCTGTATTAAGAAGGAAATATCTAAACCGCTATCTGTATAAACATGGAAATATCTACATCGCTGCCTGTATAAACATGGAAATATCAGCACCGCTATCTGTATGAACATGGAAATATCTACACCGCTGTCTGTATCAACATGGAAATATCTACACCGCCATCTGTATGAACATAAAATATCTACACCGCCATCTGTATTAAGAAGGAAATATCTAAACCGCTATCTGTAAACGTGGAAATATCTACACCGCTGCCTGTATAAACATGGAAATATCAGCACTGCTATCTGTATGAACATGGAAATATCTACACCGCTATCTGTATGCACATGGAAATAACTACACCGCTATCTGTATGAACATGGAAATATCTACACCGCTATCTGTATGAACATGGAAATATCTACACCGCTATCTGTTTGAACATGGAAATATCTACAGCGCTCTCTGCATGAAAATGGAAATAACTACACAGCTATCTGCATATACATGGAAATATCTACACAGCTATCTCTTTACACATGGAAATAACTATACCGCTATCTGTATGAACATGGAAATATCTTCACCGCCATCTGTAGGAACATGGATATATCTACACAGCCATCTGGATGAACATTGAAATATCTACACCGCTATCTGTATGAACATGGAAATATCTACACCGCTATCTGTGTAAACATGCATACATCCTCACCGCTATCTGTATAAACATGGAAATATCTAAAGTGCTATCTGTATGAACATGGAAATACCTACACCGCTATCTGTTTGAACATGGAAATATCTACACCGCTATCTGCATGAAAATGGAAATATCTACAAAGCTATCTGCATATACATGGAAATATCTACACAGCTATCTCTTTACACATGGAAATAACTACACCGCTATATCTATAAACATGGAAATATCTACACCGCCATCTGTATGAACATGGAAATATCTGCACCACCATCTGTATGAACATATAAATATCTACACTGCCATCTGTATTAAGAAGGAAATATCTAAACCGCTATCTGTATGAACATTGAAATATCTACACCGCTATCTGTATGAACATGGAAATATCTACACCGCTATCTGTGTAAACATGCATACATCTTCACCGCTATCTGTATAAACATGGAAATATCTACAACGCTATCTGTATGAACATGGAAATATCTACACCGCTATCTGTACGAACATGGAAATATCTAAACCGCTATCTGCATGAAAATAGAAATATCTACACAGTTAACTGCATATACATGGAAATATCTACACAGCTATCTCTTTACACATGGAAATAACTATACCGCCATCTGTATGAACATGGACATATCTGCACCACCATCTGTATGAACATATAAATATCTACACCGCCATCTGTATTAAGAAGGAAATATCTAAACCGCTATCTGTATGAACATGGAAATATCTACAAAGCTATCTGACTGAACATGGAAATATCTACACCGCAATCTGTTTGAACATGTAAATATCTACACCGCTATCTGCATGAAAATGGAAATATCTACAAAGCTATCTGCATATACATGGAAATATCTACACAGCTATCTCTTTACACATGGAAATAACTACACCGCTATATCTATAAACATGGAAATCTCTACACCGCTATCTGTATAAACATGGAAATATCTACACCGCTATCTGTATAAACATGGAAATATCTACACCACTTCCTGTATAAACATGGAAATATCAGCACCGCTATCTGTATGAACATGGAATTATCTACACCGCTATCTGTATGAACATGGAAATATATACACCGCTATCTGTATGAACATGGAAATATCTACACCGCTACCTGTATGAACATGGAAATATCTACACCGCTATCTGTTTGAGCATGGAAATATCTACAACGCTGTCTGCTTGAAAATGGAAATATCTACACAGCTATCTGCATACACATGGAAATACCTACACAGCTATCTCTTAACGCATGGAAATAAGTACTCCGCTATCTCTATAAATATGGAAATATCTACACCGCCATGTGTATGAACATGGAAATATCTGCACCGCCACCTGTATGAACATATAAATATCTACACCGCCATCTGTATTAAGAAATAAATATCTAAACCGCTATCTGTATGAACATTGAAATATCTACACCGCTATCTGTATGAACATTGAAATATCTACACCGCTGCCTGTATAAACATGGAAATATCAGCACCGCTATCTGTATGAACATGGAAATATCTACACCGCTATCTGTATGAACATGGAAATATCTACACCGCTATCTGTATGAACATGGAAATAGCTACACCGCTATCTGTATGAACATGGAAATATCTACACAGCCATCTGGATGAACATGGAAATATCTACTCTGCTATCTGTGTAAACATGCATAGATCTTCACCGCTATCTGTATAAACATGGAAATATCTGCACCGCTATCTGTATGAACATGGAAATATCTACACCGCTATCTGTATGAACATGGAAATATCAACACCGCTATCTGTTTGAACATGGAAATATCTACACCGCTATCTGCATGAAAATGGAAATATCTACACTGCTATCTGCATATACATGGAAATATCTACACAGCTATCTCTTTACAAATGGAAATAACTACACCGCTATCTGTATGAACATGGAAATATCTACACCGCCATCTGTATGAACATGGAAATTTGTGCACCGCCATCTGTATGAACATATAAATATCTACACCGCCATCTGTATTAAGATGGAGATATCTACACTGCTATCTGTATAAACATGGAAATATCTACACCGCTATCTGTATAAACATGGAAATATCTACACCGCTATCTGTATAAACATGGAAATATCTAAACCACTACCTGTATAAACATGGAAATATCAGCACCGCTATCTGTATGAACATGGAATTATCTACACCGCTATCTGTATGAACATGGAAATATCTACACCGCTATCTGTATGAACATGGAAATATCTACACCGCTATCTGTTTGAACCTGGAAATATCTACACCGCTATCTGCATGAAAATGGAAATATCTACACTGCTATCTTCATATACATGGAAATATCTACACAGCTATCTCTTTACACATGGAAATAACTACACCGCTATCTGTATAAACATGGAAATATCTACACCGCCATCTGTATGAACATGGAAATATCTGCACCGCCATCTGTATGAACATATAAATATCTACACCGCCATCTGCATTAAGATGGATATATCTACACCGCTATCTGAATAAACATGGAAATATCTACACCGCTATCTGTATAAACAGGGAATTATCTACACCGCTATCTGTATAACCATGGAAATATCTACACTGCTACCTGTATAAACATGGAAATATCAGCAATGCTATCTGTATGAACATGGAAATATCTACACCGCTATCTGTATGAACATGGAAATATCTACACCGCTATCTGTATGAACATGGAAATATCTACAAAGCTATCTGAATGAACATGGAAATATATACACCGCTATCTGTTTGAACATGTAAATATCTACACCGCTATCTGCATGAAAATGGAAATATCTACAAAGCTATCTGCATATACATGGAAATATCTACACAGCTATCTCTTTACACATGGAAATAACTACACCACTATATCTATAACCATGGAAATATCTACACCGCCATCTGTATGAACAAGGAAATATCTGCACCGCCATCTGTATGAACAAACAAATATCTACACCGCCATCTGTATTAAGAAGGAAATATCTAAACCGCTATCTGTATAAACATGGAAATATCTACATCGCTGCCTGTATAAACATGGAAATATCAGCACCGCTATCTGTATGAACATGGAAATATCTACACCGCTGTCTGTATCAACATGGAAATATCTACACCGCCATCTGTATGAACATAAAATATCTACACCGCCATCTGTATTAAGAAGGAAATATCTAAACCGCTATCTGTAAACGTGGAAATATCTACACCGCTGCCTGTATAAACATGGAAATATCAGCACTGCTATCTGTATGAACATGGAAATATCTACACCGCTATCTGTATGCACATGGAAATAACTACACCGCTATCTGTATGAACATGGAAATATCTACACCGCTATCTGTATGAACATGGAAATATCTACACCGCTATCTGTTTGAACATGGAAATATCTACAGCGCTCTCTGCATGAAAATGGAAATAACTACACAGCTATCTGCATATACATGGAAATATCTACACAGCTATCTCTTTACACATGGAAATAACTATACCGCTATCTGTATGAACATGGAAATATCTTCACCGCCATCTGTAGGAACATGGATATATCTACACAGCCATCTGGATGAACATTGAAATATCTACACCGCTATCTGTATGAACATGGAAATATCTACACCGCTATCTGTGTAAACATGCATACATCCTCACCGCTATCTGTATAAACATGGAAATATCTAAAGTGCTATCTGTATGAACATGGAAATACCTACACCGCTATCTGTTTGAACATGGAAATATCTACACCGCTATCTGCATGAAAATGGAAATATCTACAAAGCTATCTGCATATACATGGAAATATCTACACAGCTATCTCTTTACACATGGAAATAACTACACCGCTATATCTATAAACATGGAAATATCTACACCGCCATCTGTATGAACATGGAAATATCTGCACCACCATCTGTATGAACATATAAATATCTACACTGCCATCTGTATTAAGAAGGAAATATCTAAACCGCTATCTGTATGAACATTGAAATATCTACACCGCTATCTGTATGAACATGGAAATATCTACACCGCTATCTGTGTAAACATGCATACATCTTCACCGCTATCTGTATAAACATGGAAATATCTACAACGCTATCTGTATGAACATGGAAATATCTACACCGCTATCTGTACGAACATGGAAATATCTAAACCGCTATCTGCATGAAAATAGAAATATCTACACAGTTAACTGCATATACATGGAAATATCTACACAGCTATCTCTTTACACATGGAAATAACTATACCGCCATCTGTATGAACATGGACATATCTGCACCACCATCTGTATGAACATATAAATATCTACACCGCCATCTGTATTAAGAAGGAAATATCTAAACCGCTATCTGTATGAACTTTGAAATATCTACACCGCTATCTGTATGAACATGGAAATATCTACACCGCAATCTGTTTGAACATGTAAATATCTACACCGCTATCTGCATGAAAATGGAAATATCTACAAAGCTATCTGCATATACATGGAAATATCTACACAGCTATCTCTTTACACATGGAAATAACTACACCGCTATATCTATAAACATGGAAATCTCTACACCGCTATCTGTATAAACATGGAAATATCTACACCGCTATCTGTATAAACATGGAAATATCTACACCACTTCCTGTATAAACATGGAAATATCAGCACCGCTATCTGTATGAACATGGAATTATCTACACCGCTATCTGTATGAACATGGAAATATATACACCGCTATCTGTATGAACATGGAAATATCTACACCGCTACCTGTATGAACATGGAAATATCTACACCGCTATCTGTTTGAGCATGGAAATATCTACAACGCTGTCTGCTTGAAAATGGAAATATCTACACAGCTATCTGCATACACATGGAAATACCTACACAGCTATCTCTTAACGCATGGAAATAAGTACTCCGCTATCTCTATAAATATGGAAATATCTACACCGCCATGTGTATGAACATGGAAATATCTGCACCGCCACCTGTATGAACATATAAATATCTACACCGCCATCTGTATTAAGAAATAAATATCTAAACCGCTATCTCTATGAACATGGAAATATCTACACCGCTATCTGTATGAACATGGAAATAGCTACACTGCTATCTGTATGAACATGGAAATATCTACACCACTATCTGTAGGAACATGGAAATATCTACACCGCTATCTCTATGAACATGGATATATCTACACAGCCATCTGGATGAACATGGAAATATCTACACCGCTGTCTGCATGAACATGGAAATATCTACACTGCTATCTGTGTAAACATGCATACATCTTCACCGCTATCTGTATAAGCATGGAAATATCAACACGGCTATCTGTATGAACTTGGAAATATCTACACCGCTACCTGTTTGAACATGGAAATATCTACACCACTACCTGTATAAACATGGAAATATCTACACAGCTATCTGCATATACATGGAAATATCTACACAGCTATAACTTTACACATGGAAATAACTACACCGCTATCTGTATGAACATGGAAATATCTGCACCACCATCTGTATGAACTTATAAATATCTACACCACCATCTGTATTAAGATGGAGATATCTACACCGCTATCTGTATAAACATGGAAATATCTACACCGCTATCTGTATTAACATGGAAATATCTACACCGCTATATGAATAAACATGGAAATATCAGCACCGCTCTCTGTATGAACATGGAAATATCAGCCCCTCTATCTGTATGAACATGGAAGTATCTACACCGCTATCTCTATGAACATGGAAATATCTACACTGCTATCTGTTTGAACATGGAAATATCTAAACCGCTATCTGCATGAAAATGGAAATATATACACAGCTATCTGCATATACATGGAAATATCTACACAGCTATCTCTTTACACATGGAAATAACTACACCGCTATCTGTATGAACATGGAAATATCTTCACCGCCATCTGTATGAACATGGATATATCTACACATTCATCTGTATGAACATGGAAATATCCACACCGCTATCTGTATGAACATGGAAATATCTACACCGCTATCTGTATGAACATGGAAATATCTGCAAAGCTATCTGAATGAACATGGAAATATCTACACCGCTATTTGTTTGAACATGTAAATATCTACACCGCTATCTGCATGAAAATGGAAATATCTACAAAGCTATCTGCATATACATGGAAATATCTACACAGCTATCTCTTTACACATGGAAATAACTACACCGATATATCTATAAACATGGAAATCTCTACACCGCTATCTGTATAAACATGGAAATATCTACACCGCTATCTGTATAATCATGGAAATATCTACACCACTACCTGTATAAACATGGAAATATCAGCACCGCTATCTGTATGAACATGGAATTATCTACACCGATATCTGTATGAACATGGAAATATCTACAAAGCTATCTGAATGAACATGGAAATATCTACACCGCTATCTGTTTGAACATGTAAATATCTACACCGCTTTCTGCATGAAAATGGAAATATCTACAAAGATATCTGCATATACATGGAAATATCTACACAGCTATCTCTTTACACATGGAAATAACTACACCGCTATATCTATAAACATGGAAATATCTACACCGCCATCTGTATGAACATGGAATTATCTGCACCGCCATCAGTATGAACATATAAATATCTACACCGCCATCTGTATTAAGAAGGAAATATCTAAACCGCTATCTGTATAAACATGGAAACATCTACACCGCTGCCTGTATAAACATGGAAATATCAGCACCGCTATCTGTATGAACATGGAAGTATCTACACCGCTATCTGTATCAACATGGAAAAATCTACACTGCTATCTGTATGAACATGGAAATAGCTACACCGTTATCTGTATGAACATGGAAATAGCTACACCACTATCTGTATGAACACGGAAATATCTACACCGCTATCTGTATGAACATGGATATATCTACACAGCCATCTGGATGAACATGGAAATATCTACACCGCTATCTGTATGAACATGGAAATATCTACACCGCTATCTGTATGAACATTGATATATCTACACAGCCATCTGGATGAACATGGAAATATCTACACCGCTATCTGTGTAAACATGCATAGATCTTCACCGCTATCTGTATAAACATGGAAATATCTACACAGCTATCTGTATGAATATGGAAGTATCTACAACGCTATCTGTATGAACATGGAAATATCTACACCACTATCTGTTTGAACATGGAAATATCTACACCGCTATCTGCATGAAAATGGAAATATCTACACTGCTATCTGCATATCCATGGAAATATCTACACAGCTATCTCTTTACACATGGAAATAACTACACCGCTATCTGTATGAACATGGAAATATCCACACCGCCATCTGTATGAACATGGAAATATCTGCACCGCCATCTGTATGAACATATAAATATCTGCACCGCCATCTGTATTAAGATGGAGATATCTACACCGCTATCTGCATAAACATGGAAATATCTACACCGCTATCTGTATAAACATGGAAATGTATACACCGCTATCTGTATAAACATGGAAATATCTACACCTCTACCTGTATAAGCATGCAAATATCAGCACCGCTATCTGTATGAACATGGAAATATCTACACCGCTATCTGTATGAACATGGAAATATCTACACCGCTATTTGTATGAACATGGAAATGTCTACACCGCTATCAGTATGAACATGGAAATATCTACACCGCTATCTGTATGAACATGGATATATCTACACAGCCCTCTGGATGAAGGTGGAAATATCCACACCGCTATCTGTGTAAACATGCATACATCTTCACCGCTATCTGTATAAACATGGAAATATCTACATTGCTATCTGTATGAACATGGAAATATCTACACCGCTATCTGTTTGAAGATGGAAATATATACACCGCTATCTGCATGAAAATGGAAATATCTACACAGCTATCTGCATATACATGGAAATATCTACACAGCTATCTCTTTACACATGGAAATAACTACACCGCTATCTGTATGAACATGGAAATATCTACACCGCCATCTGTATGAACATGGAAATATCTGCACCGCCATCTTTATGAACATATAAATATCTACACCGCCATCTGTATTAAGATGGAGATATCTACACTGCTATCTGAATAAACATGGAAATATCTCCACTGCTATCTGTATAAACATGGAAATATCTACACCGCTATCAGTATAAACATGGAAATATCTACACGGCTACCTGTATAAACATGGAAATATCAGCACCG
Source organism: Gorilla gorilla gorilla (assembly GCF_029281585.2). Classification (NCBI taxonomy): domain Eukaryota; kingdom Metazoa; phylum Chordata; class Mammalia; order Primates; family Hominidae; genus Gorilla; species Gorilla gorilla. The sequence continues at coordinate 8,197,537 of NC_086017.1, forward strand.
CTATCTGTATGAACATGGAAATATCTACACCGCTATCTGTATGAACATGGAAATATCTACAAAGCTATCTGACTGAACATGGAAATATCTACACCGCTATCTGTTTGAACATGTAAATATCTACACCGCTATCTGCATGAAAATGGAAATATCTACAAAGCTATCTGCATATACATGGAAATATCTACACAGCTATCTCTTTACACATGGAAATAACTACACCGCTATATCTATAAACATGGAAATCTCTACACCGCTATCTGTATAAACATGGAAATATCTACACCGCTATCTGTATAAACATGGAAATATCTACACCACTTACTGTATAAACATGGAAATATCAGCACCGCTATCTGTATGAACATGGAATTATCTACACCGCTATCTGTATGAACATGGAAATATATACACCACTACCTGTATAAACATGGAAATATCAGCACCGCTATCTGTATGAACATGGAATTATCTACACCGATATCTGTATGAACATGGAAATATCTACAAAGCTATCTGAATGAACATGGAAATATCTACACCGCTATCTGTTTGAACATGTAAATATCTACACCGCTTTCTGCATGAAAATGGAAATATCTACAAAGATATCTGCATATACATGGAAATATCTACACAGCTATCTCTTTACACATGGAAATAACTACACCGCTATATCTATAAACATGGAAATATCTACACCGCCATCTGTATGAACATGGAATTATCTGCACCGCCATCAGTATGAACATATAAATATCTACACCGCCATCTGTATTAAGAAGGAAATATCTAAACCGCTATCTGTATAAACATGGAAACATCTACACCGCTGCCTGTATAAACATGGAAATATCAGCACCGCTATCTGTATGAACATGGAAGTATCTACACCGCTATCTGTATCAACATGGAAAAATCTACACTGCTATCTGTATGAACATGGAAATAGCTACACCGTTATCTGTATGAACATGGAAATAGCTACACCACTATCTGTATGAACACGGAAATATCTACACCGCTATCTGTATGAACATGGATATATCTACACAGCCATCTGGATGAACATGGAAATATCTACACCGCTATCTGTATGAACATGGAAATATCTACACCGCTATCTGTATGAACATTGATATATCTACACAGCCATCTGGATGAACATGGAAATATCTACACCGCTATCTGTGTAAACATGCATAGATCTTCACCGCTATCTGTATAAACATGGAAATATCTACACAGCTATCTGTATGAATATGGAAATATCTACAACGCTATCTGTATGAACATGGAAATATCTACACCACTATCTGTTTGAACATGGAAATATCTACACCGCTATCTGCATGAAAATGGAAATATCTACACTGCTATCTGCATATCCATGGAAATATCTACACAGCTATCTCTTTACACATGGAAATAACTACACCGCTATCTGTATGAACATGGAAATATCCACACCGCCATCTGTATGAACATGGAAATATCTGCACCGCCATCTGTATGAACATATAAATATCTGCACCGCCATCTGTATTAAGATGGAGATATCTACACCGCTATCTGCATAAACATGGAAATATCTACACCGCTATCTGTATAAACATGGAAATGTATACACCGCTATCTGTATAAACATGGAAATATCTACACCTCTACCTGTATAAGCATGCAAATATCAGCACCGCTATCTGTATGAACATGGAAATATCTACACCGCTATCTGTATGAACATGGAAATATCTACACCGCTATTTGTATGAACATGGAAATGTCTACTCCGCTATCAGTATGAACATGGAAATATCTACACCGCTATCTGTATGAACATGGATATATCTACACAGCCCTCTGGATGAAGGTGGAAATATCCACACCGCTATCTGTGTAAACATGCATACATCTTCACCGCTATCTGTATAAACATGGAAATATCTACATTGCTATCTGTATGAACATGGAAATATCTACACCGCTATCTGTGTGAAGATGGAAATATATACACCGCTATCTGCATGAAAATGGAAATATCTACACAGCTATCTGCATATACATGGAAATATCTACACAGCTATCTCTTTACACATGGAAATAACTACACCGCTATCTGTATGAACATGGAAATATCTACACCGCCATCTGTATGAACATGGAAATATCTGCACCGCCATCTTTATGAACATATAAATATCTACACCGCCATCTGTATTAAGATGGAGATATCTACACTGCTATCTGAATAAACATGGAAATATCTGCACTGCTATCTGTATAAACATGGAAATATCTACACCGCTATCAGTATAAACATGGAAATATCTACACGGCTACCTGTATAAACATGGAAATATCAGCACCGCTATCTGTATGAACATGGAAATATCTACACCGCTATCTGTATGAACATGGAAATATCTACACCGCTATCTGTATGAACATGGAAATATCTACAAAGCTATCTGACTGAACATGGAAATATCTACACCGCTATCTGTTTGAACATGTAAATATCTACACCGCTATCTGCATGAAAATGGAAATATCTACAAAGCTATCTGCATATACATGGAAATATCTACACAGCTATCTCTTTACACATGGAAATAACTACACCGCTATATCTATAAACATGGAAATCTCTACACCGCTATCTGTATAAACATGGAAATATCTACACCGCTATCTGTATAAACATGGAAATATCTACACCACTTCCTGTATAAACATGGAAATATCAGCACCGCTATCTGTATGAACATGGAATTATCTACACCGCTATCTGTATGAACATGGAAATATATACACCGCTATCTGTATGAACATGGAAATATCTACACCGCTACCTGTATGAACATGGAAATATCTACACCGCTATCTGTTTGAGCATGGAAATATCTACAACGCTGTCTGCTTGAAAATGGAAATATCTACACAGCTATCTGCATACACATGGAAATACCTACACAGCTATCTCTTAACGCATGGAAATAAGTACTCCGCTATCTCTATAAACATGGAAATATCTACACCGCCATGTGTATGAACATGGAAATATCTGCACCGCCACCTGTATGAACATATAAATATCTACACCGCCATCTGTATTAAGAAAGAAATATCTAAACCGCTATCTGTATGAACATTGAAATATCTACACCGCTATCTGTATGAACATTGAAATATCTACACCGCTGCCTGTATAAACATGGAAATATCAGCACCGCTATCTGTATGAACATGGAAATATCTACACCGCTATCTGTATGAACATGGAAATATCTACACCGCTATCTGTATGAACATGGAAATAGCTACACCGCTATCTGTATGAACATGGAAATATCTACGCAGCCATCTGGATGAACATGGAAATATCTACTCTGCTATCTGTGTAAACATGCATAGATCTTCACCGCTATCTGTATAAACATGAAAATATCTGCACCGCTATCTGTATGAACATGGAAATATCTACACCGCTATCTGTATGAACATGGAAATATCAACACCGCTATCTGTTTGAACATGGAAATATCTACACCGCTATCTGCATGAAAATGGAAATATCTACACTGCTATCTGCATATACATGGAAATATCTACACAGCTATCTCTTTACAAATGGAAATAACTACACCGCTATCTGTATGAACATGGAAATATCTACACCGCCATCTGTATGAACATGGAAATTTGTGCACCGCCATCTGTATGAACAAATAAATATCTACACCGCCATCTGTATTAAGATGGAGATATCTACACTGCTATCTGTATAAACATGGAAATATCTACACCGCTATCTGTATAAACATGGAAATATCTACACCGCTATCTGTATAAACATGGAAATATCTAAACCACTACCTGTATAAACATGGAAATATCAGCACCGCTATCTGTATGAATATGGAATTATCTACACCGCTATCTGTATGAACATGGAAATATCTACACCGCTATCTGTATGAACATGGAAATATCTACACCGCTATCTGTTTGAACCTGGAAATATCTACACCGCTATCTGCATGAAAATGGAAATATCTACACTGCTATCTTCATATACATGGAAATATCTACACAGCTATCTCTTTACACATGGAAATAACTACACCGCTATCTGTATAAACATGGAAATATCTACACCGCCATCTGTATGAACATGGAAATATCTGCACCGCCATCTGTATGAACATATAAATATCTACACCGCCATCTGCATTAAGATGGATATATCTACACCGCTATCTGAATAAACATGGAAATATCTACACCGCTATCTGTATAAACAGGGAATTATCTACACCGCTATCTGTATAACCATGGAAATATCTACACTGCTACCTGTATAAACATGGAAATATCAGCAACGCTATCTGTATGAACATGGAAATATCTACACCGCTATCTGTATGAACATGGAAATATCTACACCGCTATCTGTATGAACATGGAAATATCTACAAAGCTATCTGAATGAACATGGAAATATCTACACCGCTAACTGTTTGAACATGTAAATATCTACACCGCTATCTGCATGAAAATGGAAATATCTACAAAGCTATCTGCATATACATGGAAATATCTACACAGCTATCTCTTTACACATGGAAATAACTACACCGCTATATCTATAACCATGGAAATATCTACACCGCCATCTGTATGAACAAGGAAATATCTGCACCGCCATCTGTATGAACAAACAAATATCTACACCGCCATCTGTATTAAGAAGGAAATATCTAAACCGCTATCTGTATAAACATGGAAATATCTACACCGCTGCCTGTATAAACATGGAAATATCAGCACCGCTATCTGTATGAACATGGAAATATCTACACCGCTATCTGTATCAACATGGATATATCTACACCGCCATCTGTATGAACATAAAATATCTACACCGCCATCTGTATTAAGAAGGAAATATCTAAACAGCTATCTGTAAACGTGGAAATATCTACACCGCTGCCTGTATAAACATGGAAATATCAGCACTGCTATCTGTATGAACATGGAAATATCTACACCGCTATCTGTATGCACATGGAAATATCTACACCGCTATCTGTATGAACATGGAAATATCTACCCCGCTATCTGTATGAACATGGAAATATCTACACCGCTATCTGTTTGAACATGGAAATATCTACACCGCTCTCTGCATGAAAATGGAAATAACTACACAGCTATCTGCATATACATGGAAATATCTACACAGCTATCTCTTTACACATGGAAATAACTATACCGCTATCTGTATGAACATGGAAATATCTTCACCGCCATCTGTAGGAACATGGATATATCTACACAGCCATCTGGATGAACATTGAAATATCTACACCGCTATCTGTATGAACATGGAAATATCTACACCGCTATCTGTGTAAATATGCATACATCCTCACCGCTATCTGTATAAACATGGAAATATCTAAAGTGCTATCTGTATGAACATGGAAATACCTACACCGCTATCTGTTTGAACATGGAAATATCTACACCGCTATCTGCATGAAAATGGAAATATCTACAAAGCTATCTGCATATACATGGAAATATCTACACAGCTATCTCTTTACACATGGAAATAACTACACCGCTATATCTATAAACATGGAAATATCTACACCGCCATCTGTATGAACATGGAAATATCTGCACCACCATCTGTATGAACATATAAATATCTACACTGCCATCTGTATTAAGAAGGAAATATCTAAACCGCTATCTGTATGAACATTGAAATATCTACACCGCTATCTGTATGAACATGGAAATATCTACACCGCTATCTGTATGAACATGGAAATATCTACACCGCTATCTGTGTAAACAAGCATACATCTTCACCGCTATCTGTATAAACATGGAAATATCTACAACGCTATCTGTATGAACATGGAAATATCTAAACCGCTATCTGCATGAAAATAGAAATATCTACACAGCTATCAGCATATACATGGAAATATCTACAAAGCTATCTCTTTACACATGGAAATAACTACACCGCTATCTCTATAAACACGGAAATATCTACACCGCCATCTGTATGAACATGGAAATATCTGCACCGCCATCTGTATAAACATATAAATATCTCCACCGCCATCTGTATTAAGATGGAGATATCTACACCGCTATCTGTATAAACTTGGAAATATCTACACCGCTATCTGTATAAACATGGAAATACCTACACCGCTATCTGTATAAACATGGAAATACCTACACCGCTACCTCTATAAACATGGAAATATCAGCACCGCTATCTGTATGAAAATGGAAATATCTACACCGCTATCTCTATGAACATGGAAATATCTACACCGCTATCTGTATGAACATGGAAATAGCTACACTGCTATCTGTATGAACATGGAAATATCTACACCACTATCTGTAGGAACATGGAAATATCTACACCGCTATCTCTATGAACATGGATATATCTACACAGCCATCTGGATGAACATGGAAATATCTACACCGCTGTCTGCATGAACATGGAAATATCTACACTGCTATCTGTGTAAACATGCATACATCTTCACCGCTATCTGTATAAGCATGGAAATATCAACACGGCTATCTGTATGAACTTGGAAATATCTACACCGCTACCTGTTTGAACATGGAAATATCTACACCACTACCTGTATAAACATGGAAATATCTACACAGCTATCTGCATATACATGGAAATATCTACACAGCTATAACTTTACACATGGAAATAACTACACCGCTATCTGTATGAACATGGAAATATCTGCACCACCATCTGTATGAACTTATAAATATCTACACCACCATCTGTATTAAGATGGAGATATCTACACCGCTATCTGTATAAACATGGAAATATCTACACCGCTATCTGTATTAACATGGAAATATCTACACCGCTATATGAATGAACATGGAAATATCAGCACCGCTCTCTGTATGAACATGGAAATATCAGCCCCTCTATCTGTATGAACATGGAAGTAGCTACACCGCTATCTCTATGAACATGGAAATATCTACACTGCTATCTGTTTGAACATGGAAATATCTAAACCGCTATCTGCATGAAAATGGAAATATATACACAGCTATCTGCATATACATGGAAATATCTACACAGCTATCTCTTTACACATGGAAATAACTACACCGCTATCTGTATGAACATGGAAATATCTTCACCGCCATCTGTATGAACATGGATATATCTACACATTCATCTGGATTAACATGGAAATATCTACACCGCTATCTTTATGAACATGGAAATATCTACACCGCTATCTGTGTAAACATGCATACACCTTCACCGCTATCTGTATAAACATGGAAATATCTACACTGCTATCTGTATGAACATGGAAATATCTACACCGCTATCTGTTTGAACATGGAAATATCTACACCGCTATCTGCATGAAAATGGAAATATCTACAAAGCTATCAGCATATACATGGAAATATCTACAAAGCTATCTCTTTACACATGGAAATAACTACACCGCTATATCTATAAACATGGAAATATCTACACCGCCATCTGTATGAACATGGAAAAATCTGCACCGCCATCTATATAAACATATAAATATCTACACCGCCATCTGTATTAAGTTGGAGATATCTACACCGCTATCTGTATAAACTTGGGAATATCTACACCGCTATCTGTATAAACATGGAAATACCTACATCGCTATCTGTATAAACATGGAAATATCTACACCGCTACCTGTATAAACATGGAAATATCAGCACCGCTATCTGTATGAACATGGAAATATCTACACCGCTATATCTATGAACATGGAAATAGCTACACTGCTATCTGTATGAACATGGAAATAGCTACTCCGCTATCTGTATGAACATGGAAATATCTACACCACTATCTGTATGAACATGGAAATATCTACACCGCTATCTGCATGAAAATGGAAATATCAACAAAGCTATCTGCATATACGTGGAAATATCTACACAGCTATCTCTTTACACATGGAAATAACTACACCGCTATATCTATAAACATGGAAATATCTACACCGCCACCTGTATGAACATGGAAATATCTGCACCACCATCTCTATGAACTTATAAATATCTACACCGCCATCTGTATTAAGAAGGAAATATCTAAACCGCTATCTGTATGAACATTGAAGTATCTACACCGCTATCTGTATGAACATGGAAATATCTACACCGCTATCTGTGTTAACATGCATACATCTTCACCGCTATCTGTATAAACATGGAAATATCTACAATGATATCTGTATGAACATGGAAATATCTACACCGCTATCTGCACAAACATGGAAATATCTAAACCGCTATCAGCATGAAAATAGAAATATCTACACTGCTATCTGCATATACATGGAAACATCTACAAAGCTATCTCTTTACTCATGGAAATAACTACACCGCTATCTCTATAAGCACGGAAATATCTACACCGCCATCTGTATGAACATGGAAATATCTGCACCGCCATCTGTATAAACATATAAATATCTACACCGCCATCTGTATTAAGATGGAGATATCTACACCGCTATCTGTATAAACATGGAAATACCTACACCACTATCTCTAGGAACATGGAAATATCTACACCGCTATCTGTATGAACATGGATAAATCTACACTGCCATGTGGATGAACATGGAAATATCTACACCACTATCTGCATGAACATGGAAATATCTACACCGCTATCAGTGTAAACATGCATACATCTTCACCGCAATCTGTATAAGTATGGAAATATCAACACCGCTTTCTGTATGAACTCGGAAATATCTACACCGCTATCTGTTTGAACATGGAAATATCTAAACCGCTATCAGCATGAAAATGGAAATATCTACACAGCTATCTGCATATACATGGAAATATCTACACAGCTATCTCTTTACACATGGAAATAACTACACCGCTGTCTGTATGAACATGGAAATCTCTGCACCGCCATCTGTATGAACATATAAATATCTACACCGCCATCTGTATTAAGATGGAGATATCTACACTGATATCTGTATAAACATGGAAATATCTAAACCGCTATGTGTATAAACATGGAAATATCTACACCGCTCTCTGAATAAAAATGGAAATATCAGCACCGCTGTCTGTATGAACATGGAAATATCAGCCCCTCTATCTGTATGAACATGGAAGTATCTACACCGCTATGTCTATGAACATGGAAATATCTACACCGCTATCCTTTTGAACATGGAAATATCTAAACAGCTATCTGCATGAAAATGGAAATATATACACAGCTATCTGCATATACATGGAAATATCTACACAGCTATCTCTTCACACATGGAAATAACTGCACCGCTATCTGTATGAACATGGAAATATCTTCACCGCCATCTGTAGGAACATGGATATATCTACACAGCCATCTGGATGAACATGGAAATATCTACACCGCTATCTGTATGAACATGGAAATATCTACACCGCTATCTGTGAAAACATGCATACATCTTCACCGCTATCTGTATAAACATGGAAATATCTACACTGCTATCTTTATGAACATGGAAATATCTACACCGATATCTGTTTGAACATGGAAATATCTACACCGCTATCTGCATGAAAATGGAAATATCTACACAGCGATCTGCATATACATGGAAATATCTAAAAAGCTATCACTTTACACGTGGAAATAAGTACAGCGCTATCTCTATAAACATGGAAATAGCTACACCGCCATCTGTATGAACATGGAAATATCTGCACCGCCATCTGTATGAACATATAAATATCTACACCGCCATCTATATTAAGATGGAGCTAACTACACCGCTATCTGTATAAACTTGGAAATATCTACACTGCTATCTGTATGAACATGGAAATTTCTACACCGCTATCTGTATTAACATGGAAATAGCAACACCGCTATCTGTATGAACATGGATATATCTACACCGCTATCTGTATGAACATGGAAATATCTACACCGCTATCTGTATGAACAAGGAAATATCTTCACCGCCATCTGTACGAACATGGATATATCTACAGTGCCATCTGGATGAACATGGAAATATCTACACCGCCATCTGTATGAACATATAAATATCTACACCGCCATCTGTATTAAGAGGGACATTTCTACACCGCTATCTGTATAAACCTGGAAATATCTACACCGCTATCTGTATAAATATGGAAATATCTACACCGCTATCTGGATAAACATGGAAATTTCTACACCGCTACCTGTATAAACATGGAAATATCAGCACCGCTATCTGTATGAACATGGAATTATCTACACTGCTATCTGTATGAACATGGAAATATCTACACCGCTATCTGTATGAACATGGAAATATCTACACCGCTATCTGTTTGAACCTGGAAATATCTACACCGCTATCTGCATGAAAATGGAAATATCTACACTGCTATCTTCATATACATGGAAATATCTACACAGCTATCTCTTTACACATGGAAATAACTACACCGCTATCTGTATAAACATGGAAATATCTACACCGCCATCTGTATGAACATGGAAATATCTGCACCGCCATCTGTATGAACATATAAATATCTACACCGCCATCTGCATTAAGATGGATATATCTACACCGCTATCTGAATAAACATGGAAATATCTACACCGCTATCTGTATAAACAGGGAATTATCTACACCGCTATCTGTATAACCATGGAAATATCTACACTGCTACCTGTATAAACATGGAAATATCAGCAACGCTATCTGTATGAACATGGAAATATCTACACCGCTATCTGTATGAACATGGAAATATCTACACCGCTATCTGTATGAACATGGAAATATCTACAAAGCTATCTGAATGAACATGGAAATATCTACACCGCTATCTGTTTGAACATGTAAATATCTACACCGCTATCTGCATGAAAATGGAAATATCTACAAAGCTATCTGCATATACATGGAAATATCTACACAGCTATCTCTTTACACATGGAAATAACTACACCGCTATATCTATAACCATGGAAATATCTACACCGCCATCTGTATGAACAAGGAAATATCTGCACCGCCATCTGTATGAACAAACAAATATCTACACCGCCATCTGTATTAAGAAGGAAATATCTAAACCGCTATCTGTATAAACATGGAAATATCTACACCGCTGCCTGTATAAACATGGAAATATCAGCACCGCTATCTGTATGAACATGGAAATATCTACACCGCTATCTGTATCAACATGGAAATATCTACACCGCCATCTGTATGAACATAAAATATCTACACCGCCATCTGTATTAAGAAGGAAATATCTAAACCGCTATCTGTAAACGTGGAAATATCTACACCGCTGCCTGTATAAACATGGAAATATCAGCACTGCTATCTGTATGAACATGGAAATATCTACACCGCTATCTGTATGCACATGGAAATATCTACACCGCTATCTGTATGAACATGGAAATATCTACACCGCTATCTGTATGAACATGGAAATATCTACACCGCTATCTGTTTGAACATGGAAATATCTACACCGCTCTCTGCATGAAAATGGAAATAACTACACAGCTATCTGCATATACATGGAAATATCTACACAGCTCTCTCTTTACACATGGAAATAACTATACCGCTATCTGTATGAACATGGAAATATCTTCACCGCCATCTGTAGGAACATGGATATATCTACACAGCCATCTGGATGAACATTGAAATATCTACACCGCTATCTGTATGAACATGGAAATATCTACACCGCTATCTGTGTAAATATGCATACATCCTCACCGCTATCTGTATAAACATGGAAATATCTAAAGTGCTATCTGTATGAACATGGAAATACCTACACCGCTATCTGTTTGAACATGGAAATATCTACACCGCTATCTGCATGAAAATGGAAATATCTACAAAGCTATCTGCATATACATGGAAATATCTACACAGCTATCTCTTTACACATGGAAATAACTACACCGCTATATCTATAAACATGGAAATATCTACACCGCCATCTATATGAACATGGAAATATCTGCACCACCATCTGTATGAACATATAAATATCTACACTGCCATCTGTATTAAGAAGGAAATATCTAAACCGCTATCTGTATGAACATTGAAATATCTACACCGCTATCTGTATGAACATGGAAATATCTACACCGCTATCTGTGTAAACATGCATACATCTTCACCGCTATCTGTATAAACATGGAAATATCTACAACGCTATCTGTATGAACATGGAAATATCTACACCGCTATCTGTACGAACATGGAAATATCTAAACCGCTATCTGCATGAAAATAGAAATATCTACACAGTTAACTGCATATACATGGAAATATCTACACAGCTATCTCTTTACACATGGAAATAACTATACCGCCATCTGTATGAACATGGAAATATCTGCACCACCATCTGTATGAACATATAAATATCTACACCGCCATCTGTATTAAGAAGGAAATATCTAAACCGCTATCTGTATGAACATTGAAATATCTACACCGCTATCTGTATGAACATGGAAATATCTACACCGCTATCTGTGTAAACAAGCATACATCTTCACCGCTATCTGTATAAACATGGAAATATTTACAACGCTATCTGTATGAACATGGAAATATCTAAACCGCTATCTGCATGAAAATAGAAATATCTACACAGCTATCAGCATATACATGGAAATATCTACAAAGCTATCTCTTTACACATGGAAATAACTACACCGCTATCTCTATAAACATGGAAATATCTACACCGCCATCTGTATGAACATGGAAATATCTGCACCGCCATCTGTATAAACATATAAATATCTCCACCGCCATCTGTATTAAGATGGAGATATCTACACCGCTATCTGTATAAACTTGGAAATATCTACACCGCTATCTGTATAAACATGGAAATACCTACACCGCTATCTGTATAAACATGGAAATACCTACACCGCTACCTGTATAAACATGGAAATATCAGCACCGCTATCTGTATGAAAATGGAAATATCTACACCGCTATCTCTATGAACATGGAAATATCTACACCGCTATCTGTATGAACATGGAAATAGCTACACTGCTATCTGTATGAACATGGAAATATCTACACCACTATCTGTAGGAACATGGAAATATCTACACCGCTATCTCTATGAACATGGATATATCTACACAGCCATCTGGATGAACATGGAAATATCTACACCGCTGTCTGCATGAACATGGAAATATCTACACTGCTATCTGTGTAAACATGCATACATCTTCACCGCTATCTGTATAAGCATGGAAATATCAACACGGCTATCTGTATGAACTTGGAAATATCTACACCGCTACCTGTTTGAACATGGAAATATCTACACCACTACCTGTATAAACATGGAAATATCTACACAGCTATCTGCATATACATGGAAATATCTACACAGCTATAACTTTACACATGGAAATAACTACACCGCTATCTGTATGAACATGGAAATATCTGCACCACCATCTGTATGAACTTATAAATATCTACACCACCATCTGTATTAAGATGGAGATATCTACACCGCTATCTGTATAAACATGGAAATATCTACACCGCTATCTGTATTAACATGGAAATATCTACACCGCTATATGAATAAACATGGAAATATCAGCACCGCTCTCTGTATGAACATGGAAATATCAGCCCCTCTATCTGTATGAACATGGAAGTATCTACACCGCTATCTCTATGAACATGGAAATATCTACACTGCTATCTGTTTGAACATGGAAATATCTAAACCGCTATCTGCATGAAAATGGAAATATATACACAGCTATCTGCATATACATGGAAATATCTACAGAGCTATCTCTTTACACATGGAAATAACTACACCGCTATCTGTATGAACATGGAAATATCTTCACCGCCATCTGTATGAACATGGATATATCTACACATTCATCTGGATTAACATGGAAATATCTACACCGCTATCTTTATGAACATGGAAATATCTACACCGCTATCTGTGTAAACATGCATACACCTTCACCGCTATCTGTATAAACATGGAAATATCTACACTGCTATCTGTATGAACATGGAAATATCTACACCGCTATCTGTTTGAACATGGAAATATCTACACCGCTATCTGCATGAAAATGGAAATATGTACAAAGCTATCAGCATATACATGGAAATGTCTACAAAGCTATCTCTTTACACATGGAAATAACTACACCGCTATATCTATAAACATGGAAATATCTACACCGCCATCTGTATGAACATGGAAAAATCTGCACCGCCATCTATATAAACATATAAATATCTACACCGCCATCTGTATTAAGTTGGAGATATCTACACCGCTATCTGTATAAACTTGGGAATATCTACACCGCTATCTGTATAAACATGGAAATACCTACATCGCTATCTGTATAAACATGGAAATATCTACACCGCTACCTGTATAAACATGGAAATATCAGCACCGCTATCTGTATGAACATGGAAATATCTACACCGCTATATCTATGAACATGGAAATAGCTACACTGCTATCTGTATGAACATGGAAATAGCTACTCCGCTATCTGTATGAACATGGAAATATCTACACCACTATCTGTATGAACATGGAAATATCTACACCGCTATCTGCATGAAAATGGAAATATCAACAAAGCTATCTGCATATACGTGGAAATATCTACACAGCTATCTCTTTACACATGGAAATAACTACACCGCTATATCTATAAACATGGAAATATCTACACCGCCACCTGTATGAACATGGAAATATCTGCACCACCATCTCTATGAACTTATAAATATCTACACCGCCATCTGTATTAAGAAGGAAATATCTAAACCGCTATCTGTATGAACATTGAAGTATCTACACCGCTATCTGTATGAACATGGAAATATCTACACCGCTATCTGTGTTAACATGCATACATCTTCACCGCTATCTGTATAAACATGGAAATATCTACAATGATATCTGTATGAACATGGAAATATCTACACCGCTATCTGCACGAACATGGAAATATCTAAACCGCTATCAGCATGAAAATAGAAATATCTACACTGCTATCTGCATATACATGGAAACATCTACAAAGCTATCTCTTTACTCATGGAAATAACTACACCGCTATCTCTATAAGCACGGAAATATCTACACCGCCATCTGTATGAACATGGAAATATCTGCACCGCCATCTGTATAAACATATAAATATCTACACCGCCATCTGTATTAAGATGGAGATATCTACACCGCTATCTGTATAAACATGGAAATACCTACACCACTATCTCTAGGAACATGGAAATATCTACACCGCTATCTGTATGAACATGGATATATCTACACTGCCATGTGGATGAACATGGAAATATCTACACCACTATCTGCATGAACATGGAAATATCTACACCGCTATCTGTGTAAACATGCATACATCTTCACCGCAATCTGTATAAGTATGGAAATATCAACACCGCTTTCTGTATGAACTCGGAAATATCTACACCGCTATCTGTTTGAACATGGAAATATCTAAACCGCTATCAGCATGAAAATGGAAATATCTACACAGCTATCTGCATATACATGGAAATATCTACACAGCTATCTCTTTACACATGGAAATAACTACACCGCTGTCTGTATGAACATGGAAATCACTGCACCGCCATCTGTATGAACATATAAATATCTACACCGCCATCTGTATTAAGATGGAGATATCTACACTGATATCTGTATAAACATGGAAATATCTAAACCGCTATGTGTATAAACATGGAAATATCTACACCGCTCTCTGAATAAAAATGGAAATATCAGCACCGCTGTCTGTATGAACATGGAAATATCAGCCCCTCTATCTGTATGAACATGGAAGTATCTACACCGCTATGTCTATGAACATGGAAATATCTACACCGCTATCCTTTTGAACATGGAAATATCTAAACAGCTATCTGCATGAAAATGGAAATATATACACAGCTATCTGCATATACATGGAAATATCTACACAGCTATCTCTTCACACATGGAAATAACTGCACCGCTATCTGTATGAACATGGAAATATCTTCACCGCCATCTGTAGGAACATGGATATATCTACACAGCCATCTGGATGAACATGGAAATATCTACACCGCTATCTGTATGAACTTGGAAATATCTACACCGCTATCTGTGAAAACATGCATACATCTTCACCGCTATCTGTATAAACATGGAAATATCTACACTGCTATCTTTATGAACATGGAAATATCTACACCGATATCTGTTTGAACATGGAAATATCTACACCGCTATCTGCATGAAAATGGAAATATCTACACAGCGATCTGCATATACATGGAAATATCTAAAAAGCTATCACTTTACACGTGGAAATAAGTACAGCGCTATCTCTATAAACATGGAAATAGCTACACCGCCATCTGTATGAACATGGAAATATCTGCACCGCCATCTGTATGAACATATAAATATCTACACCGCCATCTATATTAAGATGGAGCTAACTACACCGCTATCTGTATAAACTTGGAAATATCTACACTGCTATCTGTAGGAACATGGAAATATCTACACCGCTATCTCTATGAACATGGATATATCTACACAGCCATCTGGATGAACATGGAAATATCTACACCGCTGTCTGCATGAACATGGAAATATCTACACTGCTATCTGTGTAAACATGCATACATCTTCACCGCTATCTGTATAAGCATGGAAATATCAACACGGCTATCTGTATGAACTTGGAAATATCTACACCGCTACCTGTTTGAACATGGAAATATCTACACCACTACCTGTATAAACATGGAAATATCTACACAGCTATCTGCATATACATGGAAATATCTACACAGCTATAACTTTACACATGGAAATAACTACACCGCTATCTGTATGAACATGGAAATATCTGCACCACCATCTGTATGAACTTATAAATATCTACACCACCATCTGTATTAAGATGGAGATATCTACACCGCTATCTGTATAAACATGGAAATATCTACACCGCTATCTGTATTAACATGGAAATATCTACACCGCTATATGAATAAACATGGAAATATCAGCACCGCTCTCTGTATGAACATGGAAATATCAGCCCCTCTATCTGTATGAACATGGAAGTATCTACACCGCTATCTCTATGAACATGGAAATATCTACACTGCTATCTGTTTGAACATGGAAATATCTAAACCGCTATCTGCATGAAAATGGAAATATATACACAGCTATCTGCATATACATGGAAATATCTACAGAGCTATCTCTTTACACATGGAAATAACTACACCGCTATCTGTATGAACATGGAAATATCTTCACCGCCATCTGTATGAACATGGATATATCTACACATTCATCTGGATTAACATGGAAATATCTACACCGCTATCTTTATGAACATGGAAATATCTACACCGCTATCTGTGTAAACATGCATACACCTTCACCGCTATCTGTATAAACATGGAAATATCTACACTGCTATCTGTATGAACATGGAAATATCTACACCGCTATCTGTTTGAACATGGAAATATCTACACCGCTATCTGCATGAAAATGGAAATATGTACAAAGCTATCAGCATATACATGGAAATGTCTACAAAGCTATCTCTTTACACATGGAAATAACTACACCGCTATATCTATAAACATGGAAATATCTACACCGCCATCTGTATGAACATGGAAAAATCTGCACCGCCATCTATATAAACATATAAATATCTACACCGCCATCTGTATTAAGTTGGAGATATCTACACCGCTATCTGTATAAACTTGGGAATATCTACACCGCTATCTGTATAAACATGGAAATACCTACATCGCTATCTGTATAAACATGGAAATATCTACACCGCTACCTGTATAAACATGGAAATATCAGCACCGCTATCTGTATGAACATGGAAATATCTACACCGCTATATCTATGAACATGGAAATAGCTACACTGCTATCTGTATGAACATGGAAATAGCTACTCCGCTATCTGTATGAACATGGAAATATCTACACCACTATCTGTATGAACATGGAAATATCTACACCGCTATCTGCATGAAAATGGAAATATCAACAAAGCTATCTGCATATACGTGGAAATATCTACACAGCTATCTCTTTACACATGGAAATAACTACACCGCTATATCTATAAACATGGAAATATCTACACCGCCACCTGTATGAACATGGAAATATCTGCACCACCATCTCTATGAACTTATAAATATCTACACCGCCATCTGTATTAAGAAGGAAATATCTAAACCGCTATCTGTATGAACATTGAAGTATCTACACCGCTATCTGTATGAACATGGAAATATCTACACCGCTATCTGTGTTAACATGCATACATCTTCACCGCTATCTGTATAAACATGGAAATATCTACAATGATATCTGTATGAACATGGAAATATCTACACCGCTATCTGCACGAACATGGAAATATCTAAACCGCTATCAGCATGAAAATAGAAATATCTACACTGCTATCTGCATATACATGGAAACATCTACAAAGCTATCTCTTTACTCATGGAAATAACTACACCGCTATCTCTATAAGCACGGAAATATCTACACCGCCATCTGTATGAACATGGAAATATCTGCACCGCCATCTGTATAAACATATAAATATCTACACCGCCATCTGTATTAAGATGGAGATATCTACACCGCTATCTGTATAAACATGGAAATACCTACACCACTATCTCTAGGAACATGGAAATATCTACACCGCTATCTGTATGAACATGGATATATCTACACTGCCATGTGGATGAACATGGAAATATCTACACCACTATCTGCATGAACATGGAAATATCTACACCGCTATCTGTGTAAACATGCATACATCTTCACCGCAATCTGTATAAGTATGGAAATATCAACACCGCTTTCTGTATGAACTCGGAAATATCTACACCGCTATCTGTTTGAACATGGAAATATCTAAACCGCTATCAGCATGAAAATGGAAATATCTACACAGCTATCTGCATATACATGGAAATATCTACACAGCTATCTCTTTACACATGGAAATAACTACACCGCTGTCTGTATGAACATGGAAATCACTGCACCGCCATCTGTATGAACATATAAATATCTACACCGCCATCTGTATTAAGATGGAGATATCTACACTGATATCTGTATAAACATGGAAATATCTAAACCGCTATGTGTATAAACATGGAAATATCTACACCGCTCTCTGAATAAAAATGGAAATATCAGCACCGCTGTCTGTATGAACATGGAAATATCAGCCCCTCTATCTGTATGAACATGGAAGTATCTACACCGCTATGTCTATGAACATGGAAATATCTACACCGCTATCCTTTTGAACATGGAAATATCTAAACAGCTATCTGCATGAAAATGGAAATATATACACAGCTATCTGCATATACATGGAAATATCTACACAGCTATCTCTTCACACATGGAAATAACTGCACCGCTATCTGTATGAACATGGAAATATCTTCACCGCCATCTGTAGGAACATGGATATATCTACACAGCCATCTGGATGAACATGGAAATATCTACACCGCTATCTGTATGAACTTGGAAATATCTACACCGCTATCTGTGAAAACATGCATACATCTTCACCGCTATCTGTATAAACATGGAAATATCTACACTGCTATCTTTATGAACATGGAAATATCTACACCGATATCTGTTTGAACATGGAAATATCTACACCGCTATCTGCATGAAAATGGAAATATCTACACAGCGATCTGCATATACATGGAAATATCTAAAAAGCTATCACTTTACACGTGGAAATAAGTACAGCGCTATCTCTATAAACATGGAAATAGCTACACCGCCATCTGTATGAACATGGAAATATCTGCACCGCCATCTGTATGAACATATAAATATCTACACCGCCATCTATATTAAGATGGAGCTAACTACACCGCTATCTGTATAAACTTGGAAATATCTACACTGCTATCTGTAGGAACATGGAAATTTCTACACCGCTATCTGTATTAACATGGAAATAGCTACACCGCTATCTGTATGAACATGGATATATCTACACCGCTATCTGTATGAACATGGAAATATCTACACCGCTATCTGTATGAACAAGGAAATATCTTCACCGCCATCTGTACGAACATGGATATATCTACAGTGCCATCTGGATGAACATGGAAATATCTACACCGCCATCTGTATGAACATATAAATATCTACACCGCCATCTGTATTAAGAGGGACATTTCTACACCGCTATCTGTATAAACCTGGAAATATCTACACCGCTATCTGTATAAATATGGAAATATCTACACCGCTATCTGGATAAACATGGAAATTTCTACACCGCTACCTGTATAAACATGGAAATATCAGCACCGCTATCTGTAGGAACATGGAAATATCTACACCGCTATCTGTACGAACATGGAAATATCTAAACCGCTATCTGTATGAACATGGAAATAGCTACACCGCTATCTGTATGAACATGGAAATAGCTACACCACTATCTGTATGAACATGCAAATAACTACACCGCTATCTGTATCAACATGGATATATCTACACAGCCATCTGGATGAACATGGATATATCTACAACGCTATCTGTATGAACATGGAAATATCTACACCGCTATCTGTGTAAACATGCATACATCTTCACCGCTATCTGTATAAACATGGAAATATCTACACCGCTATCTGTATGAACATGGAAATATCAGCACCGCTCTCTGTATGAACATGGAAATATCAGCCCCTCTATCTGTATGAACAAGGAAGTATCTACACCGCTATCTCTATGAACATGGAAATATCTACACCGCCATCTGTTTGAACATGGAAATATCTAAACCGCTATCTGCATGAAAATGGAAATATATACACAGCTATCTGCATATACATGGAAATATCTACACAGCTATCTCTTTACACATGGAAATAACTACACTGCTATCTGTATGAACATGGAAATATCCTCACCGCCATCTGTATGAACATGGATATATCTACACATTCATCTGGATGAACATGGAAATATCTACACCGCTATCTTTATGAACATGGAAATATCTACACCTCTATCTGTGTAAACATGCATACATCTTCACCGCTATCTGTATTAACATGGAAATATGTACACTGCTATCTGTATGAACATGGAAATATCTACACCGCTATCTGTTTGAACATGGAAATATCTACACCGCTATCTGCATGAAAATGGAAATATCTACAAAGCTATCTGCATATACATGGAAATATCTAAACAGCTATCTCTTTACACATGGAAATAACTACACCGCTATATCTATAAACATGGAAATATCTACACCGCCATCTGTATGAACATGGAAATATCTGCACCACCATCTCTATGAACATATAAATATCTACACTGCCATCTGTATTAAGAAGGAAATATCTAAACCGCTATCTGTATGAACATTGAACTATCTACACCGCTATCTGTATGAACATGGAAATATCTACACCGCTATCTGTGTTAACATGCATACATATTCACCGCTATCTGTATAAACATGGAAATATCTACAACGCTATCTGTATGAACATGGAAATATCTACACCGCTATCTGAACGAACATGGAAATATCTAAACCGCTATCAGCATGAAAATAGAAATATCTACACTGCTATCTGCATCTACATGGAAATATCTACAAAGCTATCTCTTTACACATGGAAATAACTACACCGCTATCTCTATAAGCACGGAAATATCTACACCGCCATCTGTATGCACATGGAAATATCTGCACCGCCATCTGTATAAACATATAAATATCTACACCGCCATCTGTATTAAGATGGAGATATCTACACTGATATCTGTATAAACATGGAAATACCTACATCGCTATCTGTAGGAACATGGAATTATCTACACCGATATCTGTATGAACATGGAAATATCTACACCGCTATCAGTGTAAACATGCATACATCTTCACCGCACTCTGTATAAGTATGGAAATATCAACACCGCTATCTGTATGAACTTGGAAATATCTACATCGCTATCTGTTTGAACATGGAAATATCTAAACCGCTATCAGCATGAAAATGGAAATATCTACACAGCAATCTGCATATACATGGAAATATCTACACATCTATCTCTTTACACATGGAAATAACTACACCGCTGTCTGTATGAACATGGAAATGTCTGCACCGCCATCTGTATGAACATATAAATATCTACACCGCCATCTGTATTAAGATGGAGATATCTACACTGCTATCTGTATAAACATGGAAATATCTAAACCGCTATCTGTATAAACATGGAAATATCTACACCGCTCTCTGAATAAAAATGGAAATATCAGCACCGCTGTCTGTATGAACATGGAAATATCAGCTCATCTATCTGAATGAACATGGAAGTATCTACACCGCTATCTCTATGAACATGGAAATATCTACACCGCTATCTGTTTGAACATGGAAATATCTAAGCCGCTATCTGCATGAAAATGGAAATATATACACAGCTATCTGCATATACTTGGAAATATCTACACAGCTATCTCTTTACACATGGAAATAACTGCACCGCTATCTGTATGAACATGGAAATATCTTCACCGCCATCTGTAGGAACATGGATATATCTACACAGCCATCTGGATGAACATGGAAATATCTACACCGCTATCTGTATGAACATGGAAATATCTACACCGCTATCTGTGAAAACATGCATACATCTTCACCGCTATCTGTATAAACATGGAAATATCTACACTGCTATCTTTATGAACATGGAAATATCTACACCGCTATCTGTTTGAACATGGAAATATCTACACCGCTATCTGCATGAAAATGGAAATATCTACACAGCGATCTGCATATACATGGAAATATCTAAAAAGCTATCACTTTACACGTGGAAATAAGTACAGCGCTATCTCTATAAACTTGGAAATAGCTACACCGCCATCTGTATGAACATGGAAATATCTGGACCGCCATCTGTATGAACATATAAATATCTACACCGCCATCTATATTAAGATGGAGATAACTACACCACTAACTGTATAAACTTGGAAATATCTACACTGCTATCTCTATGAACATGGAAATTTCTACACCGCTATCTGTATTAACATGGAAATAGCTACACCGCTATCTGTATGAACATGGAAATATCTACACCGCTACCTGTATGAACATGGAAATATCTACACCGCAATCTTTATGAACATGGATATATCTACACAGCCATCTGGATGAACATGGAAATATCTACACCGCTATCTGTATGAACATGGAAATATCTACACGGCTATCTGTGTAAATATGCATACATCTTCACCGCAATCTGTATAAACATGGAAATATCTTCACCGCTATCTGTATGAACATGGAAATATCTACACCGCTATCTGTTTGAACATGGAAATATCTACACCGCTGTCTGCATGAAAATGGAAATATCTACACAACTATCTGCATATACATGGAAATATCTACAGAGCTATCTCTTAACACATGGAAATAACTACACAGCTATCTCTATAAACATGGAAATATCTACACCGCCATCTGTATGAACATGGAAATATCTGCACCGCCATCTGTATGAACATATAAATATCTACACCGCCATCTGTATTAAGAAGGAAATATCTAAACCGCTATCTGTATGAACATTGAAATATCTACACCGCTATCTGTATGAACATGGAAATATCTACACCGCTATCTGTGTAAACATGCATACATCTTCACCGCTATCTGTATAAACATGGAAATGTCTACAAGGCTATCTGTATGAACATGGAAATATCTACACCGCCATCTGTATGAACATGGAAATAGCTGCACCGACATCTGTATGAACATATACATATCTACACGGCCATCTGTATTAAGATGGAGATATCTACACCGATATCTGTATAAACATGGAAATATCAACAGCGCTATCTGTATAAACATGGAAATATCTACACCGCTATCTGTATAAACATGGAAATATCTACACCGCAACCTGTGTAAACATGGAAATATCAGCACCGCTATCTGTATGAACATGGAAATATCATCCCCTCTATCTGTATGAACATGGAGATATCTACACCGCTATCTGTATGAACATGGAAATATCTACACCGCTATCTGTATGAACATGGATATATCTACACAGCCATTTGGAGGAACATGGAAATATCTACACCGCTATCTGTATGAACATGGAAATAGCTACACCGCTATCTGTATGAACATGGATATATCTACACCGCTATCTGTATGAACATGGAAATATCTACACCGCTATCTGTATGAACAAGGAAATATCTTCACCGCCATCTGTACGAACATGGATATATATACAGTGCCATCAGGATGAACATGGAAATATCTACACCGCCATCTGTATGAACATATAAATATCTACACCGCCATCTGTATTAAGATGGAGATTTCTACACCGCTATCTGTATAAACCTGGAAATATCTACACCGCTATCTGTATAAACATGGAAATATCTACACCGCTATCTGGATAAACATGGAAATTTCTACACCGCTACCTGTATAAACATGGAAATATCAGCACAGCTATCTGTAGGAACATGGAAATAAATACACCGCTATCTGTATGAACATGGATATATCTACACAGCCATCTGGATGAACATGGATATATCTACACCGCTATCTGTATGAACATGGAAATATCTACACCGCTATCTGTGTAAACATGCATACATCTTCACCGCTATCTGTATAAATATGGAAATATCTACACCGCTATCTGTATGAACATGGAAATAGCTACACCGCTATCTGTATGAACATGGAAATATCTACACCACTATCTGTATGAACATGGATATATCTACACAGCCATCTGGATGAACATGGAAATATCTACACCGCTATCTGTATAAACATGCATACATCTTCACCGCTATCTGTATAAACATGGAAATATCTACACCGCTATCTGAATGAACATGGAAATATCTACACCGCTATATGTTTGAACATGGAAATATCTACACCGCTATCTGCATGAAAATGGAAATTTCTACACTGCTATCTACATATACATGGAAATATCTACACAGCTATCTCTTTACACATGGAAATAACTACACCGCTATCTGTATGAACATGGAAATATCTACACCGCCATCTGTATGAACATGGAAATATCTGCACCGACATCTGTACGAACATATAAATATCTACACCGCCATCTGTATAAAGATGGAGATATCTACACCGCTATCTGTATAAACATGGAAATATCTACACCGCTATCTGTATAAACATGGAAATATCTACACCGCTATCTGTATAAACATGGAAATATCTACACCGCTACCTGTATAAACATGGAAATATCAGCACCGCTATCTGTATGAACATGGAAATATCTACACCGCTATCTGTATGAACATGGAAATATCTACACCGCCATCTGTATGAACATGGAAATATCCGCACCGCCATCTGTATGAACATATAAATATCTACACCGCCATCTGTATTAAGATGGAGATATCTACACCGCTATCTGAATAAACATGGAAATATCTACACCGCTATCTGTATAAACATGGAAATATCAGCACCGCTATCTGTATGAACATGGAAATATCAGCCCGTCTATCTGTATGAACATGGAGATATCTACACGGCCATCTGTATGAACATGGATATATCTACACAGCCATCTGGATGAACATGGAAATATCTGCACCGCTATCTGTATGAACATGGAAATAGCTACACCGCTATCTGTATGAACATGGAAATATCTACACCGCTATCTGTATGAACATGGAAATATCTACACCGCTATCTGTATGAACATGGAAATATCTTCACCGCCATCTGTACGAACATGGATATATCTACAGAGCCATCTGGATGAACATGGAAATATCTACACCGCCATCTGTTTGAACATATAAATATCTACACCGCCATCTGTATTAAGATGGAGATATCTACACCGCTATCTGTATAAACCTGGAAATATCTACACTGCTATCTGTATAAACATGGAAATATCTACACTGCTACCTGTATAAACTTGGAAATATCAGCACCGCTCTCTGTAGGAACATGGAAATATCTACACCGCTATCTGCATGAAAATGGAAATATCTACACTGTTATCTGCATATACATGGAAATATCTACACAGCTATCTCTTTACACATGGAAATAACTACACCGCTATCTGTATGAACATGGAAATATCTACACCGCCATCTGTATGAACATGGAAATATCTGCACCGCCATCTGTATCAACATATAAATATCTACACCGCCATCTGTATGAAAATGGAGATATCTACACCGCTATCTGTATAAACCTCAAAATATCTACACCGCTATCTGTATAAACATGGAAATATCTACACCGCTATCTGTATAAACATGGAAATATCTACACCGCTACCTGTATAAACATGGAAATATCAGCACCGCTATCTGTATGAACATAGAAATATCTACACCGCTATCTGTATGAACATGGAAATATCTACACCGCCATCTGTATGAACATGGAAATATCCGCACCGCCTTCTGTATGAACATATAAATATCTACACCGCCATCTGTATTAAGATGGAGATATCAACACCGCTATCTGAATAAACATGGAAATTTCTACACCGCTATCTGAATAAACATGGATATATCAGCACCGCTATCTGTATGAACATGGAAATATCAGCCCCTCTATCAGTACGAACATGGAGATATCTACACGGCCATCTGTATGAACATGGATATATCTACACAGCCATCTGGATGAACATGGAAATATCTGCACCGCTATCTGTATGAACATGGAAATAGCTACACCGCTATCTGTATGAACATGGAAATATCTACACCGCTATCTGTATGAAGATGGAAATATCTACACAGCTATCTGCATATACATGGAAATGTCTATACAGCTATCTCTTTACACATGGAAATAACTACACCGCTATCTGTATTAACATGGAAATATCTACACCGCCATCTATATGAACATCGAAATATCTGCACCGCCATCTGTATGAACATATAAATATCTACACCGCCATCTGTATTAAGATGGAGATATCTACACCGCTATCTGAATAAACATGGAAATATCTACACCGCTATCTGTATAAACATGGAAATATCTACTCCGCTATCTGTATAAACATGGAAATATCTACACCGCTACCTGTATAAACATGGAAATATCAGCACCACTATCTGTATGAACCTGAAAATATCTACACCGCTATCTGTATGAACATGGAAATGTCTACAAAGCTATTTGAATGAACATGGAAATATCTACACCGCTATCTGTTTGAACATGTAAATATCTACACCGCTATCTGCATGAAAATGGAAATATCTACAAAGCTATCTGCATATACATGGAAATATCTACACAGCTATCACTTTACACATGGAAATAACTACACCGCTATATCTATAAACATGGAAATATCTACACCACCATCTGCATGAACATGGAAATATCTGCACCGCCATCTGAACATATAAATATCTACACCGCCATCTGTATTAAGAAGGAAATATCTAAACCGCTATCTGTATAAACAAGGAAATATCTACACGGCTGCCTGTATAAACATGGAAATATCAGCACCGCTCTCTGTATGAAAATGGAAATATCTACACCGCTATCTGTATGAACATGCAAATATCTACACTGCTATCTGTATGAACATGGAAATAGCTACACCGTTATCTCTATGAAAATGGAAATAGCTACACCGCTATCTGTATGAACATGGAAACATCTACACCGCTATTTGTATGAACATGGATATAACTACACAGCCATCTGTCTGAACATGGAAATATCTTCACCGCTATCTGTATGATCAAGGAAATATCTACACCGCTATCTGTATGAACATGGATATATCTACACAGCCATCTGGATGAACATGGAAGTATCTGCACCGCTATCTGTGTAAACATGCTAACATATTCACCACTATCTGTATAAACATGGAAATATCTGCACCGCTATCGGTATGAACATGGAAATATCTACACCGCTATCTGTATGAACATGGAAATACCTACACCGCTATCTGTTTGGACATGGAAATATCTACACCACTACCTGCATGAAATTGGAAATATCTACACTGCTATCTGCATATACATTTAAATATCTACACAGCTATCTCTTTACACATGGAAATAACTACACCACTATCTGTATATACATGGAAATAACTACACCGCCATCTGTATGAACATGGAAGTATCTGCACCGCCATCTGTATGAACATATAAATATCTACACCGCCATCTGTATTAAGATGGAGATATCTACACTGCTATCTGTATAAACATGGAAATATATACACCGCCATCTGTATGAACATATAAATACACCACCATCTGTATTAGGAAGGAAATATCTAAACCGCTATCTGTATAAACATGGAAATATCTACACCGCTGCCTGTATAAACATGGAAATATCAGCAACGCTATCTGTATGAACATGGAAATATCTACACCGCTATCTGTAGGAACATGGAAATAGCTACACCGCTGCCTGTATAAACATGGAAATATCAGCACCTCTATCTCTATGAACATGGAAATATCTACACCAATATCTGTATGAACATGGATATATTTACACAGCCATCTGGATGAACATGGAAATATCTACACCACTATCTGAATGAACATGGAAATATCTACACGGCTATCTGTGTAAATATGCATACATCTTCAACGCAATCTGTATAAACATGGAAATATCTACACCGCTATCTGTATGAACATGGAAATATCTACACCGCTATCTGTTTGAACATGGAAATATCTACACCGCTGTCTGCATGAAAATGGAAATATCTACACAACTATCTGCATATACATGGAAATATCTACACCGCTATCTCTATAAACATGGAAATATCTACACCGCTATCTGTATAAACATGGAAATATCTACACCGCTATCTGTATGAACATGGAAATATCTACACCGCCATCTGTATGAACAAGGAAATATCTACACCGCTATCTGTATGAACATGGAAATATCTACACCGCTATCTGTATGAACATGGAAATATCTACACCGCTATCTGCATATACATGGAAATATCTACACCGCTATCTGTATAAACATGGAAATGTCTACACCGCTATCTGTATGAACATGGAAATATCTACACCGCCATCTGTATGAACATGGAAATATCTGCACCGCCATCTGTATGAACATATAAATATCTACACTGCCATCTGTATTAAGATGGAGATATCTACACTGCTATCTGTATAAACATGGAAATATCTACACCGAAATCTGTATGAACATATAAATATCTACACAGCCATCTGTATTAAGAAGGAAATATCTAAACAGCTATCTGTATAAACATGGAAATATCTACACCGCTATCTGTATAAACATGGAAATATCTGCACCGCTATCTGTATGAACATGGAAATATCTACACCGCTATCTGTGTAAACATGCATACATCTTCACCGCTATCTGTATAAACATGGAAATATCTACACCGCTATCTGTATGAACATGGAAATATCTACACCGCTATCTGTGTGAACATGGAAATATCTACACAGCTATCTGTATAAACATAGAAATATCTACACCGCTATCTGTATGAACATGGAAATATCTACACCACTATCTGTATGAACATGGAAATATCTACACCGCTATCTGTTTGAACATGGAAATATCTACACCGCTATCTGCATGAAAATGGAAATATCTACACCGCTATCTGCATATACATTTAAATATCTACACAGCTATCTCTTTACACATGGAAATAACTACATTGCTATCTGAATGAACATGGAAATATCTACACCGCCATCTGTATGAACATGGAAATATCTACACCGCCATCTGTATGAACATGGAAATATCTACACCGCTATCTATATGAACATGGAAATATCTACACCGCTATCTGTATAAACATGGAAATATCTACACCGCTATCTGTATAAACATGGAAATATCTACACCGCTATCTGTATGAACATGGAAATATCTACACCGCTATCTGTATGAACATGGAAATATCTACACCGCTATCTGTATGAAAATGGAAATATCTACAAAGCTATCTGTATGAACATGGAAATATCTACACCGCTATCTCTATGAACATGGAAATATCTAAACCGCTATCTGTATGAACATGGAAATATCTACACCGCTATCTGCATATACATGGAAATATCTACACAGCTATCTCTTAACACATGGAAATAACTACACCGCTATCTCTATAAACATGGAAATATCTACACCACTATCTGTATGAACATGGAAATATCTGCACCGCCATCTGTATGAACATATAAATATCTACACCGCCATCTGTATTAAGATGGAAATATCTAAACCGCTATCTGTATGAACATTGAAATATCTACACCGCTATCTGTATGAACATGGAAATATATACACCGCTATCTGTGTAAACTTGGAAATATCTACACCGCTATCTGTATAAACATGGAAATGTCTACAAGGCTATCTGTATGAACATGGAAATATCTACACCGCTATCTGTACGAACATGGAAATATCTAAACCGCTATCTGCAAGAAAATAGAAATATCTACACAGCTATCTGCATATACATGGAAATATCTACACAGCTATGTCTTTACACATGGAAATAACTACACCGCTATCTGTATGAACATGGAAATATCTGCACCACCATCCGTATGAACACATAAATATCTACACCGCCATCTGTATTAAGATGGAGATACCTACACCGCTATCTGTAAAAACATGGAAATATCTACACCGCTATCTGTATAAACATTTAAATATCTACACCACTATCTGTATAAACATGGAAATATCAGCACCGATATCTGTATGAACATGGAAATATCAGCCCCTCTATCTGTATGAACATGGAAGTATCTACACCGCTATCTGTATGAACATGGAAATATCTACACCGCTATCTGTATGAACACGGAAATATCTACACCGCTATCTGTTTTAACATGGAAATATCTACACCGCTATCTGTATGAACACGGAAATATCTACACTGCTATCTGTTTGAACATGGAAATATCTACACCGCTATCAGCATGAAAATGGAAATATATACACAGCTATCTGCATATACATGGAAATATCTACAAAGCTATCTCTTTACACATGGAAATAACTACACCGCTATATGTATGAACATGGAAATATCTTCACCGCCATCTTTATGAACATGGATATATCTACACAGCCATCTGGATGAACATGGAGATATCTACACCGCTATCTGTATGAACATGGAAATATCTATACCGATATCTGTGTAAACATGAATACATCTTCACCGCTATCTGTATAAACATGGAAATATCTACACTGCTATCTGTATGAACATGGAAATATCTACACCGCTATCTGTTTGAACATGGAAATATCTACACCGCTATCTGCATGAAAATGGAAATATCTACACAGCGATCTGCATATACATGGAAATATCTACAAAGCTATCTCTTTACACATGGAAATAAGTACAGCGCTATTTCTATAAACATGGAAATATCTACACCGCTATCTGTATGAACATGGAAATATCTACACCGCTATCTGTATGAACATGGGAATATCTACACCGCTATCTGTATGAACATGGATATATCTACACAGCCCTCTGGATGAACATGGAAATATCCACACCGCTATCTGTGTAAACATGCATACATCTTCCCCGCTATCTGTAGAAACATGGAAATAAAAACACCGCTATCTGTATGAACATGGAAATATCTACACCGCTATCTGTTTGAAGATGGAAATATATACACCGCTATCTGCATGAAAATGGAAATATCTACACTGCTATCTGTATATACATTTAAATATCTACACAGCTATCTCTTTACACATGGAAATAACTACACCACTATCTGTATGAACATGGAAATATCTACACCGCTATCTGTATGAACATGGAAATATCTGCACCGCCATCTGTATGAACATATAAATATCTACACCGCCATCTGTATTAAGTTGGAGATATCTACACCGCTATCTGTTTAAACATGGAAATATCTACACCGCTATCTGTATAAACATGGAAATATCTACACCGCTATCTGTATAAACATGGAAATATCTACACCACTACCTGTATAAATATGGAAATATCAGCACCGCTATCTGTATGAACATGGAAATATCTACAAAGCTCTCTGAATGAACATGGAAAAATCTACACCGCTATCTGTTTGAACATGTAAATATCTACACCGCTATCTGCATGAAAATGGAAATATCTACAAAGCTATCTGCATATACATGGAAATATCTACACAGCTATCTCTTTATACATGGAAATAACTACACCGCTATATCTATAAACATGGAAATATCTACACCGCCATCTGTATGAACATGGAAATATCTGCAGCGGCATCTGTATGAACATACAAATATCTACACCGCCATCTGTATTAAGAAGGAAATATCTAAACCGCTATCTGTATAAACCTGGAAATATCTACACCGCTGCCTGTAAAAACATGGAAATATCAGCACCGCTATCTGTATGAACATGGAAATATCTGCACCGCTATCTGTAGGAACATGGAAATATCTACACTGCTATCTGTATGAACATGGAAATAGCTACACCGTTATCTGTATGAACATGAAAATAGCTACACCACTATCTGTATGAATATGGAAATATCTACACCGCTATCTGTATGAACATGGATATATCTACACAGCCATCTGGATGAACATGGAAATATCTACACCGCTATCTGTATGAACATGGAAATATGTACACCGCTATCTGTACGAACATGGATATATCTACACAGCCATCTGGATGAACATGGAAATATCTACACCGCTATCTGTGTAAACATGCATAGATCTTCACCGCTATCTCTATAAACATGGAAATATCTACACCGCTATCTGTATGAACATGGAAATATCCACACCGCTATCTGTATGAACATGGAAATATCCACACCGCTATCTGTTTGAGCATGGAAATATCTACACCGCTATCTGCATGAAAATGGAAATATCTACACTGCTATCTGCATATACATTTAAATATCTACACAGCTATCTCTTTACACATGGAAATAACTACACCGCTATCTGTATGAACATGGAAATATCTACACCGCTATCTGTTTGAACATGGAAATATCTACACCGCTGTCTGCATGAAAATGGAAATATCTACACAGCTATCTGCATATACATGGAAATATCTACACGGCTATCACTTTACACATGGAAATAACTACACCGCTATCTGTATGAACATGGAAATATCTACACCGCCATCTGTATGAACATGGAAATATCTGCACCGCCATCTGTATGAACATACAAATATCTACACTGCCATCTGTGTTAAGATGGAGATATCTACACCGCTATCTGAATAAACATGGAAATATCAGCACCGCTTTCGGTATGAACATGGAAATATCAGCCCCACTATCTGTATGAACATGGAGATATCTACACCGCCATCAGTATGAACATGGATATATCTACACAGCCATCTGGAGGAACATGGAAATATCTACACCGCTATCTCTTTGAACATGGGAATATCTACACCGCTATCTGTATGAACATGGAAATATCTACACCGCTATCTGTATGAAGAAGGAAATATCTTCACCGCTATCTGTGTGAACATGGATATATCTACAGAGCCATCTGGATGAACATGGAAATATCTACACCGCCAGCTGTATGAACATATAAATATCTACACCGCCATCTGTATTAAGATGGAGATATCTACACCGCTATCTGTATAAACCTGGAAATATCTACACCGCTATCTGTTTAAGCATGGAAATATCTACACCGCTATCAGGATTAAAATGGAAATTTCTACACCACTACCTGTATAAACATGGAAATATCAGCACCGCTATCTTTATGAACATGGAAATATCTACACGACTATCTGTATGAACATGGAAATATCTACACCGCTATCTGTATGAACATGGAAATATCTACACCGCTATCTGTATGAACATGGAAATATCTACACCGCTATCTGTTTGAACATGGAAATATCTACACCGCTATCTGCATGAAAATGGAATTATCTACACAGCGATCTACATATACATGGAAATATCTATAAAGCTATCTCTTTACACATGGAAATAACTACAGCGCTATCTCTATAAACATACAAATATCTACACCGCCATCTGTATGAACATGGAGATATCTGCACCGCCATCTGTATGAACATATAAATATCTACACCGCCATCTATATTAAGATGGAGATATCTACACCGCTATCTGTATAAACTTGGAAATATCTACACCGCTATCTGTATAAACATGGAAATATCTACACCGCAATCTGTATAAACATGGAAATATCTACACCGCTACCTGTATAAACATGGAAATATCAGCACCGCTATCTGTATGAACATGGAAATATCTACACCGCTATCTGAACATGGAAATATCTACACCGCTATCTGTATGAACATGGAAATAGCTACACCGCTATCTGTATGAACATGGAAATGTCTTCAACGCCATCTGTATGAACATGGATATATCTACACAGCCATCTGTATGAACATGGAAATATCTACACCGCTATCTGTATGAACATGGAAATATCTTCACCGCCATCTGTATGAACATGTATATATCTACACAGCAATCTGGATGAACATGGAAATATCTACACCGCTATCTGAATGAAGTTGGAAATATCTGCAACGCTATCTGTGTAAACATGCATACATATTCACCGCCATCTATATAAACTTGGAAATATCTACACTGCTATCTGTATGAACATGGAAATATCTACACCGCTATCTGAACATGGAAATATCTACACCGCTATCTGCATGAAAATGGAAATATCTACACAGCGATCTGCATGTAGATGGAAATATCTACAAAGCTATCTCTTTACACATGGAAATAACTACAGCGCTATCTCTATGAACATACAAATATCTACACTGCCATCTGTATGAACATGGAAATATCTGCACCGCCAAATGTATAAACATATAAATATCTACACCGCCATCTATATTAAGATGGAGATATCTACACCGCTATCTGTATAAACTTGGAAATATCTACACCGCTATCTGTATAAACATGGAAATATCTACACCGCAATCTGTATAAACATGGAAAAATCTACTCCGCTACCTGTATAAACATGGAAATATCAGCACCGCTATCTGTATGAACATGGAAATATCTACACCGCTATCTGAACATGGAAATATCTACACCGCTATCTGCATGAAAATGGAAATAACTACACAGCTATCTGCATATACATGGAAATATCTACGCAGCTATCTCTTTACACATGGAAATAACTACACCGCTATCTCAATAAACATGGAAATATCTACACCGCGATCTGTATGAACATGGAAATATCTGCACCGCCATCTGTATGAACATATAAATATCTACACCGCCATCTGCATTAAGAAGGAAATATCTACACCGCTATCTGTATGAACATGGAAATATCTTCACCGCCATCTGTATGAACATGTATATATCTACACAGCCATCTGTATGAACATGGAAATATCTACACCGCTATCTGTATGAACATGGAAATATCTACACCGCTATCTGTATGAATATGGAAATATCTTCACCGCCATCTGTATGAACATGGATATGTCTACACATCCATCTGGATGAACATGGAAAAATCTACACCGTGATCTGTATGAAGATGGGAATATCTACACCGCTATCTGTGTAAACATGCATACACCTTCACCGCTATCTGTATAAACATGGAAATATCTACACCGCTATCTGTATGAACATGGAAATATCTACACCGCTATCTGTTTGAACATGGAAATATCTACACTGCTATCTGCATGAAAATGGAAATATCTACACAGCGATCTGCATATACATGGAAATATCTACAAAGCTATCTCTTTACACATGGAAATAACTACAGTGCTATCTCTATAAACATACAAATATCTACACCGCCATCTCTATGAACATGGAAATATCTACACCGCCATCTGTATGAACATATAAATATCTACAACGTCATCTATATTAAAATGGAGATATCTACACCGCTATCTGAATAAACTTGGAAATATCTACACCGCTATCTGTATAAACATGAAAATATGTACACCGCAATCTATATAAACATGGAAATATCTACACCGCTACCTGTATAAACATGGAAATATCAGCACCGCTATCTGTATGAACCTGGAAATATCTACACCGCTATCTCCATGAACATGAAAATAGCTACACCACTATCTGTATGAACATTGAAAAATCTACACAACCATCTGGATGAACACGGAAATATCTACACCGCTATCTGTATGAACATGGAAATATCTACACCGCTATCTGTGTAAAAATGCATACATCTTCGCCGCAATCTGTATAAACATGGAAATATCTACACCGCTATCTGTATGAACATATAAATATCTACTACGCCGTCTGCATTAAGAAGGAGATATCTACACCGCTATCTGTATAAACATGGAAATATTTACACCTCTATCTGTATAAACATGGAAATATCTACACCGCTATCAGTATAAACATGGAAATATCTACACCGCTACCTGTATAAACATGGAAATATCAGCACCGCTATCGGTATGAACATGGAAATATCTACACCGCTATCTGTATGAACATGGAAATAGCTAGAAAGCTATCTGTATGAACATGGAAATATCTTCACCGCCATCAGTATGAACATGGATATATCTACACAGCCATCTGTATGAACATGGAAATACCTACACCGCTATCTGTATGAACATGGAAATATCTACACCGCTATCTGTATGAACATGGAAATATCTTCACCGCCATCACTGTAAACATGCATTCACATTCACCGCTATCTGTATAACCATGGAAATATCTACACCGCTATCTGTATGAACATGGAAATATCTACACCGCTATCTGTTTGAACATGGAAATATCTAAACCGCTATCTACATGAAAATGGAAATATCTACACAGCTATCTGCATCTTCATGGAAATATCTACACAGCTATCTCTTTACACGTGGAAATAACTACACCGCTATCTGTATGAAAATGGAAATATCTTCACCGCCATCTGTATGAACATGGATATATCTACACAGCCATCTGGATGAACATGGAAATATCTACACCGCTATCTGTATGAAGATGGAAATATCCACAACGCTATCTGTGTAAACATGCATACTTCTTCACCGCTATCTATATAAACATGGAAATATCTACACTGCTATCTGTATGAACATGGAAATATCGACACCGCTATCTGTTTGAACATGGAAATATCTACACTGCTATCTGCATGAAAATGGAAATATCTACACAGCGATCTGCATATACATGGAAATATCTACAAAGCTATCTCTTTACACATGGAAATAACTACAGTGCTATCTCTATAAACATACAAATATCTACACCGCCATCTGTATGAACATGGAAATATCTGCACCGCCATCTGTATGAACATATAAATATCTACATCGCCATCTATATTAAAATAGAGATATCTACACCGCTATCTGAATAAACTTGGAAATATCTACAACGCTATCTGTATAAACATGGAAATATGTACACCGCAATCTATATAAACATGGAAATATCTACACCTCTACCTGTATAAACATGGAAATATCAGCACCGCTATCTGTATGAACTTGGAAATATCTACACCGCTATCTCCATGAACATGAAAATAGCTACACCAAAATCTATATGAACATGGAAATAGCTGCACCGCTACCTGTATGAACATTTAAATATCTACACCACTACCTGTATGAACATGGAAATATCTACACCGCTATCTGTATGAACATGGATATATCTACACAGCCATCTGGATGAACACGGAAATATCTACACCGCTATCTGTATGAACATGGAAGTATCTACACCGCTATCTGTGTAAATATGCATACTTCTTCACCGCAATCTGTATAAACATGGAAATATCTACACCACTATCTGTATGAACACGGAAATATCTGCACCGCCATCTGTATGACCATATAAATATCTACACGGCGATCTGTATTAAGATGGAGATATCTACACCGCCATCTGTATAAACATGGAAATATCTACACCGCTATCTGTATAAAAATGGAAATATCTACACCGCTATCTGTATAAATATGGAAATATCTACACCGCTACCTGTATAAACAGGGAAATATCAGCACCGCTATCTGTATGAACATGGAAATATCAGCCCCACTATCTATATGAACATGGAAATACCTACACCGCTATCTGTGTGAACATGGAAATATCTACACCGCTATCTGTATGAACATGGAAATATCTTCACCGCCATCTGTATGAACATGGATATATCTACACAGCCATCTGGATGAACATGGAAATATCTGCACCGCTATATGTATGAACATGGAAATAGCTACACCGGTATCTGTATGAACATGGAAATATCTACACCGCTATCTGTATGAACATGGAAATATCTACACCGCTATCTGTATGAAAATGGAAAAATCTTCACCGCCATCTGTATGAACATGGATATATCTACACAGCCATCTGGATGAACATTGAAATATCTACACAGCTATCTGTATGAACATGAAAATATATACACCGCTATCTGTGTAAACATGCATACATCTTCGGCGCTATCTGTATAAACATGGAAATATCTACACCGCTATCTGTATGAACATGGAAATATCTACACCGCTATCTGTTTGAACATGGAAATATCAACACCGCTATCTGCATGAAAATGGAAATATCTACACAGCTATCTGCATATACCTGGAAATATCCACAAAGAAATCTCTTTTCACAAGGAAATAACTACACCGCTATCTCTATAAACATGGAAATATCTACACCGCCAACTGTATGAACATGGAAATATCTGCACCGGCATCTGTATGAACATATAAATATCTACACCGCCATCTGTATTAAGATGGAGATATCTACACCGCTATCTGTATGAACCTGGAAATATCTACACCGCTATCTGTATAAACATGGAAATATCTACACCGCTACCCGTATAAACATGGAAATATCAGCACCGCTATCTGTATGAACCTGGAAATATCTACACCGCTATCTGTAAGAACATTGAAATATCTACACCGCTATCAGTGTAAACATGCATACATCTTCACCGCTATCTGTATAAACATGGAAATATCTACACAGCTATCTGTATGAACATGGAAATAGCTACACCGCTATCTGTATGAACATGGAAATATCTACACCGCTTTCTGTACGAACATGGATATATCTACACAGCCATCTGTATGAACATGGAAATATCTACACCGCTATCTGTGTAAACATGCATACTCCTTCACCGCTATCTGTATAAACATGGAAATATCTACTCCGCTATCTGTATGAACATGGAATTATCTACACTGCTATCTCTATGAACATGGAAATATCTACACCGCTATCTGTTTGAACATGGAAATATCTACACCTCTATCTGCATGAAAATGGAAATATGTACACTATCTGCATATACATGGAAATATCTACACAGCTATCTCTTTACACATGGAAATAACTACACCACTATATCTATAAACATGGAAATATCTACACCGCCATCTGTATGAACATGGAAATATCTGCGCCGACATCAGTATGAACATATACATATCTAGACGGCCATCTGTATTAAGATGGAGATATCTTCACCGCAATCTGTATAAGCATGGAAATATCAACACCGCTATCTGTATAAACATGGAAATTTCTACAAAGCTATCTGTATAAACATGGATATATCTACACCGCTACCTGTATAAACAAGGAAATATCAGCACCGCTATCTGTTTGAACATGGTAATATCAGCCCCTCTATCTGTATGAACATGGAGATATCTACACCGCTATCTGTATGAACATGGAAATATCTTCACCACCATCAGTATGAACATGGATATATCTACACAGCCATCTGTATGAACATGGAAATAGCTACACCGCCATCTGTATGAACATGGATATATCTACAGAGCCATCGGGATGAACATGGAAATATCTACACAGCTATCAGTATGAACATGGAAATATATACACGGCTATCTGTGTAAACATGCATACATCTTCACCGCTATCTGTATAAACATGGAAATATCTACACCGCTATCTGTATGAACATGGAAATATCTACACCGCTATCTGTTTGAACAAAGAAATATCTACACCGCTATGTGCATGAAAATGAAAATATCTACACAGCTATCTGCATATACATGGAAATATCTACAGAGCTATCTCTTTACACATGGAAATAACTACACCGCTATCTCTATAAACATGGAAATATCTACAACGCTATCTGTATAAACATGGAAATATCTACACTGCTACCTGTATAAACATGGAAATATCAGCACCGCTCTCTGTATGAACATGGAAATATCTACACCGCTATCTGTATGAACATGGAAATATCTACACCGCTATCTGTATGAACATGGAAATATCTACAAAGCTATCTGAATGAACATGGAAATATCTACACCGCTATCTGTATGAACATGTAAATATCTACACCACTATCTGCATGAAAATGGAAATATCTACAAAGCTATCTGCATATACATGGAAATATCTACACAGCTATCTCTTTACACATGGAAATTTCTACACCGCTATATCTATAAACATGGAAATATCTACACCGCCATCTGTATGAACATGGAAATATCTGCACCGCCATCTGTATGAACATATAAATATCTACACCACCATCTCTTTTAAGATGGAGATATCTACACCGCTATCTGAATAAACATGGAAATATCTACACCGCTATCTGTATAAACATGGAAATATCTACACCGCTATCTGTATAAACATGGAAATATCTACACCGCTACCTGTATGAACATGGATATATCAGCACCGCTATCTGTATGAACCTGGAAATATCTACACCGCTATCTGTATGAACATGGAAATATCTACACCGCTATCTGTATGAACATGGAAATATCTACAAAGCTATCTGAATGAACATGGAAATATCTACACCGCTATCTGTTTGAACATGTAAATATCTACACCGCTATCTGCATGAAAATGGAAATATCTACAAAGCTATCTGCATATACATGGAAATATCTACACAGCTATCTCTTTACACATGGAAGTAACTACACCGCTATATCTATAAACATGGAAATATCTACACCACCATCTGTATGAACATGGAAATATCTGCAACACCATCTGTATGAACATATAAATATCTACACCGCCATGTGTATTAAGAAGGAAATATCTAAACCGCTATCTGTATGAACATTGAAATATCAGCACCGCTCTCTGTATGAAAATGGAAATATCTACACCGCTATCTGTATGAACATGGAAATATCTACACTGCTATCTGTAGGAACATGGAAATAGCTACACCGTTATGTGTATGAAAATGGAAATAGCTACACCGCTATCTGTATGAACATGGAAATATCTACACCGCTATCTGTATGAACATGGAAATATCTACACCGCTATCTGTATGAACATGGATATATCTACACAGCCATCTGGATGAACATGGAAATATCTACACCGCTATCTGTGTAAACATGCATACATCTTCACCACTATCTGTATAAACATGGAAATATCTGCACCGCTATCAGTATGAACATGGAAATATCTACACCGCTATCTGTATGAACATTGAAATACCTACACAGCTATCTGTTTGGACATGGAAATATCTACACCGCTATCTGCATGAAAATGGAAATATCTACACTGCTATCTGCATATACATTTAAATATCTACACAGCTATCTCTTTACACATGGAAATAACTACACCAATATCTGTATGAACATGGAAATAACAACACCGCCATCTGTATGAACATGGAAATATCTGCACCGCCATCTGTATGAACATATAAATATATACAACGCCATCTGTATTAAGATGGAGATATCTACACTGCTATCTGTATAAACATGGAAATATCTACACCGCTGCCTGTATAAACATGGAAATATCAGCAGCGCTATCTGTATGAACATGGAAATATCTACACCGCTATCTGTAGGAACATGAAAATAGCTACACCGCTGCCTGTATAAACATGGAAATATCAGCACCGCTATCTGTATGAACATGGAAATATCTAAACCACTATCTGTATGAACATGGATATATCTACACAACCATCTGGAGGAACATGGAAATATCTACACCACTATCTGTATGAACATGGAAATATCTACACCGCTATCTGTGTAAACATGCATACATATTCACCGCTATCTGTATGAACATGGAAATATCTACACCGCTATCTGTTTGAACATGGAAATATCTACACCGCTATCTGCATGAAAATGGAAATATCTACACTGCTATCTGCATATACATGGAAATATCTACACAGCTATATCTTTACACATGGAAATAACTACACCGCAGTCTGTATAAACATG
The DNA here is from genome assembly GCF_029281585.2 of Gorilla gorilla gorilla. Taxonomy (NCBI): domain Eukaryota; kingdom Metazoa; phylum Chordata; class Mammalia; order Primates; family Hominidae; genus Gorilla; species Gorilla gorilla. The sequence goes on from NC_086017.1 coordinate 8,240,373, forward strand.
GAAATATCCACACCGCCATCTGTATGAACATGGAAATATCTGCACCGCCATCTGTATGAACATATAAATATCTACACCACCATCTGTATTAAGATGGAGATATCTACACCGCTATCTGTATAAACATGGAAATATCTACACCGCTATCTGTATAAACATGGAAATATCTACACTGCTATCTGTATAAACATGGAAATATCTACACCGCTACCTGTATAAACATGGAAATATTAGCACCGCTATCTGTATGAACATGGAAATATCTACACCGCTATCTGTATGAACATGGAAATATCTACACCGCTATCTGGATGAACATGGAAATATCTACACCGCTATCTGTATGAACATGGATATATCTACACAGCCCTCTGGATGAACATGGAAATATCCACACCGCTATCTGTGTAAACATGCATACATCTTCACCGCTATCTGTATAAACATGGAAATAACTACACCGCTATCTATATGAACATGGAAATATCTACACCGCTATCTGTTTGAAGATGGAAATACATACACCGCTATCTACATGAAAATGGAAATATCTACACAGCTATCTGCATATACATGGAAATATCTACACAGCTATCTCTTTACACATGGAAATAACTACACCGCTATCTGTATGAACATGGAAATATCTACACGGCCATCTGTATGAACATGGAAATATCTGCACCGCCATCTGTATGAACATATAAATATCTACACCGCCATCTGTATTAAGATGGAGATATCTACACCGCTATCTGAATAAACATGGAAATATCTACACCGCTATCTGTACAAACATGGAAATACCTACACCGCTATCTGTATAAACATGGAAATATCAGCACCGCTCTCTGTATGAACATGGAAATATCAGCCCCTCCATCTATATGAACATGGAAGTATCTACACCGCTATCTCTATGAACATGGAATTATCTACACCGCTATCTGTTTGAACATGGAAATATCTATACCGCTATCTGCATGAAAATGGAAATACATACACAGCTATCTGCATATACATGGAAATATCTACACAGCTATCCCTTTACACATGGAAATAACTACACCGCTATCTGTATGAACATGGAAATATCTTCACCGCCATCTGTAGGAACATGGATATATCTACACAGCCATCTGGATGAACATGGAAATATCTACACCGCTATCTATTTGAACATGGAAATATCTACACCGCTATCTGTGTAAACATGCATACATCTTCACCGCTATCTCTATAAACATGGAAATATCTACACTGCTATCTGTATGAACATGGAAATATCTACACCGCTATCTGTTTGAACATGGAAATATCTACACCGCTATCTGCATGAAAATGGAAATATCTACAAAGCTATCTGCATATACATGGAAACATCTACACAGCTATCTCTTTACACATGGAAATAACTACACCGCTAAATCTATAAACATGGAAATATCTACACCGCCATCTGTATGAACATGGAAATATCTGCACCACCATCTGTATGAACATATAAATATCTACACCGCCATCTGTATTAAGAAGGAAATATCTAAACCGCTATCTGTATGAACATTGAAATATCTACACCGCTATCTGTATGAACATGGAAATATCTACACCGCTATCTGTGTGAACATGCATATATCTTCACCGCTATCTGTATAAACATGGAAATATCTACAACGCTATCTGTATGAACATGGAAATATCTACACCGCTATCTGTACGAACATGGAAATATCTAAACCGCTATCTGCATGAAAATAGAAATGTCTACACAGCTATCTGCATATACATGGAAATATCTACAAAGCTATCTCTTTACACATGGAAATAACTACACCGCTATCTCTATAAACTCGGAAATTTCTACACCGCCATCTGTATGAACATGGAAATATCTGCACCGCCATCTGTATAAACATATAAATATCTACACCGCCATCTGTGTTTAGATGGAGATATCTACACCGCTATCTGTATAAACTTGGAAATATCTACACCGCTATCTGCATAAACATGGAAATACCTACACCGCTATCTGTATAAACATGGAAATACCTACACCGCTACCTGTATAAACATGGAAATATCAGCACCGCTATCTGTATGAACATGGAAATATCTACACCGCTATCTCTAAGAACATGGAAATATCTACACCGCTATCTGCATGAACTTGGAAATATCTACACGGCTATCTGTGTAAACATGCATACATCTTCACCGCAATCTGTATAAGCATGGAAATATCAACTCCGCTATCTGTATGAACGTGGAAATATCTACACCGCTATCTGTTTGAACATGGAAATATCTAAACCGCTATCAGCATGAAAATGGAAATATCTACACAGCTATCTGCATATACATGGAAATATCTACACATCTATCTCTTTACACATGTAAATAACTACACCGCTATCTGTATGAACATGGAAATGTCTGCACCGCCATCTGTATGAACATATAAATATCTACACCGCCATCTGTATTAAGATGGAGATATCTACACCGCTATCTGTATAAACATGGAAATATCTACACCGCTATCTGAATAAACATGGAAATATCTACACCGCTCTCTGTATAAACATGGAGATATCAGCACCGCTATCTGAATGAACATGGAAATATCAGCCCCTCTATCTGTATGAACATGGAAGTATCTACACCGCTATCTCTATGAACATGGAAATATCTACACCGCTATCTGTTTGAACATGGAAATATCTAAACCACTATCTGCATGAAAATGGAAATATATACACAGCTATCTGCATATACATGGAAATATCTACACAGCTATCTCTTTACACATGAAAAAAACTACACCGCTATCTGTATGAAAATGGAAATACCTTCACCGCCATCTGTAGGAACATGGATATATCTACACAGCCATCTGGATGAACATGGAAATATCTACACCGCTATCTGTATGAACATGGAAATATCTACACCGCTATCTGTGTAAACATGCATACATCTTCACCGCTATCTCTATAAACATGGAAATAACTACACCGCTATCTGTATAAACATGGAAATATCTACCACGCCATCTGTATGAACATGGAAATATCTGCACCGCCATCTGTATGAACATATAAATATCTACACCGCCATCTGTATTAAAATGGAGATATCTACACTGTTATCTGTATAAACATGGAAATATCTACACCGCCATCTGTAAGAACATATAAATATCTACACCGCCATCTGTATTTAGAAGGAAATATCTAAACCGCTATATGTATAAACATGGAAATATCTACAACGCTGCCTGTATAAACATCGAAATATCAGAACCGCTATCTGAATGAACATGGAAATATCTACACCGCTATCTGTATGAACATGGAAATAGCTACACCGCTATCTGTATGAACATGGATATATCTACACAGCCATCTGGATGAACATGGAAATATCTACACCGCTATCTGTGTAAACATGCATACATCTTCACGGCTATCTGTATAAACATGGAAATATCTACACCGCTATCTTTATGAACATGGAAATATCTACACCGCTATCTGTATGAACATGGAAATATCTACACCGCTATCTGTTTGAACGTGGAAATATCTACACCACTATCTGCATGAAAATGGAAATACCTACACTGCTATCTGCATATACATTTAAATATGTACACTGCTATCTCTTTACACATGGAAATAACTACACCGTTACCTGTATGAACATGAAATATCTACACCGCCATCTGTATGAACATGGAAATATCTGCACCGCTATTTGTATGAAAATATAAATATCTACACTGCCATCTCTATTAAGATAGAGATATCTCCACTGCTATCTGTATAAACATGGAAATATCTACACCGCTATCTGTATAAACATGGAAATATCTACACCGCTACCTGTATAAACATGGAAATATCTACACCGCTATCTGTATGAACATGGAAATATCAGCCCCTCTATCTGTATGAACATGGAAATACCTACACCACTATCTGTATGAACATGGAAATATCTACACCGCTATCTGTATGAACACGGAAATAGCTACACCGCTATCTGTATGAACATGGAAATATCTACACTGCTATCTGCATATACATGGAAATATCTACACAGCTATCTCTTTACATATGGAAATAACTACAGTGATATCTCTATAAACATACAAATATCTACACCGCCATCTGTATGAACATGGAAATATCTGCACCGCCATCTGTATGAACATATAAATATCTACACCGCCATCTATATTAAGATGGAGATATCTACACCGCTATCTGTATAAACTTGGAAATATCTACACCGCTATCTGTATAAACATGGAAATATCTACACCGCTACCTGTATAAACATGGAAATATCAGCACCGCTATCTGTATGAACATGGAAATATCTATACTGCTATCTGAACATGGAAATATCTACACCGCTATCTGTATGAACATGGATATATCTACACAGCCCTCTGGATGAACATGGAAATATCTTCAACGCCATCTGTATGAACATGGATATATCTACACAGCCATCTGTATAAACATGGAAATATCAGAACCGCTATCTGAATGAACATGGAAATATCTACACCGCTGTCTCCATGAAAATGGAAATATCTACACAGCTATCTGCATATACATGGAAATATCTACACAGCTATCTCTTTATACATGGAAATAACTACACCGCTATCTCTATAAACATGGAAATATCTACACCGCCATCTGTATGAACATGGAAATATCTGCACCGCCATCTGTATGAACATATAAATATCTACACCGCCATCTGTATTAAGAAGGAGATATCTACACCGCTATCTGTATAAAGATGGAAATATCTACACCGCTATCTCTATAAACATGGAAATATCTACACAGCTATCTGTATAAACATGGAAATATCTACACCGCTACCTGTATAAACATGGAAATATCAGCACCGCTATCGGTATGAACATGGAAATATCTACACCGCTATCTGTATGAACATGGATATATCTACACCGCTATCTGTATGAACATGGAAATATCTTTACCGCCATCTGTATGAACATGGATATATCTACAAAGCCATCTGTATGAACATGGAAATATCTACACAGCTATCTGTATGAACATGGAAATATCTACACCGCTATCTGTATGAACATGGAAATAACTTCACAGCCATCTATATGAAAATGGATATGGCTACACAGCCATCTGGATGAACATGGAAGTATCTACACCGCGATCTGTATGAACATGGAAATATGTACACCGCTATCTGTGTAAACATGCATACACCTTCACCGCTATCTGTATAACCATGGAAATATCTACACCGCTATCTGTATGAACATGGAAATATCTACACCGCTATCTGTTTGAACATGGAAATATCTAAAGCGCTATCTGCATGAAAATGGAAATATCTACACAGCTATCTGCATATACATGGAAATACCTACACAGCTATATCTTTACACGTGGAAATAACTACAGCGCTATCAGTATGAACATGGAAATATCTTCACCGCCATCTGTATGAACATGGATATATCTACACAGCCATCTGGATGAACATGGAAATATCTACACCGCTATCAGTATGAAGATGGAAATATCTACAACGCTATCTGTGTAAACATGCATACATCTTCACCGCTATCTATATAAACATGGAAATATCTACACTACTATCTGTATGAACATGGAAATAACTACACCGCTATCTGTTTGAACATGGAAATATCTACACCACTATCTGCCTGAAAATGGAAATATCTACACAGCGGTCTGCATATACATGGAATTATCTACAAAGCTATCCCTTTACACATGGAAATAACTACAGCGCTATCTCTATAAACATGGAAATATCTACACCGCCATCTGTATGAACATGGAAATATCTGCACCGCCATCTGTATGAACATATAAATATCTACACCGCCATCTATATTAAGATGGAGATATCTACACCGCTATCTGTATAAACTTGGAAATATCTACACCGCTATCTGTATAAACATGGAAATATCTACACCGCAATCTGTATAAACATGGAAATATCTACACCGCTACCTGTATAAACATGGAAATATCAGCACCGCTATCTGTATGAACATGGAAATATCTACACCGCTATCTGAACATGGAAATATCTACACCGCTATCTGTATGAACATGGAAATAGCTACACCGCTATCTGTATGAACATGGAAATATCTTCAACGCCATCTGTATGAACATGGATATATCTACACAGCCATCTGTGTGAACATGGAAATATCTACACCGCTATCTGTATGAACATGGAAATATCTACACCGCTATCTGTATGAACATGGAAATATCTTCACCGCCATCTGTATGAACATGGATATGTCTACACATCCATCTGGATGAACATGGAAAAATCTACACCGCGATCTGTATGAACATGGGAATATCTACACCGCTATCTGTGTAAACATGCATACACCTCCACCGCTATCTGTATAAACATGGAAATATCTACACCGCTATCTGTATGAACATGGAAATATCTACACCGCTATCTGTTTGATCATGGAAATATCTAAACCGCTATCTGCATGAAAATGGAAATATCTACACAGCTATCTGCATATACATGGAAATATCTACAAAGCTATCTCTTTACACATGGAAATAACTACACCGCTATGTGTATGAACATGGAAATATCTGAACCGCCATCTGTATGAACATATAAATATCTACGCCGCCATCTGTACTAAGAAGGAAATATCTAAACCGCTATCTGTATAAACATGGAAATATCTACAATGCTGCCTGTATAAACATGGAAATATCAGAACCGCTATCTGAATGAACATGGAAATATCTACACCGCTATCTGTATAAACATGGAAATAGCTACACCGCTATCTGTATGAACATGGATATATCTACACAGCCATCTGGATGAACATGGAAATATCTACACCGCTATCTGTGTAAACATGCATACATCTTCACCGCTATCTGTATAAACATGGAAATATCTACACCGCTATCTGTCTGAACATGGAAATATCTACACCGCTATCTTTATGAACATGGAAATATCTACACCGCTATCTGTATGAACATGGAAATATCTACACCGCTATCTGTTTGAACATGGAAATATCTATACCACTATCTGCATGAAAATGGAAATATCTACACTGCTATCTGCATATACATTTAAATATGTACACTGCTATCTCTTTACACATGGAAATAACTACACCGTTACCTGTATGAACATGGAAATATCAGCACCGCCATCTGTATGAACATGGAAATATCTGCACCGCCATCTGTATGAAAATATAAGTATCTACACCGCCACCTGTATTAAGATATGGATATCTCCACTGCTATCTGTATAAACATGGAAATATCTACACCGCTATCTGTATGAACATGGAAATATCTACACCGCTATCTGTATGAACATGGATATATCTACACCGCTATCTGTATGAACATTGAAATATCTTCAACGCCATCTGTATGAACATGGATATATCTACACAGCCATCTGTATGAACATGGAAATATCTACACCGCTATCTGTATGACATTGGAAATATCTACACCGCTATCTGTATGAATGTGGTAATATCTTCACAGCCATCTGTATGAACATGGATATGTCTACACATCCATCTGGAAGAACATGGAAAAATCTACACCGTGATCTGTATGAACATGGGAATATCTACACCGCTATCTGTGTAAACATGCATACACCTTCACCACTATCTGTATAAACATGGAAATATCTACACCGCTATCTGTATGAATATGGAAATATCTACACCGCTATCTGTTTGAACATGGAAATATCTAAACCGCTATCTGCATGAAAATGGAAATATCTACACAGCTATCTGCATATACATGGAAATATCTACACAGCTATCTCTTTACACATGGAAATAACTACATCGCTATCTGTATGAACATGGAAATATCTTCACCGCCATCTGTAGGAACATGGATATATCTACACAGCCATCTGGATGAACATGGAAATATCTACACCGCTATCTGTATGAAGATGGAAATATCTACCCCGCTATCTGTGTAAACATGCATACATCTTCACCACTATCTGTATAAACATGGAAATATCTACACTGCTATCTGTATGAAAATGGAAATATCTACACCGCTATCTGTTTGAACATGGAAATATCTACACCGCTATCTGTGTAAACATGCATACATCTTCACCGCTATCTGTATAAACATGGAAATATCTACACCACTATCTTTATGAACATGGAAATATCTACACCGCTATCTGTATGAACATGGAAATATCTACACCGCTATCTGTTTGAACATGGAAATATCTATACCACTATCTGCATGAAAATGGAAATATCTACACTGCTATCTGCATATACATTTAAATATGTACACTGCTATCTCTTTACACATGGAAATAACTACACCGTTACCTGTATGAACATGGAAATATCAGCACCGCCATCTGTATGAACATGGAAATATCTGCCCCGCCATCTGTATGAAAATATAAGTATCTACACCGCCATCTGTATTAAGATAGGGATATCTCCACTGCTATCTGTATAAACATGGAAATATCTACACTACTATCTGTATGAACATGGAAATATCTACACCGCTATCTGTATGAACATGGATATATCTACACCGCTATCTGTATGAACATTGAAATATCTTCAACGCCATCTGTATGAACATGGATATATCTACACAGCCATCTGTATGAACATGGAAATATCTACACCGCTATCTGTATGACATTGGAAATATCTACACCGCTATCTGTATGAATGTGGTAATATCTTCACAGCCATCTGTATGAACATGGATATGTCTACACATCCATCTGGATGAACATGGAAAAATCTACACCGTGATCTGTATGAACATGGGAATATCTACACCGCTATCTGTGTAAACATGCATACATCTTCACCACTATCTGTATAAACATGGAAATATCTACACTGCTATCTGTATGAAAATGGAAATATCTACACCGCTATCTGTTTGAACATGGAAATATCTACACTGCTATCTGCATGAAAATGGAAATATCTACACAGCGATCTGCATATACATGGAAATATCTACAAAACTATCTCCTTACACATGGAAATAACTACAGCGCTATCTCTATAAACATACAAATATCTACACCGCCATCTGTATGAACATGGAAATATCTGCAATGCCATCTGTATGAACATATAAATATATACACCGCCATCTATATTAAGATGGAGATAGCTACACCACTATCTACATGAAAATGGAAATATCTACACTGCTATCTGCATATACATTTAAATATCTACACAGCTATCTCTTTACACATGGAAATAACTACACCGTTATCTGTATGAACATGGAAATATCTACACCGCCATCTGTATGAACATGGAAATATGTGCACCGCCATCTGTATGAAAATATAAATATCTACACCGCCATCTGTATTAAGATAGAGATATCTACACTGCTATCTGTATAAACATGGAAATATCTACAGCGCTATCTGTATAAACATGGAAATATCTACACCGCTATCTGTATATACATGGAAATATCTACACCACTACCTGTATAAACATGGAAATATCAGCACCGCTATCTATATGAACATGGAAATATCTACACCGCTATCTGTATGAACATGGAAATATCTACACCGCTATCTGTATGAACATGGAAATACATACACCGCTATCTGTTTGAACATGGAAATATCTACACCGCTATCTGTTTGAAAATGGAAATATCTACACCGCTGTCTGCATGAAAATGGAAATATCTACACAGCTATCTGCATATACATGGAAATATGTACACAGCTATCTCTTTACACATGGAAATAACTACACCGCTATCTCTATAAACATGGAAATATCTACACCACCATCTGTATGAACATGGAAATATCTGCACCGCCATCTGTATGAACATATAAATATCTACACCGCCATCTGTATTAAGAAGGAGATATCTACACCGCTATCTGTATAAAGATGGAAATATCTACACCGCTATCTGTATAAACATGGAAATATCTACACCGCTATCTGTATAAACATGGAAATATCTACACCGCTACCTGTATAAACATGGAAATATCAGCACCGCTATCGGTATGAACATGGAAATATCTACACCGATATCTGTATGAACATGGGTATATCTACACCGCTATCTGTATGAACATGGAAATATCTTTACCGCCATCTGTATGAACATGGATATATCTACACAGCTATCTGTATGAACATGGAAATATCTACACCGCTATCTGTTTGAACATGGAAATATCTAAACCGCTATCAGCATGAAAATGGAAATATCTACACTGCTATGTGCATATACATGGAAATATCTACAAAGCTATCTCTTTACACATGGAAATAACTACACCGCTATTTGTATTAACATGGAAATATCTGCACCGCCATCTGTATGAACATATAAATATCTACGCCGCCATCTGTATTAAGAAGGAAATATCTAAACCGCTATCTGTATAAACATGGAAATATCTACAACGCTGCCTGTATAAACATGGAAATATCAGAACCGCTATCTGAATGAACATGGAAATATCTACACCGCTATCTGTGTGAACATGGAAATAGCTACACCGCTATCTGTATGAACATGGATATATCTACACAGCCATCTGGATGAACATGGAAATATCTACACCGCTATCTGTGTAAACATGCATACATCTTCACCGCTATCTGTATAAACATGGAAATATCTACACCACTATCTTTATGAACATGGAAATATCTACACCGCTATCTGTATGAACATGGAAATATCTACACCGCTATCTGTTTGAACATGGAAATATCTATACCACTATCTGCATGAAAATGGAAATATCTACACTGCTATCTGCATATACATTTAAATATGTACACTGCTATCTCTTTACACATGGAAATAACTACACCGTTACCTGTATGAACATGGAAATATCAGCACCGCCATCTGTATGAACATGGAAATATCTGCACCGCCATCTGTATGAAAATATAAGTATCTACACCGCCATCTGTATTAAGATAGGGATATCTCCACTGCTATCTGTATAAACATGGAAATATCTACACCGCTATCTGTATGAACATGGAAATATCTACACCGCTCTCTGTATGAACATGGATATATCTACACCGCTATCTGTATGAACATGGAAATATCTACATCGCCATCTGTATGAACACGGAAATATCTGCACCGCCATCTGTATGAACATATAAATATCTACACGGCGATCTGTATGAAGATGTAGATATCTACACCGCCATCTGTATAAACATGGAAATATCTACACCGCTATCTGTATAAACATGGAAATATCTACACCACTATCTGTATTAATATGGAAATATCCACACCGCTACCTGTATAAACATGGAAATATCAACACCGCTATCTGTATGAACTTGGAAATATCAGCCCCTTTATCTGTATGAACATGGAAATACCTACACTGCTATCTGTGTGAACATATAAATATCTACACCGCCATCTGTATTAAGAAGGAAATATCTTAACCGCTATCTGAATAAACATGGAAATATCAACACCGCTGCCTGTATAAACATGGAAATATCAGCACCGCTATCTGTATGAACATGGAAGTATCTACACCGCTATCTGTATCAACATGGAAAAATCTACACTGCTATCTGTATGAACATGGAAATAGCTACACCGTTATCTGTATGAACATGGAAATAGCTACACCACTATCTGTATGAACACGGAAATATCTACACCGCTATCTGTATGAACATGGATATATCTACACAGCCATCTGGATGAACATGGAAATATCTGCACCGCTATCTGTATGAACATGGAAATAGCTACACCGCTATCTGTATGAACATGGAAATATCTACACCGATATCTGTATGAACATGGTAATATCTACACCGCTATCTGTATGAACATGGAAAAATCTTCACCGCCATCTGTATGAACATGGATATATCTACACAGCCATCTGGATGAACATTGAAATATCTACACAGCTATCTGTATGAACATGGAAATATATACACCGCTATCTGTGTAAACATGCGTACATCTTCACCGCTATCTGTATAAACATGGAAATATCTACACCGCTATCTGTATGAACATGGAAATATCTACACCGCTATCTGTATGAACATGGAAATATCTACACCGCTATCTGTTTGAACATGGAAATATCTACACCGCTGTCTGCATGAAAATGGAAATATCTACACAGCTATCTGCATATACATGGAAATATCTACACAGCTATCTCTTTACACATGGAAATAACTACACCGCTATCTCTATAAACATGGAAATATCTACACCGCCATCTGTATGGACATGGAAATATCTGCACCGCCATCTGTATGAACATATAAATATCTACAAAGCCATCTGTATTAAGAAGGAGATATCTACACCGCTATCTGTATAAAGATGGAAATATCTACACCGATATCTGTATAAACATGGAAATATCTACACCGGTATCTGTATAAACATGGAAATATCTACACCGCTACCTGTATAAACATGGAAATATCAGCACCGCTATCGGTATGAACATGGAAATATCTACACCGCTATCTGTATGAACATGGATATATCTACACCGCTATCTGTATGAACATGGAAATATCTACACCGCCATCTGTATGAACATGGATATATCTACACAGCCATCTGTACGAACATGGAAATATCTACACCGCTATCTGTATGAACATGGAAATATCTACACCGCTATCTGTATGAACATGGAAATATCTTCACCGCCATCTGTGTAAACATGCATACACCTTCACCGCTATCTGTATAACCATGGAAATATCTACACCGCTATCTGTATGAACATGGAAATATCTACACCACTATCTGTTTGAACATGGAAATATCTAAACCGCTATCTGCATGAAAATGGAAATATCTACACAGCTATCTGCATGTACATGGAAATATCTACACAGCTATCTCTTTACACGTGGAAATAACTACACCGCTATCTGTATGAACATGGAAATATCTTCACCGCCATCTGTATGAAAAGGATATATCTACACAGCCATCTGGATGAACATGGAAATATCTACACCGCTATCTGTATGAAGATGGAAATATCTACAACGCTATCTGTGTAAACATGCATACATCTTCACCGCTATCTATATAAACATGGAAATATCTACACTACTATCTGTATGAACATGGAAATATCTACACCGCTATCTGTTTGAACATGGAAATATCTACACCGCTATCTGCATGAAAATGGAAATCTCTACACAGCGATCTGCATATACATGGAAATATCTACAAAGATATCTCTTTACACATGGAAATAACTACAGCGCTATCTCTAGAAACATACAAATATCTACACCGCCATCTGTATGAACATGGAAATATCTGCACCGCCATCTGTATGAACATATAAGTATCTACACCGCCATCTATATTAAGATGGAGATATCTACACCGCTATCTGTATAAACATGGAAATATCTACACCGCAATCTGTATAAACATGGAAATATCTACACCGCTACCTGTATTAACATGGAAATATCAGCACCGCTATCTGTATGAACTTGGAAATATCTACACGGCTATCTCCATGAACATGAAAATAGCTACACCGCTATCTGTATGAACATGGAAAAATCTACACAGCCATCTGGATGAACACGGATATATCTACACCGCTATCTGTATGAACATGGAAATATCTACACCGCTATCCGTGTAAATATGCATACATCTTCACCGCAATCTGTATAAACATGGAAATATCTACACCGCTATCTGTATGAACATGGAAATATCTACACCGCTATCTGAACATGGAAATATCTACACCGCTATCTGCATGAAAATGGAAATATCTACACAGCTATCTGCATATACATGGAAATATCTACACAGCTATCTCTTTACACGTGGAAATAACAACACCGCTATCTGTATGAACATGGAAATATCTACACCGCCATCTCTATGAACACGGAAATATCTGCACCGCCATCTGTATGAACATATAAATATCTACACGGCGATCTGTATGAAGATGTAGATATCTACACCGCCATCTGTATAAACATGGAAATATCTACACCGCTATCTGTATAAACATGGAAATATCTACACCACTATCTGTATTAATATGGAAATATCCACACCGCTACCTGTATAAACATGGAAATATCAACACCGCTATCTGTATGAACTTGGAAATATCAGCCCCTTTATCTGTATGAACATGGAAATACCTACACTGCTATCTGTGTGAACATATAAATATCTACACCGCCATCTGTATTAAGAAGGAAATATCTTAACCGCTATCTGTATAAACATGGAAATATCTACACCGCTGCCTGTATAAACATGGAAATATCAGCACCGCTATCTGTATGAACATGGAAGTATCTACACCGCTATCTGTATCAACATGGAAAAATCTACACTGCTATCTGTATGAACATGGAAATAGCTACACCGTTATCTGTATGAACATGGAAATAGCTACACCACTATCTGTATGAACACGGAAATATCTACACCGCTATCTGTATGAACATGGATATATCTACACAGCCATCTGGATGAACATGGAAATATCTGCACTGCTATCTGTATGAACATGGAAATAGCTACACCGCTCTCTGTATGAACATGGAAATATCTACACCGCTATCTGTATGAACATGGTAATATCTACACCGCTATCTGTATGAACATGGAAAAATCTTCACCGCCATCTGTATGAACATGGATATATCTACACAGCCATCTGGATGAACATTGAAATATCTACACAGCTATCTGTATGAACATGGAAATATATACACCGCTATCTGTGTAAACATGCGTACATCTTCACCGCTATCTGTATAAACATGGAAATATCAACACCGCTATCTGTATGAACATGGAAATATCGACACCGCTATCTGTTTGAACATGGAAATATCTACACCGCTATCTGCATGAAAATGGAAATATCTACACAGCGATCTGCATATACCTGGAAATATCCACAAAGATGTCTCTTTACACAAGGAAATAACTACACCGCTATCTCTATAAACATGGAAATATCTACACCGCCATCTGTATGAACATGGAAATATCTGCACCGCCATCTGTATGAACATATAAATATCTGCACCGCCATCTGTATTAAGATGGAGATATCTACACCGCTATCTGTATAAACCTGGAAATATCTACACCGCTATCTGTATAAACATGGAAATATCTACACCGCTACCCATATAAACATGGAAATATCAGCACCGCTATCTGTATGAACATGGAAATATCTACACCGCTATCTGTATGAACATGGATATATCTACACAGCCATCTGTTTGAACATGGAAATATCTACACCGCTATCTGTGTAAACATGCATACATCTTCACCGCTATCTGTATAAACATGGAAATATCTACACCGCTATCTGTTTGAACATGGAAATATCTAAACCGCTATCTGCATGAAAATGGAAATATGTACACTATCTGCATATACATGGAAATATCTACACAGCTATCTCTTTACACATGGAAATAACTACACCGCTATATCTATAAACATGGAAATATCTACACCGCCATCTGTATGAACATGGAAATATCTGCACCGACATCAGTATGAACATATACATATCTAGACGGCCATCTCTATTAAGATGGAGATATCTTCACCGCAATCTGTATAAGCATGGAAATATCAACACCGCTATCTCTATAAACATGGAAATATCTACAAAGCTATCTGTATAAACATGAATATATCTACACAGCTACCTGTATAAACAAGGAAATATCAGCACCGGTATCTGTTTGAACATGGAAATATCAGCCCTTCTATCTGTATGAACATGGAGATATCTACACCGCTATCTGTATGAACATGGAAATAGCTTCACCGCCATCTGTATGAACATGGATATATCTACACAGCCATCTGGATGAACATGGAAATATCTTCACCGCTATCTGTATGAACATGGAAATAGCTACACCGCTATCTGTATGAACATGGAAATATCTACACCGCTATCTGTATGAACACGGAAATATCTACACCGCTATCTGTATGAACATGGAAATATCTTCACCGCCATCAGTATGAACATGGATATATCTACAGAGCCATCGGGATGAAAATGGAAATATCTACACAGCTATCTGTATGAACATGGAAATATATACACCGCTATCTGTGTAAACATGCATACATCTTCACCGCTATCTCTATAAACATGGAAATATCTACACCGCTATCTGTATGATCATGGAAATATCTACACCGCTATCTGTTTGAACATGGAAATACCTTCACCGCCATCTGTATGAACATGGATATATCTACACAGCCATGTGGATGAACATGGATATTTCTACACGGCCCTCTGGATGAACATGGAAATATCCACACCGCTATCTGTGTAAACATGCATACATCTTCACCGCTATGTGTATAAACATGGAAATATCTACACCGCTATCTGAATGAACATGGAAATACCTTCACCGCCATCTGTATGAACATGGATATATCTACACAGCCATGTTGATGAACATGGATATTTCTACACAGCCCTCTGGATGAACATGGAAATATCCACACCGCTATCTGTGTAAACATGCATACATCTTCACCGCTATGTGTATAAACATGGAAATATCTACACCGCTATCTGTATGAACATGGAAATATCTACACCGCTATCTGTTTGAAGATGGAAATATATACACCGCTATCTGCATGAAAATGGAAATATCTACACAGCTATCTGCATGAAAATGGAAATATCTACACAGATATCTGCATATACATGGAAATATCTACACAGCTATCTCTTTTCACATGGAAATAACTACACCGCTATCTGTAAGAACATGGAAATATCTACACCGCCATCTGCATGAACGTGGAAATATCTGCACCGCCATCTGTATGAACATATAAATATATACACTGCCATCTGTATTAAGATGGAGATATCTACACCGCTATCTGAATAAACATGGAAATATCTACACCTCTATCTGTATAAACATGGAAATATCAGCACCGCTATCTGTATGACCATGGAAATATCAGCCCCTCTATCTGTATGAACATGGAGATATCTACACCGCCATCTGTAAGAACATGGATATATCTACACAGCCATCTGGAGGAACATGGAAATATCTACACCGCTATCTGTATGAACATGGAAATAGCTACACCGCTATCTGTATGAACATGGAAATATCTACACCGCTATCTGTATGAACATGGAAATATCTACACCGCTATCTGTATGAACAGGGAAATATCTTCCCCGCCATCTGTATGAACATGGATATATCTACAGAGCCATCTGGATGAACATGGAAATATCTACACCGCCATCTGTATGAACATATAAATATCTACACCGCCATCTGTATTAAGATGGAGATATCTACACCGCTATCTGTATAAACCTGGAAATATCGACACCGCTATCTGTATAAACATGGAAATATCTACACCGCTATCTGGATAAACATGGAAATTTCTACACCGCTACCGGTATAAACATGGAAATATCAGCACCGCTATCTCTAGGAACATGGAGATATCTACACCGCCATCTGTATGAAGATGGATATATCTACACAGCCATCTGGAGGAACATGGAAATATCTACAACGCTATCTGTACGAACATGGAAATATCTACACCGCTATCTGTATGAACCTGGAAATAGCTACACCGCTATCTGTATGAACATGGAAATATCTACACCACTATCTGAATGAACATGGAAATATCTACTCCGCTATCTGTATGAACATGGATATTTCTTCACAGCCATATGGATGAACATGGAAATATCTACACCGCTATCTGTATGAACATGGAAATATCTACACCGCTATCTGTGTAAACATGCATACATCTTCACCGCTATCTGTATAAACATGGAAATATCTACACTGCTATCTGTATGAACATGGAAGTAGCTACACCGCTATCTGTATGAACATGGAAATATCTACACTGCTATTTGTATGAACATGGATATATCTACACAGCCATCTGGATGAACATGGAAATATCTACACCGCTATGTGTGTAAACATGCATACATCTTCACCGCTATCTGTATAAACATGGAAATATCTACACCGCTATCTGTATGAACATGGAAATATCTGCACCGCTATCTATATGAACATGGAAATATCTACACCGCTATCTGTTTGAACATGGAAATATCTACACGGCTATCTGCATGAAAATGGAAATATCTACACTGCTATCTGCATATACATGGAAATATCTACACAGCTATCTCTTTACACATGGAAATAACTACACCGCTATCTGTATGAACATGGAAATATCTACAACGCTATCTGTATGAACATGGATATATCTACACAGCCCTCTGGATGAACATGGAAATCTCTACACCGCTATCTGTGTAAACATGCATACATCTTCACCGCTATCTGTATAAACATGGAAATATCTACACCGCTATCTCTATGAACATGGAAATATCTACACCGCTATCTGTTTGAAGACGGAAACATATACACAGCTACCTGCATGAAAATGGAAATATCTACACAGATATCTGCATATAGATGGAAATATCTACACAGCTATCTCTTTACACCTTGAAATATCTACACCGCTATCTGTATGAACATGGAAATATCAGCACCGCTATCTGTATGAACATGGAAATATCTACACCGCTATCTGTATGAACATGGAAATATCTACACCGCTATCTGTATGAACATGGATATATCTACACAGCCCTCTGGATGAACATGGAACTATCCACACCGCTATCTGTGTAAACATGCATACATCTTCACCGCTATCTGTATAAACATGGAAATATCTACACCGCTATCTCTATGAACATGGAAATATCTACACCGCTATCTGTTTGAAGATGGAAATATATACATCGCTATCTGCATGAAAATGGAAATATCTACACAGCTATCCGCATATAGATGGAAATATCTACACAGCAATCTCTTTACACGTGGAAATAACTACACCACTATCTGTATGAACATGGACATATCTACACCGTCATCTGTATGAACATGGAAATATCTGCACGGCCATCTGTATGAACATATAAATATCTACACCGCCATCTGTATTAAGATGGAGATATCTACACCGCTATCTGAATAAACATGGAAATATCTACACTGCTATCTGTATAAACATGGAAATATATACACCACTATCTGTGTAAACATGGAAATATCTACAATGCTACCTGTATAAACATGGAAATATCAGCACCGCTATCTCTATGAACCTGGAAATGTCTACACCGCTATCTGAATGAACATGGAAATATCTACACCGCTATCTGTTTGAACATGTAAATATCTACACCGCTATCTGCATGAAAATGGAAATATCTACAAAGATATCTGCATATTCATGGAAATATCTACACAGCTATCTCTTTACACATGGAAATAACTACACCGCTATCTCTATAAACATGGAAATATCTACACCTCCAACTGTATGAACATGGAAATATCTGCACTGCCATCTGTATGAACATATAAATATCTACACCGCCATCTGTATTAAGAAGGAAATATCAAAACCGCTATCTGTATAAACATGGAAATATCTACACCGCTGCCTGTATAAACATGGAAATATCAGCACCGCTCTCTGTATGAAAATGGAGGTATCTACAATGCTATCTGTATGAACATGGAAATATCTACACGGCTATCTGTATGAACATGGAAATAGCTACACCGTTATCTGTATGAACATGGAAATAGCTACACCGCTATCTGTATGAACATGGAAATATCTACACCGCTATCTGTATGAACATGGATATATCTACACAGCCATCTGGATGAACATGAAAATATCTACACCGCTATCTGTATGAACATGGAAATATCTACACCGCTATCTGTATGAACATGGATATATCTTCACAGCCATCTGGATGAACATGGAAATATCTACACCGCTATCTGTATGAACATGGAAATAACTTCACAGCCATCTATATGAAAATGGATATGGCTACACAGCCATCTGGATGAACATGGAAATATCTACACCGCGATCTGTATGAACATGGAAATATGTACACCACTATCTGTGTAAACATGCATACACCTTCAACGCTATCTGTATAACCATGGAAATATCTACACCGCTATCTGTATGAACATGGAAATATCTACACCGCTACCTGTATAAACATGGAAATATAAGCACCGCTATCTGTATAAACATTGAAATATCTACACCGCTATCTGTTTGAAAATAGAAATATCTACACCGCTATCTGTATGAACATGGAAATAGCTACACCGCTATCTGTATGAACATGGAAATATCTACAGCACTCTCTGTATGAACATGGAAATATCTACACCGCTATCTGTATGAACATGGATATATCTACACAGCCATCTGGATGAACATGGAAATATCTACACCGCTATCTGTATAAACATGGAAATATCTACACCGCTATATGTGTAAACATGCATACATCTTCGCCGCTATCCGTATAAACATGGATATATCTACAAAGCTATGTGTATGAACATGGAAATATCTACACCGCTATCTGTTTGAACATGGAAATATCTACACCGCTATCTGCATGAAAATGGAAATATCTACACAGCTATCTGCATATACATAGAAATATCTACACAGCTATCTCTTTACACATGGAAATAACTACACCGCTATCTGTATGAACATGGATATATCTACACCGCCATCTGTATGAACATGGAAATAACTGCATGGCCATCTGTATGAACATATAAATATCTACACCGCCATCTGTATTAAGATAGAGATAACTATACCGCTACCTGTATAAACATGGAAATATCAGCACCGCTATCTGTATGAACATGGAAATATCAGCCCCCCTATCTGTATGAACATGGAAATATCTACACCACTATCTGTATGAACATGGAAATATCTACACCGCTATCTGTTTGAACATGGAAATATCTAAAGCGCTATCTGCATGAAAATGGAAATATCTACACAGCTATCTGCATATACATGGAAATATCTACACAGCTATCTCTATACACGTGGAAATAACTACACCGCTATCTGTATGAACATGGAAATATCTTCACCACCATCTGTATGAACATGGATATATCTACACAGCTATCAGGATGAACATGGAAATATCTACACCGCTATCAGTATGAAGATGGAAATATCTACAACGCTATCTGTGTAAACATGCATACATCTTCACCGCTATCTATATAAACATGGAAATATCTACACTGCTATCTGTATGAACATGGAAATAACTACACCGCTATCTGTTTGAACATGGAAATATCTACACCACTATCTGCATGAAAATGGAAATATCTACACAGCGGTCTGCATATACATGGAAATATCTACAAAGCTATCTCTTTACACATGGAAATAACTACAGCGCTATCTCTATAAACATACAAATATCTACACCGCCATCTGTATGAACATGGAAATATCTGCACCGCCATCTGTATGAACATATAAATATCTACACCGCCATCTATATTAAGATGGAGATATCTACACCGCTATCTGTATAAACTTGGAAATATCTACACCGCAATCTGTATAAACATGGAAATATCTACACCGCAATCTGTATAAACATGGAAATATCTACACCGCTACCTGTATAAACATGGAAATATCAGCACCGCTATCTGTGTGAACATGGAAATATCTACACCGCTATCTGAACATGGAAATATCTACACCGCTATCTCTATGAACATGGAAATAGCTACACCGCTATCTGTATGAACATGGAAATATCTTCAACGCCATCTGTATGAACATGGATATATCTACACAGCCATCTGTGTGAATATGGAAATATCTTCACCGCTATCTGTATGAACATGGGAATATCTACACCGCTATCTGCGTAAACATTCATACACCTCCACCGCTATCTGTATAAACATGGAAATATCTACACCGCTATCTGTATGAACATGGAAATATCTACACCGCTATCTGTTTGAACATGGAAATATCTAAACCGCTATCTGCATGAAAATGGAAATATCTACACAGCTATCTGCATATACATGGAAATATCTACAAAGCTATCTCTTTACACATGGAAATAACTACACCGCTATGTGTATGAACATGGAAATATCTGCACCGCCATCTGTATGAACATATAAATATCTACGCCGCCATCTGTATTAAGAAGGAAATATCTAAACCGCTATCTGTATAAACATGGAAATATCTACAACGCTGCCTGTATAAACATGGAAATATCAGAACCGCTGTCTGAATGAACATGGAAATATCTACACCGCTATCTGTATGAACATGGAAATAGCTACACCGCTATCTGTATGAACATGGATATATCTACACAGCCATCTGGATGAACATGGAAATATCTACACCGCTATCTGTGTAAACATGCATACATCTTCACCGCTATCTGTATAAACATGGAAATATCTACACCGCTATCTTTATGAACACGGAAATACCTACAACGCTATCTGTATGAACATGGAAATATCTACACCGCTATCTGTTTGAACATGGAAATATCTATACCACTATCTGCATGAAAATGGAAATATCTACACTGCTATCTGCATATACATTTAATATGTACACTCCTATCTCTTTACACATGGAAATAACTACACCGTTACCTGTATGAACATGGAAATATCTACACCGCCATCTGTGTGAACATGGAAATATCTGCACCGCCATCTGTATGAAAATATAAGTATCTACACCGCCATCTGTATTAAGATAGGGATATCTCCACTGCTGTCTGTATAAACATGGAAATATCTACACCGCTATCTGTATGAACATGGAAATATCTACACCGCTATCTGGATGAACATGGATATA
The DNA here is from genome assembly GCF_029281585.2 of Gorilla gorilla gorilla. NCBI lineage: Eukaryota > Metazoa > Chordata > Mammalia > Primates > Hominidae > Gorilla > Gorilla gorilla. The sequence goes on from NC_086017.1 coordinate 8,263,397, forward strand.
TCTACACCGCTATCTGTATGAACATGGAAATATCTTCAACGCCATCTGTATGAACTTGGATATATCTACACAGCCATCTGTATGAACATTGAAATATCTACACCGCTATCTCTATGTCATTGGAAATATCTACACCGCTATCTGTATGAATGTGGAAATATCTTCACAGCGGTCTGCATATACATGGAAATATCTGCAAAGCTATCTCTTTACACATGGAAATAACTACAGCGCTATCTCTATAAACATACAAATATCTACACCACCATCTGTATGAACATGGAAATATCTTCAAAGCCATCTGTATGAACATATAAATATATACACCGCCATCTATATTAAGATGGAGATAGCTACACCGCTATCTACATGAAAATGGAAATATCTACACTGCTATCTGCATATACATTTAAATATCTACACAGCTATCTCTTTACACATGGAAATAACTACACCGTTATCTGTATGAACATGGAAATATCTACACCGCCATCTGTATGAACATGGAAATATCTGCACCGCCATCTGTATGAAAATATAAGTATCTACACCACCATCTGTATTAAGATAGGGATATCTACACTGCTATCTGTATAAACATGGAAATATCTACACCGCTATCTGTATAAACATGGAAATATCTACACCGCTATCTGTATGAACATGGATATATCTACACCACTACCTGTATAAACATGGAAATATCAGCACCGCTATCTATATGAACATGGAAATATCTACACCGCTATCTGTATGAACACGGAAATATGTACACCGCTATCTGTATGAACATGGATATACATACACCGCTATCTGTATGAACATGGAAATATCTACACCGCTATCTGTTTGAACATGGAAATATCTACACCGCTGTCTGCATGAAAATGGAAATATCTACACAGCTATCTGCATATACATGGAAATATCTACACAGCTATCTCTTTACACATGGAAATAACTACACCGCTATCTCTATAAACATGGAAATATCTACACCGCCATCTGTATGAACATGGAAATATCTGCACCGCCATCTGTATGAAAATATAAATATCTACACCGCCATCTGTATTAAGAAGGAGATTTCTACACCGCTATCTGTATAAACATGGAAATATCTACACCGCTATCTGTATAAACATGGAAATATCTACACCGCTATCTGTATAAACATGGAAATATCTACACCGCTACCTGTATAAACATGGAAATATCAGCACCGCTATCGGTATGAACATGGAAATATCTACACCGATATCTGTATGAACATGGGTATATCTACACCGCTATCTGTATGAACATGGAAATATCTTTACCGCCATCTGTATGAACATGGATATATCTACACAGCCATCTGTATGAACATGGAAATATCTACACCGCCATCTGTATGAACATGGAAATATCTACACCGCTATCTGTGTAAACATGCATACACCTTCACCGCTATCTGTATAACCATGGAAATATCTACACCGCTATCTGTATGAACATGGAAATATCTACACCGCTATCTGTTTGATCATGGAAATATCTAAACCGCTATCTGCATGAAAATGGAAATATCTACACAGTTATCTGCATATACATGGAAATATCTACACAGCTATCTCTTTACACGTGGAAATAACTACACCGCTATCTGTATGAACATGGAAATATCTTCACCGCCATCTGTATGAACATGGATATATCTACACAGCCATCTGGATGAACATGGAAATATCTACACCGCTATCTGTATGAAGATGGAAATATCTACAACACTATCTGTGTAAACATGCATACATCTTCACCGCTATCTATATAAACATGGAAATATCTACACTGCTATCTGTATGAACATGGAAATATCTACACCGCTATCTGAACATGGAAATATCTACACCGCTATCTGCATGAAAATGGAAATATCTACACAGCGATCTGCATATACATGGAAATATCTACAAAGCTATCTCTTTACACATGGAAGTAACTACAGCGCTATCTCTATAAACATACAAATATCTACACCGCCATCTGTATGAACATGGAAATATCCGCACCGCCATCTGTATGAACATATAAATATCTGCACCGCCATCTATATTAAGATGGAGATATCTACACCGCTATCTGTATAAACTTGGAAATATCTACACCGCTATCTGTATAAACATGTAAATATCTACACCGCAATCTGTATAAACATGGAAATATCTACAACGCTACCTGTATAAACATGAAAATATCAGCACCGCTATCTGCATGAACATGGAAATATCTACACCGCTATCTCAACATGGAAATATCTACACCGCTATCTGCATGAAAATGGAAATATCTACACAGGTATCTGCATATACATGGAAATATCCACGCAGCTATCTCTTTACACATGGAAATAACTACACCGCTATCTCTATAAACATGGAAATATCTACACCGCCATCACTATGAACATGGAAATATCTGCACCGCCATCTGTATGAACATATAAATATCTACACCGCCATCTGCATTAAGAAGGAGATATCTACACCGCTATCTGTATAAACATGGAAATATTTACACCGCTATCTGTATAAAGATGGAAATATCTACACCGCTATCAGTATAAACATGGAAATATCTACACCGCTACCTGTATAAACATGGAAATATCAGCACCGCTATCGGTATGAACATGGAAATATCTACACCGCTATCTGTATGAACATGGAAATAGCTACACCGCTATCTGTATGAACATGGAAATATCTTCAACGCCATCTGTATGAACATGGATATATCTTCACAGCCATCTGTATGAACATGGAAATATCTACACCGCTATCTGTATGAACATGGAAATATCTACACCGCTATCTGTATGAACATGGAAATATCTTCACCGCCATCTGTATGAACATGGATATGTCTACACATCCATCTGGATGAACATGGAAAAATCTACACCGTGATCTGTATGAACATGGGAATATCTACACCGCTATCTTTGTAAACATGCATACACCTTCACCGCTATCTGTATAAACATGGAAATATCTACACCGCTATCTGTATGAACATGGAAATATCTACACCGCTATCTGTTTGAACATGGAAATATCTAAACCGCTATCTGCATGAAAATGGAAATATCTACACAGCTATCTGCAGATACATGGAAATATCCACAGCTATCTCTTTACACATGGAAATAACTACACCGCCATCTGTATGAACATGGAAATATCTTCACCGCCATCTGTATGAACATGGATATATCTACACAGCCATCTGGATGAACATGGAAATATCTACACCGCTATCTGTATGAAGATGGAAATATCTACACCGCTATCTGTGTAAACATGCATACATCTTCACCGCTATCTGTATAAACATGGAAATATCTACACTGCTATCTGTATGAAAATGAAAATATCTACACCGCTATCTGTTTGAACATGGAAATATCTACACCGCTATCTGCATGAAAATGGAAATATCTACACAGCGATCTGCATATACATGGAAATATCTACAAAGCTATCTCTTTACACATGGAAATAACTACAGCGCTATATCTATAAACATACAAATATCTACACCGCCCTCTGTATGAACATGGAAATATCTGCAATGCCATCTGTATGAACATATAAATATCTACACCGCCATCTATATTAAGATGGAGATATCTACACTACTATCTACATGAAAATGGAAATATCTACACTGCTATCTGCATATACATTTAAATATCTACACAGCTATCTCTTTACACATGGAAATAACTACACCGTTATCTGTATGAACATGGAGATATCTACACCGCCATCTGTATGAACATGGAAATATCTGCACCGCCATCTGTATGAAAATATAAATATCTACACTGCCATCTGTATTAAGATAGAGATATCTCCACTGCTATCTGTATAAACATGGAAATATCTACACCGCTATCTGTATAAACATGGAAATATCTACACCGCTATCTGTATATACATGGAAATATCTACACCACTACCTGTATAAACATGGAAATATCAGCACCGATATCTAAATGAACATGGAAATATCTACACCGCTATCTGTATGAACATGGAAATATCTACACCACCATGTCTATAAACATGGAAATATCTACACCGCCATCTGTATGAACATGGAAATCTCTGCACCGCCATCTGTATGAACATATAAATATCTACACCGCCATCTGTATTAAGATGGAAATATCTACACCGCTGTCTGTATACACATGGAAATATCTACACCGCTATCTGTAGGAACATGGAAATATCTACACCGCCATCTGTATGAACATGGAAATATCTGCATCGCCATCTGTATGAACATATAAATATCTACACCGCCATCTGTATTAAGATGGAGATATCTACACCGCTATCTGAATAAACATGGAAATATCTACACCGCTATCTGTATAAACATGGAAATATCAGCACCGCTATCTGTATGAACATGGAAATATCAGCCCCTCTATCTGTATGAACATGGAGATATCTACACCGCCACCTGTATGAACATGAATATATCTTCACAGCCATCTGGATGAACATGGAAATATCTACACCGCTATCTGAATGAACATGGAAATAGCTACACCGGTATCTGTATGAACATGGAAATATCTACACCGCTATCTGTATGAACATGTAAATATCTACACCGCTATCTGTATGAACATGGAAATATCTTCACCGCCATCTGTACGAACATGAATATATCTACAGAGACATCTCGATGAACATGGAAATATCTACAACGCCATCTGTATGAACATATAAATATCTACACCGCCATCTGTATTAAGGTGGAGATATCTACACCGCTATCTGTATAAACATGGAAATATCAACACCGCTATCTGTATAAACATGGAAATATCTACACCGCTATCTGTATAAACATGGAAATATCTACACCGCTGCCTGTATAAACATGGAAATATCAGCAAAGCTATCTGTATGAACATGGAAATAACTACACCGCTATCTGTATGAACATGGAAATATCTTCAACGCTATCTGTATGAACATGGATATATCTACACAGCCCTCTGGATGAACATGGAAATCTCTACACCGCTATCTGTGTAAACATGCATACATCTTCACCGCTATCTGTATAAACATGGAAATATCTACACCGCTATCTCTATGAACATGGAAATATCTACACCGCTATCTGTTTGAAGATGGAAATATATACACAGCTACCTGCATGAAAATGGAAATATCTACACAGCTATCTGCATATAGATGGAAATATATACACAGCTATCTCTTTACACCTTGAAATATATACACCGCTATCTGTATGAACATGGAAATATCAGCACCGCTATCTGTATGAACATGGAAATATCTACACCGCTATCTGTATGAACATGGAAATATCTACACCGCTATCTGTATGAACATGGATATATCTACACAGCCCTCTGGATGAACATGGAAATATCCACACCGCTATCTGTGTAAACATGCATACATCTTCACCGCTATCTGTATAAACATGGAAATATCTACACCGCTATCTGTATGAACATGGAAATATCTACACAGCTATCTCTTTACACATGGAAATAACTACACCGCTATATCTATAAACATGGAAATATCTACACCGCCATCTGTATGGACATGGAAATATCTGCACCGCCATCTGTATGAACATATAAATATCTACAAAGCCATCTGTATTAAGAAGGAGATATCTACACCGCTATCTGTATAAAGATGGAAATATCTACACCGATATCTGTATAAACATGGAAATATCTACACCGGTATCTGTATAAACATGGAAATATCTACACCGCTACCTGTATAAACATGGAAATATCAGCACCGCTATCGGTATGAACATGGAAATATCTACACCGCCATCTGTGTGAACATGGATATATCTACACAGCCATCTGTACGAACATGGAAATATCTACACCGCAATCTGTATGAACATGGAAATATCTACACTGCTATCTGTATGAACATGGAAATATCTTCACCGCCATCTGTGTAAACATGCATACACCTTCACCGCTATCTGTATAACCATGGAAATATCTACACCGCTATCTGTATGAACATGGAAATATCTACACCGCTATCTGTTTGAACATGGAAATATCTACACCGCTATCTGTATAAACATGGAAATATCTACACCGCTATCTGAATGAACATGGAAATACCTTCACCGCCATCTGTATGAACATGGATATATCTACACAGCCATGTGGATGAACATGGATATTTCTACACAGCTCTCTGGATGAACATGGAAATATCCACACCGCTATCTGTGTAAACATGCATACATTTCACCGCTATCTGTATAAACATGGAAATATCTACACCGCTATCTGTATGAACATGGAAATATCTTCACCGCCATCTTTATGAACATGGATATGTCTACCCATCCATCTGGATGAACATGGAAAAATCTACACCGTGATCTGTATGAACATGGGAATATCTACACCGCTATCTTTGTAAACATGCATACACCTTCACCGCTATCTGTATAAACATGGAAATATCTACACCGCTATCTGTATGAACATGGAAATATCTACACCGCTATCTGTTTGAACATGGAAATATCTAAACCGCTATCTGCATGAAAATGGAAATATCTACACAGCTATCTGCAGATACATGGAAATATCCACAGCTATCTCTTTACACATGGAAATAACTACACCGCCATCTGTATGAACATGGAAATATCTTCTCCGCCATCTGTATGAACATGGATATATCTACACAGCCATCTGGATGAACATGGAAATATCTACACCGCTATCTGTATGAAGATGGAAATATCTACACCGCTATCTGTGTAAACATGCATACATCTTCACCGCTATCTGTATAAACATGGAAATATCTACACTGCTATCTGTATGAAAATGAAAATATCTACACCGCTATCTGTTTGAACATGGAAATATCTACACCGCTATCTGCATGAAAATGGAAATATCTACACAGCGATCTGCATATACATGGAAATATCTACAAAGCTATCTCTTTACACATGGAAATAACTACAGCGCTATATCTATAAACATACAAATATCTACACCGCCATCTGTATGAACATGGAAATATCTGCAATGCCATCTGTATGAACATATAAATATCTACACCGCCATCTATATTAAGATGGAGATATCTACACTGCTATCTACATGAAAATGGAAATATCTACACTGCTATCTGCATATACATTTAAATATCTACACAGCTATCTCTTTACACATGGAAATAACTACACCGTTATCTGTATGAACATGGAGATATCTACACCGCCATCTGTATGAACATGGAAATATCTGCACCGCCATCTGTATGAAAATATAAATATCTACACTGCCATCTGTATTAAGATAGAGATATCTCCACTGCTATCTGTATAAACATGGAAATATCTACACCGCTATCTGTATAAACATGGAAATATCTACACCGCTATCTGTATATACATGGAAATATCTACACCACTACCTGTATAAACATGGAAATATCAGCACCGATATCTAAATGAACATGGAAATATCCACACCGCTATCTGTATGAACATGGAAATATCTACACCGCTATCTGTATGAACATGGAAATATCTACACCGCTATCTGTATGAACATGGAAATATCTACACCGCTATCTGTTTGAACATGGAAATATCTACACCGCTGTCTGCATGAAAATGGAAATATCTACACAGCTATCTGCATATACATGGAAATATCTACACAGCTATCTCTTTACACATGGAAATAACTACACCGCTATCTCTATAAACATGGAAATATCTACACCGCCATCTGTATGGACATGGAAATATCTGCACCGCCATCTGTATGAACATATAAATATCTACAAAGCCATCTGTATTAAGAAGGAGATATCTACACCGCTATCTGTATAAAGATGGAAATATCTACACCGATATCTGTATAAACATGGAAATATCTACACCGGTATCTGTATAAACATGGAAATATCTACCGCTACCTGTATAAACATGGAAATATCAGCACCGCTATCGGTATGAACATGGAAATATCTACACCGCCATCTGTGTGAACATGGATATATCTACACAGCCATCTGTACGAACATGGAAATATCTACACCGCAATCTGTATGAACATGGAAATATCTACACCGCTATCTGTATGAACATGGAAATATCTTCACCGCCATCTGTGTAAACATGCATACACCTTCACCGCTATCTGTATAACCATGGAAATATCTACACCGCTATCTGTATGAACATGGAAATATCTACACCGCAATCTGTTTGAACATGGAAATATCTAAACCGGTATCTGCATGAAAATGGAAATATCTACACAGCTATCTGCATGTACATGGAAATATCTACACAGCTATCTCTTTACACGTGGAAATAACTACACCGCTATCTGTATGAACATGGAAATATCTTCACCGCCATCTGTACGAAAAGGATATATCTACACAGCCATCTGGATGAACATGGAAATATCTACACCGCTATCTGTATGAAGATGGAAATATCTACAACGCTATCTGTGTAAACATGCATACATCTTCACCGCTATCTATATAAACATGGAAATATCTACACTAGTATCTGTATGAACATGGAAATATCTACACCGCTATCTGTTTGAACATGGAAATATCTACACCGCTATCTGCATGAAAATGGAAATCTCTACACAGCGATCTGCATATACATGGAAATATCTACAAAGATTTCTCTTTACACATGGAAATAACTACAGCGCTATCTCTGTAAACATACAAATATCTACACCGCCATCTGTATGAACATGGAAATATCTGCACCGCCATCTGTATGAACATATAAATATCTACACCGCCATCTATATTATGATGGAGATATCTACACCGCTATCTGTATAAACATGGAAATATCTACACCGCAATCTGTATAAACATGGAAATATCTAAACCGCTACCTGTATAAACATGGAAATATCAGCACCGCTATCTGTATGAACTTGGAAATATCTACACCGCTATCTCCATGAACATGAAAATAGCTACACCACTATCTGTATGAACATTGAAAAATCTACACAACCATCTGGATGAACACGGAAATATCTACACCGCTATCTGTATGAACATGGAAATATCTACACCGCTATCTGTGTAAATATGCATACATCTTCACCGCAATCTGTATAAACATGGAAATATCTACACCGCTATCTGTATGAACATGGAAATATCTACACCGCTATCTGAACATGGAAATATCTACACCGCTATCTGCATGAAAATGGAAATATCTACACAGCTATCTGCATATACATGGAAATATCTACACAGCTATCTCTTTACACGTGGAAATAACTACACCGCTATCTGTATGAACATGGAAATATCTACACCGCCATCTGTATGAACATGGAAATATCTGCACCGCCATCTGTATGAACATATAAATATCTACACGGCGATCTGTATTAAGATGTAGATATCTACACCGCCATCTGTATAAACATGGAAATATCTACACCGCTATCTGTATAAACATGGAAATATCTACACCACTATCTGTGTAAACATGCATACATCTTCACCGCTATCTCTATAAACATGGAAATATCTACACCGCTATCTGTATGAACATGGAAATATCTACACCGCTATCTGTTTGAACATGGAAATATCTACACCGCTATCTGTATAAACATGGAAATATCTACACCGCTATCTGAATGAACATGGAAATACCTTCACCGCCATCTGTATGAACATGGATATATCTACACAGCCATGTGGATGAACATGGATATTTCTACACAGCCCTCTGGATGAACATGGAAATATCCACACCGCTATCTGTGTAAACATGCATACATTTCACCGCTATCTGTATAAACATGGAAATATCTACACCGCTATCTGTATGAACATGGAAATATCTACACCGCTATCTGTATGAACATGGAAATACATACACTGCTATCTGTATGAACATGGAAATATCTACACCGCTATCTGTTTGAACATGGAAATATCTACACCGCTGTCTGCATGAAAGTGGAAGTATCTACACAGCTATCTGCATATACTTGGAAATATCTACACAGCTATCTCTTTACACATGGAAATAACTACATCGCTATCTCTATAAACATGAAAATATCTACACCGCCATCTGTATGAACATGGAAATATATGCACCGACATCTGTATGAACATGTAAATATCTACACCGCCATCTGTATTAAGAAGGAGATATCTACACAGCTATCAGTATAAACATGGAAATATCTACACCGCTATCTGTTTAAACATGGAAATATCTACACCGCTATCTGTATAAACATGGAAATATCTACACCGCTACCTGTATAAACATGGAAATATCAGCACCGCTATCGGTATGAACATGGAAATATCTACACCGATATCTGTATGAACATGGGTATATCTACACCGCTATCTGTATGAACATGGAAATATCTTTACCGCCATCTGTATGAACATGGATATATCTACACAGCCATGTGTATGAACATGGAAATATCTACACCGCTATCTGTATGAACATGGAAATATCTACACCGCAATCTGTACGAACATGGAAATATCTTCACCGCCATCTGTATGAAAATGGATATGGCTACACAGCCATCTGGATGAACATGGAAATATCTACACCGCGATCTGTATGAACATGGAAATATCTACACCGCTATCTGTGTAAACATGCATACACCTTCACCGCTATCTGTATAACCATGGAAATATCTACACCGCTATCTGTATGAACATGGAAATATCTACACCGCTATCTGTTTGAACATGGAAATATCTAAACCGCTATCTGCATGAAAATGGAAATATCTACACAGTTATCTGCAAATACATGGAAATATCTACACAGCTATCTCTTTACACGTGGAAATAACTACACCGCTATCTGTATGAACATGGAAATATCTTCACCGCCATCTGTATGAACATGGATATATCTACACAGCCCTCTGGATGAACATGGAAATATCTACACCGATATCTGTATGAAGATGGAAATATCTACAACACTATCTGTATAAACATGCACACATCTTCACCGCTATCTATATAAACATGGAAATATCTACACTGCTATCTGTATGAACATGGAAATATCTACACCGCTATCTGAACATGGAAATATCTACACGGCTATCTGCATGAAAATGGAAATATCTACACAGCGATCTGCATATACATGGAAATATCTACAAAGCTATCTCTTTACACATGGAAATAACTACAGCGCTATCTCTATAAACATACAAATATCTACACCGCCATCTGTATGAACATGGAAATATCTGCACCGCCATCTGTCTGAACATATAAATATCTACACCGCCATCTATATTAAGATGGAGATATCTACACCGCTATCTGTATAAACTTGGAAATATCTACACCGCTATCTGTATAAACATGGAAATATCTACACCGCAATCTGTATAACATGGAAATATCTACACCGCTACCTGTATAAACATGGAAATATCAGCACCGCTATCGGTATGAACATGGAAATATCTACACCGCTATCTGTATGAACATGGAAATAGCTACACCGCTATCTGTATGAACATGGAAATAACTTCAACGCCATCTGTATGAACATGGATATATCTACACAGCCATCTGTATGAACATGGAAATATCTGCACCGCCATCTGTATGAACATATAAATATCTACACCGCCATCTATATTAAGATGGAGATATCTACACCGCTATCTGTATAAACTTAGAAATATCTACACCGCTATCTGTATAAACATGGAAACATCTACACCGCAATCTGTATAAACATGGAAATATCTACACCGCTACCTGTATAAACATGGAAATATAGGCACCGCTATCTGCATGAACATGGAAATATCTACACCGCTATCTGAACATGGAAATATCTACACCGCTATCTGCATGAAAATGGAAATATCTACACAGCTATCTGCATATACATGGAAATATCCACGCAGCTATCACTTTACACATGGAAATAACTACACCGCTATCTCTATAAACATGGAAATATCTACACCGCCATCTCTATGAACATGGAAATATCTGCACCGCCATCTGTATGAACATATAAATATCTACACCGCCATCTGCATTAAGAAGGAGATATCTACACCGCTATCTGCATAAACATGGAAATATTTACACCGCTATCTGTATAAACATGGAAATATCTACACCGCTATCAGTATAAACATGGAAATATCTACACCGCTACCTGTATAAACATGGTAATATCAGCACCGCTATCGGTATGAACATGGAAATATCTACACCGGTATCTGTATGAACATGGAAATAGCTACACCGCTATCTGTATGAACATGGAAATATCTTCAACGCCATCTGTATGAACATGGATATATCTTCACAGCCATCTGTATGAACATGGAAATATCTACACCGCTATCTGTATGAACATGGAAATATCTACACCGCTATCTGTTTGAACATGGAAATATCTACACCGCTATCTGTTTGAACATGGAAATATCTACACCACTATCTGCATGAAAATTTAAATATCTACACTGCTATCTGCATAAACATTTAAATATGTACACTGCTATCTCTTTACACATGGAAATAACTACACGGTTACATGTATGAACATGGAAATATCTGCACCGCCATCTGTATGAACATGGAAATATCTGCACCGCCATCTGTATGAAAATATAAATATCTACACCGCCATCTGTATTTAGATAGAGATATCTCCACTGCTATCTGTATAAACATTGAAATATCTACACCGCTATCTGTATAAACATGGAAATATCTACACCGCTATCTGTATAAACATGGAAATATCTACACCACTACCAGTATAAACATGGAAATATCAGCACCGCTATCTATATGAACATGGAAATATCTTCACCGCTACCTGTATGAACATGGAAATATCTACACAGCCATCTGGATGAACATTGAAATATCTACACCGCGATCTGTATGAACATGCAAATATCTACACCGCTATCTGTGTAAACATGCATACACCTTCACCGCTATCTGTATAAACATGGAAATATCTACACCGCTATCTGTATGAACATGGAAATATCTACACCGCTGTCTGTTTGAACATGGAAATATCTAAAGAGCTATCTGCATGAAAATGGAAATATCTACACAGCTATCTGCATATACATGGAAATATCTACACAGCTATCTCTTTACACGTGGAAATATCTACACCGCTATCTGTATGAACATGGAAATATCTTCACCGCCATCTGTATGAACATGGATATATCTACACAGCCATCTGGATGAACATGGAAATATCTACACCGCTATCTGTATGAAGATGGAAATATCTACAACGCTATCTGTGTAAACATGCATACATCTTCACCGCTATCTATATAAACATGGAAATATCTACACTGCTATCTGTATGAACATGGAAATGACTACACCGCTATCTGTTTGAACATGGAAATATCTACACCACTATCTGCATGAAAATAGAAATATCTACACAGCGATCTGCATATACATGGAAATATCTACAAAGCTATCTCTTTAAACATGGAAATAACTACAGCGCTATCTCTATAAACATTCAAATATCTACACCGCCATCTGTATGAACATGGAAATATCTGCACCGCCATCTGTAAGAACATATAAATATCTACACCGCCATCTATATTAAGATGGAGATATCTACACCGCTATCTGTATAAACTTGGAAATATCTACACCGCTATCTGTATAAACATGGAAATATCTACACCGCTATCTGAACATCTAAATATCTACACCGCTATCTGTATGAACATGGAAATAGCTACACCGCTATCTGTATGAACATGGAAATATCTTCAACGCCATCTGTATGAACATGGATATATCTGCACAGCCATCTGTATGAACATGGAAATATCTACACCGCTATCTGTATGAACATGGAAATATCTACACCGCTATCTGTATGAACATGGAAACATCTTCACCGCCATCTGTATGAACACGGATATGTCTACACATCCATCTGGATGAACATGGAAAAATCTACACCGTGATCTGTATGAACATGGGAATATCTACACCGCTATCTGTGTAAAGATGCATACACCTCCACCACTATCTGTATAAACATGGAAATATCTACACCGCTATCTGTATGAACATGGAAATATCTACACCGCTATCTGTTTGAACATGGAAATATCTAAACCGCTATCTGCATGAAAATGGAAATATCTACACAGCTATCTGCATATACATGGAAATATCTACAAAGCTATCTCTTTACACATGGAAATAACTACACCGCTATCTGTATGAACATGGAAATATCTGCACCGCCATCTGTATGAACATATAAATATCTACGCCGCCATTTCTATTAAGAAGGAAATATCTTAACCGCTATCTGTATAAACATGGAAATATCTACAACGCTGCCTGTATAAACATGGAAATATCAGAACCGCTATCTGAATGAACATGGAAATATCTACACCGCTATCTGTATGAACATGGAAATAGCTACACCGCTATCTGTATGAACATGGATATACCTACACAGCCATCTGGATGAACATGGAAATATCTACACCGCTATCTGTGTAAACATGCATACATCTTCACCGCTATCTGTATAAACATGGAAATATCTACACCGCTATCTTTATGAACATGGAAATATCTACACCACTATCGGTATGAACATGGAAATATCTACACCGCTATCTGTTTGAACATGGAAATATCTACACCACTATCTTCATGAAAATGGAAATATCTACACTGCTATCTGCATATACATTTAAATATGTACACTGCTATCTCTTTACACATGGAAATAACTACACCGTTACCTGTATGAACATGGAAATATCTACACCGCCATCTGTATGAACATGGAAATATCTGCACCGCCATCTGTATGAAAATATAAGTATCTACACCGCCATCTGTATTAAGATAGGGATATCTCCAGTGCTATCTGTATAAACATGGAAATATCTACACTGCTATCTGTATGAACATGGAAATATCTACACCGCTATCTGTATTAACATGGATATATCTACACCGCTATCTGAATGAACATGGAAATATCTTCAACGCCATCTGTATGAACATGGATATATCTACACAGCCATCTGTATGAACATGGATATGTCTACACATCCATATGGATGAACATGGAAAAATCTACACCGCGATCTGTATGAACATGGGAATATCTACACCGCTATCTGTGTAAACATGCATACACCTCCACCGCTATCTGTATAAACATGGAAATATCTACACCGCTATCTGTATGAACATGGAAATATCTACACCGCTATCTGTTTGAACATGGAAATATCTAAACCGCTATCTGCATGAAAATGGAAATATCTTCACAGCTATCTGCATATACATGGAAATTTCTACACAGCTATCTGTATAAACATGGAAATATATACACCGCTACCTGTATAAACATGGAAATATCAGCACCGCTATCTGTATGAACATTGAAATATCTACACCGCTATCTGAACATGGAAATATCTACACCGCTATCTGTATGAACATGGAAATAGCTACACCGCTATCTGTATGAACATGGAAATATCTTCAACGCCATCTGTATGAACATGGATATATCTACACAGCCATCTGTGTGAACATGGAAATATCTACACCGCTATATGTATGAACATGGAAATATCTACACCGCTATCTGTATGAACATGGAAATATCTTCACCGCCATCTGTATGAACATGGATATGTTTACACATCCATCTGGATGAACATGGAAAAATCTACACCGCGATCTGTATGAACATGGGAATATCTACACCGCTATCTGCGTAAACATGCATACACCTGCACCGCTATCTGTATAAACAAGGAAATATCTACACCGCTATCTGTATGAACATGGAAATAGCTACACCGCTATCTGTATGAACATGGATATATCTACACAGCCATCTGGATGAACATGGAAATATCTACAAAGCTATCTGTGTAAACATGCATACATCTTCACCGCTATCTGTATAAACATGGAAATATCTACACCGCTATCTTTATGAACATGGAAATATCTACAACGCTATCTGTATGAACATGGAAATATCTACACCGCTATCTGTTTGAACATGGAATTATCTATACCACTATCTGCATGAAAATGGAAATATCTACACTGCTATCTGCATATACATTTAAATATGTACACTGCTATCTCTTTACACATGGAAATAACTACACCGTTACCTGTATGAACATGGAAATATCTACACCGCCATCTGTGTGAACATGGAAATATCTGCACCGCCATCTGTATGAAAATATAAGTATCTACACCGCCATCTGTATTAAGATAGGGATATCTCCACTGCTATCTGTATAAACATGGAAATATCTACACCACTATCTGTATGAACATGGAAATATCTACACCGCTATCTGTATGAACATGGATATATCTACACCGCTATCTGTAAGAACATGGAAATATCTTCAACGCCATCTGTATGAACATGGATATATCTACACAGCCATCTGTATGAACATGGAAATATCTACACCGCTATCTGTATGACATTGGAAATATCTACACCGCTATCTGTATGAATGTGGAAATATCTTCACAGCGGTCTGCATATACATGGAAATATCTACAAAGCTATCTCTTTAAACATGGAAATAACTACAGTGCTATCTCTATAAACATACAAATATCTACACCGCCATCTGTATGAACATGGAAATATCTGCAAAGCCATCTGTATGAACATATAAATATATACACCGCCATCTATATTAAGATGGATATAGCTACACCGCTATCTACATGAAAATGGAAATATCTACACTGCTATCTGCATATACATTTAAATATCTACACAGCTATCTCTTTACACATGGAAATAACTACACCGTTATCTGT
Organism: Gorilla gorilla gorilla; assembly: GCF_029281585.2. Taxonomy (NCBI): domain Eukaryota; kingdom Metazoa; phylum Chordata; class Mammalia; order Primates; family Hominidae; genus Gorilla; species Gorilla gorilla. Next base: position 8,280,400 of record NC_086017.1, read on the forward strand.
ATGAACTTGGAAATATCTACACCGCCATCTGTATGAACATGGAAATATCTGCACCGCCATCTGTATGAAAATATAAGTATCTACACCGCCATCTGTATTAAGATAGGGATATCTACACTGCTATCTGTATAAACATGGAAATATCTACACCGCTATCTGTATAAACATGGAAATATCTACACCACTATCTGTATGAACATGGATATATCTACACCACTACCTGTATAAACATGGAAATATCAGCACCGCTATCTATATGAACATGGAAATATCTACACCGCTATCTGTATGAACATGGAAATATGTACACCGCTATCTGTATGAACATGGATATACATACACCGCTATCTGTATGAACATGGAAATATCTACACCGCTATCTGTTTGAACATGGAAATATCTACACCGCTGTCTGCATGAAAATGGAAATATCTACACAGCTATCTGCATATACATGGAAATATCTACACAGCTATCTCTTTACACATGGAAATAACTACACCGCTATCTCTATAAACATGGAAATATCTACACCGCCATCTGTATGAACATGGAAATATCTGCACCGCCATCTGTATGAAAATATAAATATCTACACCGCCATCTGTATTAAGAAGGAGATATCTACACCGCTATCTGTATAAACATGGAAATATCTACACCGCTATCTGTATAAACATGGAAATATCTACACCGCTATCTGTATAAACATGGAAATATCTACACCGCTACCTGTATAAACATGGAAATATCAGCACCGCTATCGGTATGAACATGGAAATATCTACACCGATATCTGTATGAACATGGGTATATCTACACCGCTATCTGTATGAACATGGAAATATCTACACAGCTATCTGTATGAACATGCAAATATCTACACCGCTATCTGTATGAACATGGAAATAACTTCACCGCCATCTATATGAAAATGGATATGGCTACACAGCCATCTGGATGAACATGGAAATATCTACACCGCGATCTGTATGAACATGGAAATATGTACACCGCTATCTGTGTAAACATGCATACACCTTCACCGCTATCTGTATAAACATGGAAATATCTACACCGCTATCTGTATGAACATGGAAATATCTACACCGCTATCTGTTTGAACATGGAAATATCTAAAGCGCTATCTGCATGAAAATGGAAATATCTACACAGCTATCTGCATATACATGGAAATATCTACACAGCTATCTCTTTACACGTGGAAATAACTACACCGCTATCTGTATGAACATGGAAATATCTTCACCGCCATCTGTATGAACATGGATATATCTACACAGCCATCTGGATGAACATGGAAATATCTACACCGCTATCTGTATGAAGATGGAAATATCTACAACGCTATCTGTGTAAACATGCATACATCTTCACCGCTATCTATATAAACATGGAAATATCTACACTGCTATCTGTATGAACATGGAAATGACTACACCGCTATCTGTTTGAACATGGAAATATCTACACCACTATCTGCATGAAAATAGAAATATCTACACAGCGATCTGCATATACATGGAAATATCTACAAAGCTATCTCTTTAAACATGGAAATAACTACAGCGCTATCTCTATAAACATTCAAATATCTACACCGCCATCTGTATGAACATGGAAATATCTGCACCGCCATCTGTATGAACATATAAATATCTACACCGCCATCTATATTAAGATGGAGATATCTACACCGCTATCTGTATAAACTTGGAAATATCTACACCGCTATCTGTATGAACATGGAAATATGTACACCGCTATCTGTATGAACATGGATATACATACACCGCTATCTGTATGAACATGGAAATATCTACACCGCTATCTGTTTGAACATGGAAATATCTACACCGCTGTCTGCATGAAAATGGAAATATCTACACAGCTATCTGCATATACATGGAAATATCTACACAGCTATCTCTTTACACATGGAAATAACTACACCGCTATCTCTATAAACATGGAAATATCTACACCGCCATCTGTATGAACATGGAAATATCTGCACCGCCATCTGTATGAAAATATAAATATCTACACCGCCATCTGTATTAAGAAGGAGATATCTACACCGCTATCTGTATAAACATGGAAATATCTACACCGCTATCTGTATAAACATGGAAATATCTACACCGCTATCTGTATAAACATGGAAATATCTACACCGCTACCTGTATAAACATGGAAATATCAGCACCGCTATCGGTATGAACATGGAAATATCTACACCGATATCTGTATGAACATGGGTATATCTACACCGCTATCTGTATGAACATGGAAATATCTACACAGCTATCTGTATGAACATGGAAATATCTACACCGCTATCTGTATGAACATGGAAATAACTTCACCGCCATCTATATGAAAATGGATATGGCTACACAGCCATCTGGATGAACATGGAAATATCTACACCGCGATCTGTATGAACATGGAAATATGTACACCGCTATCTGTGTAAACATGCATACACCTTCACCGCTATCTGTATAAACATGGAAATATCTACACCGCTATCTGTATGAACATGGAAATATCTACACCGCTATCTGTTTGAACATGGAAATATCTAAAGCGCTATCTGCATGAAAATGGAAATATCTACACAGCTATCTGCATATACATGGAAATATCTACACAGCTATCTATTTACACTTGGAAATAACTACACCGCTATCTGTATGAACATGGAAATATCTTCACCGCCATCTGTATGAACATGGATATATCTACACAGCCATCTGGATGAACATGGAAATATCTACAACGCTATCTGTGTAAACATGCATACATCTTCACCGCTATCTATATAAACATATATATATCTACACAGCCATCTGTGTGAACATGGAAATATCTACACCGCTATCTGTATGAACATGGAAATATCTACACCGCTATCTGTATGAACATGGAAATATCTTCACCGCCATCTGTATGAACATGGATATGTCTACAAATCCATCTGGATGAACATGGAAAAATCTACACCGCGATCTGTATGAACATGGGAATATCTACACCGATATCTGCGTAAACATGCATACACCTCCACCGCTATCTGTATAAACATGGAAATATCTAAACCGCTATCTGTATGAACATGGAAATAGCTACACCGCTATCTGTTTGAACATGGAAATATCTAAACCGCTGTCTGAATGAACATGGAAATATCTACACCGCTATCTGTATGAACATGGAAATAGCTACACCGCTATCTGTATGAACATGGATATATCTACACAGCCATCTGGATGAACATGGAAATATCTACACCGCTATCTGTGTAAACATGCATACATCTTCACCGCTATCTGTATAAACATGGAAATATCTACACCGCTATCTTTATGAACATGGAAATATCTACAACGCTATCTGTATGAACATGGAAATATCTACACCGCTATCTGTTTGAACATGGAATTATCTATACCACTATCTGCATGAAAATGGAAATATCTACACTGCTATCTGCATATACATTTAAATATGTACACTGCTATCTCTTTACACATGGAAATAACTACACCGTTACCTGTATGAACATGGAAATATCTACACCGCCATCTGTGTGAACATGGAAATATCTGCACCGACATCTGTATGAAAATATAAGTATCTACACCGCCATCTGTATTAAGATAGGGATATCTCCACTGCTATCTGTATATACATGGAAATATCTACACCGCTATCTGTATGAACATGGAAATATCTACACCGCTATCTGTATGAACATGGATATATCTACACCGCTATCTGTAAGAACATGGAAATATCTTCAACGCCATCTGTATGAACATGGATATATCTACACAGCCATCTGTATGAACATGGAAATATCTACACCGCTATCTGTATGACATTGGAAATATCTACACCGCTATCTGTATGAATGTGGAAATATCTTCACAGCGGTCTGCATATACATGGAAATATCTACAAAGCTATCTCTTTAAACATGGAAATAACTACAGTGCTATCTCTATAAACATACAAATATCTACACCGCCATCTGTATGAACATGGAAATATCTGCAAAGCCATCTGTATGAACATATAAATATATACACCGCCATCTATATTAAGATGGATATAGCTACACCGCTATCTTCATGAAAATGGAAATATCTACACTGCTATCTGCATATACATTTAAATATCTACACAGCTATCTCTTTACACATGGAAATAACTACACCGTTATCTGTATGAACATCTAAATATCTACACCGCCATCTGTATGAACATGGAAATATCTGCACCGCCATCTGTATGAAAATATAAGTATCTACACCGCCATCTGTATTAAGATAGGGATATCTACACTGCTATCTGTATAAACATGGAAATATCTACACCGCTATCTGTATAAACATGGAAATATCTACACCACTGTCTGTATGAACATGGATATATCTACACCACTACCTGTATAAACATGGAAATATCAGCACCGCTATCTATATGAACATGGAAATATCTACACCGCTATCTGTATGAACATGGAAATATGTACACCGCTATCTGTATGAACATGGATATACATACACCGCTATCTGTATGAACATGGAAATATCTACACCGCTATCTGTTTGAACATGGAAATATCTACACCGCTGTCTGCATGAAAATGGAAATATCTACACAGCGATCTGCATATACATGGAAATATCTACACAGCTATCTCTTTACACATGGAAATAACTACACCGCTATCTCTATAAACATGGAAATATCTACACCGCCATCTGTATGAACATGGAAATATCTGCACCGCCATCTGTATGAAAAGATAAATATCTACACCGCCATCTGTATTAAGAAGGAGATATCTACACCGCTATCTGTATGAACATGGAAATATCTACACCGCTATCTGTTTGAACATGGAAATATCTAAAGCGCTATCTGCATGAAAATGGAAATATCTACACAGCTATCTGCATATACATGGAAATATCTACACAGCTATCTCTTTACACGTGGAAATAACTACACCGCTATCTGTATGAACATGGAAATATCTTCACCGCCATCTGTATGAACATGGATATATCTACACAGCCATCTGGATGAACATGGAAATATCTACAACGCTATCTGTGTAAACATGCATACATCTTCACCGCTATCTATATAAACATATATATATCTACACAGCCATCTGTGTGAACATGGAAATATCTACACCGCTATCTGTATGAACATGGAAATATCTACACCGCTATCTGTATGAACATGGAAATATCTTCACCGCCATCTGTATGAACATGGATATGTCTACAAATCCATCTGGATGAACATGGAAAAATCTACACCGCGATCTGTATGAACATGGGAATATCTACACCGATATCTGCGTAAACATGCATACACCTCCACCGCTATCTGTATAAACATGGAAATATCTAAACCGCTATCTGTATGAACATGGAAATAGCTACACCGCTATCTGTTTGAACATGGAAATATCTAAACCGCTATCTGCATGAAAATGGAAATATCTACACAGCTATCTGCATATACATGGAAATATCTACAAAGCTATCTCTTTACACATGGAAATAACTACAACGCTATCTGTATGAACATGGAAATATTTGCACCGCTATCTGTATGAACATATAAGTATCTACGCCGCCATCTGTATTAAGAAGGAAATATCTAAACCGCTATCTGTATAAACGTGGAAATATCTACAACGCTGCCTGTATAAACATGGAAATATCAGAACCGCTGTCTGAATGAACATGGAAATATCTACACCGCTATCTGTATGAACATGGAAATAGCTACACCGCTATCTGTATGAACATGGATATATCTACACAGCCATCTGGATGAACATGGAAATATCTACACCGCTATCTGTGTAAACATGCATACATCTTCACCGCTATCTGTATAAACATGGAAATATCTACACCGCTATCTTTATGAACATGGAAATATCTACAACGCTATCTGTATGAACATGGAAATATCTACACCGCTATCTGTTTGAACATGGAATTATCTATACCACTATCTGCATGAAAATGGAAATATCTACACTGCTATCTGCATATACATTTAAATATGTACACTGCTATCTCTTTACACATGGAAATAACTACACCGTTACCTGTATGAACATGGAAATATCTACACCGCCATCTGTGTGAACATGGAAATATCTGCACCGCCATCTGTATGAAAATATAAGTATCTACACCGCCATCTGTATTAAGATAGGGATATCTCCACTGCTATCTGTATATACATGGAAATATCTACACCGCTATCTGTATGAACATGGAAATATCTACACCGCTATCTGTATGAACATGGATATATCTACACCGCTATCTGTAAGAACATGGAAATATCTTCAACGCCATCTGTATGAACATGGATATATCTACACAGCCATCTGTATGAACATGGAAATATCTACACCGCTATCTGTATGACATTGGAAATATCTACACCGCTATCTGTATGAATGTGGAAATATCTTCACAGCGGTCTGCATATACATGGAAATATCTACAAAGCTATCTCTTTAAACATGGAAATAACTACAGTGCTATCTCTATAAACATACAAATATCTACACCGCCATCTGTATGAACATGGAAATATCTGCAAAGCCATCTGTATGAACATATAAATATATACACCGCCATCTATATTAAGATGGATATAGCTACACCGCTATCTACATGAAAATGGAAATATCTACACTGCTATCTGCATATACATTTAAATATCTACACAGCTATCTCTTTACACATGGAAATAACTACACCGTTATCTGTATGAACATCTAAATATCTACACCGCCATCTGTATGAACATGGAAATATCTGCACCGCCATCTGTATGAAAATATAAGTATCTACACCGCCATCTGTATTAAGATAGGGATATCTACACTGCTATCTGTATAAACATGGAAATATCTACACCGCTATCTGTATAAACATGGAAATATCTACACCACTATCTGTATGAACATGGATATATCTACACCACTACCTGTATAAACATGGAAATATCAGCACCGCTATCTATATGAACATGGAAATATCTACACCGCTATCTGTATGAACATGGAAATATGTACACCGCTATCTGTATGAACATGGATATACATACACCGCTATCTGTATGAACATGGAAATATCTACACCGCTATCTGTTTGAACATGGAAATATCTACACCGCTGTCTGCATGAAAATGGAAATATCTACACAGCTATCTGCATATACATGGAAATATCTACACAGCTATCTCTTTACACATGGAAATAACTACACCGCTATCTCTATAAACATGGAAATATCTACACCGCCATCTGTATGAACATGGAAATATCTGCACCGCCATCTGTATGAAAATATAAATATCTACACCGCCATCTGTATTAAGAAGGAGATATCTACACCGCTATCTGTATAAACATGGAAATATCTACACCGCTATCTGTATAAACATGGAAATATCTACACCGCTATCTGTATAAACATGGAAATATCTACACCGCTACCTGTATAAACATGGAAATATCAGCACCGCTATCGGTATGAACATGGAAATATCTACACCGATATCTGTATGAACATGGGTATATCTACACCGCTATCTGTATGAACATGGAAATATCTACACAGCTATCTGTATGAACATGGAAATATCTACACCGCTATCTGTATGAACATGGAAATAACTTCACCGCCATCTATATGAAAATGGATATGGCTACACAGCCATCTGGATGAACATGGAAATATCTACACCGCCATCTGTATGAACATGGAAATATGTACACCGCTATCTGTGTAAACATGCGTACACCTTCACCGCTATCTGTATAAACATGGAAATATCTACACCGCTATCTGTATGAACATGGAAATATCTACACCGCTATCTGTTTGAACATGGAAATATCTAAAGCGCTATCTGCATGAAAATGGAAATATCTACACAGCTATCTGCATATACATGGAAATATCTACACAGCTATCTCTTTACACGTGGAAATAACTACACCGCTATCTGTATGAACATGGAAATATCTTCACCGCCATCTGTATGAACATGGATATATCTACACAGCCATCTGGATGAACATGGAAATATCTACACCGCTATCTGTATGAAGATGGAAATATCTACAACGCTATCTGTGTAAACATGCATACATCTTCACCGCTATCTATATAAACATGGAAATATCTACACTGCTATCTGTATGAACATGGAAATGACTACAACGCTATCTGTTTGAACATGGAAATATCTACACCACTATCTGCATGAAAATAGAAATATCTACACAGCGATCTGCATATACATGGAAATATCTACAAAGCTATCTCTTTAAACATGGAAATAACTACAGCGCTATCTCTATAAACATTCAAATATCTACACCGCCATCTGTATGAACATGGAAATATCTGCAACGCCATCTGTATGAACATATAAATATCTACACCGCCATCTATATTAAGATGGAGATATCTACACCGCTATCTGTATAAACTTGGAAATATCTACACCGCTATCTGTATAAACATGGAAATATCTACACCGCAATCTGTATAAACATGGAAATATCTACACCGCTACCTGTATAAACATGGAAATATCAGCACCGCTATCTGTATGAACATGGAAATATCTACACCGCTATCTGAACATGGAAATATCTACACCGCTATCTGTATGAACATGGAAATAGCTACACCGCTATCTGTATGAACATGGAAATATCTTCAACGCCATCTGTATGAACATGGATATATCTACACAGCCATCTGTGTGAACATGGAAATATCTACACCGCTATCTGTATGAACATGGAAATATCTACACCGCTATCTGTATGAACATGGAAATATCTTCACCGCCATCTGTATGAACATGGATATGTCTACACATCCATCTGGATGAACATGGAAAAATCTACACCGCGATCTGTATGAACATGGGAATATCTACACCGCTATCTGCGTAAACATGCATACACCTCCACCGCTATCTGTATAAACATGGAAATATCTACACCGCTATCTGTATGAACATGGAAATATCTACACCGCTATCTGTTTGAACATGGAAATATCTAAACCGCTATCTGCATGAAAATGGAAATATCTACACAGCTATCTGCATATACATGGAAATATCTACAAAGCTATCTCTTTACACATGGAAATAACTACACCGCTATGTGTATGAACATGGAAATATCTGCACCGCCATCTGTATGAACATATAAATATCTATGCCGCCATCTGTATTAAAAAGGAAATATCTAAACCGCTATCTGTATAAACATGGAAATATCTAAAACGCTGCCTGTATAAACATGGAAATATCAGAACCGCTGTCTGAATGAACATGGAAATATCTACACCGCTATCTGTATGAACATGGAAATAGCTACACCGCTATCTGTATGAACATGGAAATAAATTCACCGCCATCTATATGAAAATGGATATGGCTACACAGCCATCTGGATGAACATGGAAATATCTACACCGCGATCTGTATGAACATGGAAATATGTACACCGCTATCTGTGTAAACATGCATACACCTTCACCGCTATCTGTATAAACATGGAAATATCTACACCGCTATCTGTATGAACATTGAAATATCTACACCGCTATCTGTTTGAACATGGAAATATCTAAAGCGCTATCTGCATGAAAATGGAAATATCTACACAGCTATCTGCATATACATGGAAATATCTACACAGCTATCTCTTTACACGTGGAAATAACTACACCGCTATCTGTATGAACATGGAAATGACTACAACGCTATCTGTTTGAACATGGAAATATCTACACCACTATCTGCATGAAAATAGAAATATCTACACAGCGATCTGCATATACATGGAAATATCTACAAAGCTATCTCTTTAAACATGGAAATAACTACAGCGCTATCTCTATAAACATTCAAATATCTACACCGCCATCTGTATGAACATGGAAATATCTGCACCGCCATCTGTATGAACATATAAATATCTACACCCCCATCTATATTAAGATGGAGATATCTACACTGCTATCTGTATAAACTTGGAAATATCTACACCGCTATCTGTATAAACATGGAAATATCTACACCGCAATCTGTATAAACATGGAAATATCTACACCGCTACCTGTATAAACATGGAAATATCAGCACCGCTATCTGTATGAACATGGAAATATCTACACCGCTATCTGAACATGGAAATATCTACACCGCTATCTGTATGAACATGGAAATAGCTACACCGCTATCTGTATGAACATGGAAATATCTTCAACGCCATCTGTATGAACATGGATATATCTACACAGCCATCTGTGTGAACATGGAAATATCTACACCGCTATCTGTATGAACATGGAAATATCTACACCGCTATCTGTATGAACATGGAAATATCTTCACCGCCATCTGTATGAACATAGATATGTCTACACATCCATCTGGATGAACATGGAAAAATCTACACCGCGATCTGTATGAACATGGGAATATCTACACCGCTATCTGCGTAAACATGCATACACCTCCACCGCTATCTGTATAAACATGGAAATATCTACACAGCTATCTGTATGAACATGGAAATATCTACACCGCTATCTGTTTGAACATGGAAATATCTAAACCGCTATCTGCATGAAAATGGAAATATCTACACAGCTATATGCATATACATGGAAATATCTACAAAGCTATCTCTTTACACATGGAAATAACTACACCGCTATGTGTATGAACATGGAAATATCTGCACCGCCATCTGTATGAACATATAAATATCTACGCCGCCATCTGTATTAAGAAGGAAATATCTAAACCGCTATCTGTATAAACATGGAAATATCTAAAACGCTGCCTGTATAAACATGGAAATATCAGAACCGCTGTCTGAATGAACATGGAAATATCTACACCGCTATCTGTATGAACATGGAAATAGCTACACCGCTATCTGTATGAACATGGAAATAACTTCACCGCCATCTATATGAAAATGGATATGGCTACACAGCCATCTGGATGAACATGGAAATATCTACACCGCGATCTGTATGAACATGGAAATATGTACACCGCTATCTGTGTAAACATGCATACACCTTCACCGCTATCTGTATAAACATGGAAATATCTACACCGCTATCTGTATGAACATGGAAATATCTACACCGCTATCTGTTTGAACATGGAAATATCTAAAGCGCTATCTGCATGAAAATGGAAATATCTACACAGCTATCTGCATATACATGGAAATATCTACACAGCTATCTCTTTACACGTGGAAATAACTACACCGCTATCTGTATGAACATGGAAATATCTTCACCGCCATCTGTATGAACATGGATATATCTACACAGCCATCTGGAAGAACATGGAAATATCTACACCGCTATCTGTATGAAGATGGAAATATCTACAACGCTATCTGTGTAAACATGCATACATCTTCACCGCTATCTATATAAACATGGAAATATCTACACTGCTATCTGTATGAACATGGAAATGTCTACACCGCTATCTGTTTGAACATGGAAATATCTACACCACTATCTGCATGAAAATAGAAATATCTACACAGCGATCTGCATATACATGGAAATATCTACAAAGCTATCTCTTTAAACATGGAAATAACTACAGCGCTATCTCTATAAACATTCAAATATCTACACCGCCATCTGTATGAACATGGAAATATCTGCACCGCCATCTGTATGAACATATAAATATCTACACCGCCATCTATATTAAGATGGAGATATCTACACCGCTATCTGTATAAACTTGGAAATATCTACACTGCTATCTGTATAAACATGGAAATATCTACACCGCAATCTGTATAAACATGGAAATATCTACACCGCTACCTGTATAAACATGGAAATATCAGCACCGCTATCTGTATGAACATGGAAATATCTACACCGCTATCTGAACATGGAAATATCTACACCGCTATCTGTATGAACATGGAAATAGCTACACCGCTATCTGTATGAACATGGAAATATCTTCAACGCCATCTGTATGAACATGGATATATCTACACAGCCATCTGTGTGAACATGGAAATATCTACACCGCTATCTGTATGAACATGGAAATATCTACACCGCTATCTGTATGAACATGGAAATATCTTCACCGCCATCTGTATGAACATGGATATGTCTACACATCCATCTGGATGAACATGGAAAAATCTACACCGCGATCTGTATGAACATGGGAATATCTACACCGCTATCTGCGTAAACATGCATACACCTCCACCGCTATCTGTATAAACATGGAAATATCTACACCGCTGTCTGCATGAAAATGGAAATATCTACACAGCTATCTGCATATACATGGAAATATCTACACAGCTATCTCTTTACACATGGAAATAACTACACCGCTATCTCTATAAACATGGAAATATCTACACCGCCATCTGTATGAACATGGAAATATCTGCACCGCCATCTGTATGAAAATATAAATATCTACACCGCCATCTGTATTAAGAAGGAGATATCTACACCGCTATCTGTATAAACATGGAAATATCTACACCGCTATCTGTATAAACATGGAAATATCTACACCGCTATCTGTATAAACATGGAAATATCTACACCGCTACCTGTATAAACATGGAAATATCAGCACCGCTATCGGTATGAACATGGAAATATCTACACCGATATCTGTATGAACATGGGTATATCTACACCGCTATCTGTATGAACATGGAAATATCTACACAGCTATCTGTATGAACATGGAAATATCTACACCGCTATCTGTATGAACATGGAAATAACTTCACCGCCATCTATATGAAAATGGATATGGCTACACAGCCATCTGGATGAACATGGAAATATCTACACCGCCATCTGTATGAACATGGAAATATGTACACCGCTATCTGTGTAAACATGCATACACCTTCACCGCTATCTGTATAAACATGGAAATATCTACACCGCTATCTGTATGAACATGGAAATATCTACACCGCTATCTGTTTGAACATGGAAATATCTAAAGCGCTATCTGCATGAAAATGGAAATATCTACACAGCTATCTGCATATACATGGAAATATCTACACAGCTATCTCTTTACACGTGGAAATAACTACACCGCTATCTGTATGAACATGGAAATATCTTCACCGCCATCTGTATGAACATGGATATATCTACACAGCCATCTGGATGAACATGGAAATATCTACACCGCTATCTGTATGAAGATGGAAATATCTACAACGCTATCTGTGTAAACATGCATACATCTTCACCGCTATCTATATAAACATGGAAATATCTACACTGCTATCTGTATGAACATGGAAATGACTACAACGCTATCTGTTTGAACATGGAAATATCTACACCACTATCTGCATGAAAATAGAAATATCTACACAGCGATCTGCATATACATGGAAATATCTACAAAGCTATCTCTTTAAACATGGAAATAACTACAGCGCTATCTCTATAAACATTCAAATATCTACACCGCCATCTGTATGAACATGGAAATATCTGCACCGCCATCTGTATGAACATATAAATATCTACACCGCCATCTATATTAAGATGGAGATATCTACACCGCTATCTGTATAAACTTGGAAATATCTACACCGCTATCTGTATAAACATGGAAATATCTACACCGCAATCTGTATAAACATGGAAATATCTACACCGCTACCTGTATAAACATGGAAATATCAGCACCGCTATCTGTATGAACATGGAAATATCTACACCGCTATCTGAACATGGAAATATCTACACCGCTATCTGTATGAACATGGAAATACCTACACCGCTATCTGTATGAACATGGAAATATCTTCAACGCCATCTGTATGAACATGGATATATCTACACAGCCATCTGTGTGAACATGGAAATATCTACACCGCTATCTGTATGAACATGGAAATATCTACACCGCTATCTGTATGAACATGGAAATATCTTCACCGCCATCTGTATGAACATGGATATGTCTACACATCCATCTGTATGAACATGGAAAAATCTACACCGCGATCTGTATGAACATGGGAATATCTACACCGCTATCTGCGTAAACATGCATACACCTCCACCGCTATCTGTATAAACATGGAAATATCTACACCGCTATCTGTATGAACATGGAAATATCTACACCGCTATCTGTTTGAACATGGAAATATCTAAACCGCTATCTGCATGAAAATGGAAATATCTACACAGCTATCTGCATATACATGGAAATATCTACAAAGCTATCTCTTTACACATGGAAATAACTACACCGCTATGTGTATGAACATGGAAATATCTGCACCGCCATCTGTATGAACATATAAATATCTATGCCGCCATCTGTATTAAAAAGGAAATATCTAAACCGCTATCTGTATAAACATGGAAATATCTAAAACGCTGCCTGTATAAACATGGAAATATCAGAACCGCTGTCTGAATGAACATGGAAATATCTACACCGCTATCTGTATGAACATGGAAATAGCTACACCGCTATCTGTATGAACATGGAAATAAATTCACCGCCATCTATATGAAAATGGATATGGCTACACAGCCATCTGGATGAACATGGAAATATCTACACCGCGATCTGTATGAACATGGAAATATGTACACCGCTATCTGTGTAAACATGCATACACCTTCACCGCTATCTGTATAAACATGGAAATATCTACACCGCTATCTGTATGAACATGGAAATATCTACACCGCTATCTGTTTGAACATGGAAATATCTAAAGCGCTATCTGCATGAAAATGGAAATATCTACACAGATATCTGCATATACATGGAAATATCTACACAGCTATCTCTTTACACGTGGAAATAACTACACCGCTATCTGTATGAACATGGAAATATCTTCACCGCCATCTGTATGAACATGGATATATCTACACAGCCATCTGGATGAACATGGAAATATCTACACCGCTATCTGTATGAAGATGGAAATATCTACAACGCTATCTGTGTAAACATGCATACATCTTCACCGCTATCTATATAAACATGGAAATATCTACACTGCTATCTGTATGAACATGGAAATGACTACACCGCTATCTGTTTGAACATGGAAATATCTACACCACTATCTGCATGAAAATAGAAATATCTACACAGCGATCTGCATATACATGGAAATATCTACAAAGCTATCTCTTTAAACATGGAAATAACTACAGCGCTATCTCTATAAACATTCAAATATCTACACCGCCATCTGTATGAACATGGAAATATCTGCACCGCCATCTGTATGAACATATAAATATCTACACCGCCATCTATATTAAGATGGTGATATCTACACCGCTATCTGTATAAACTTGGAAATATCTACACCGCTATCTGTATAAACATGGAAATATCTACACCGCAATCTGTATAAACATGGAAATATCTACACCGCTACCTGTATAAACATGGAAATATCAGCACCGCTATCTGTATGAACATGGAAATATCTACACCGCTATCTGAACATGGAAATATCTACACCGCTATCTGTATGAACATGGAAATAGCTACACCGCTATCTGTATGAACATGGAAATATCTTCAACGCCATCTGTATGAACATGGATATATCTACACAGCCATCTGTGTGAACATGGAAATATCTACACCGCTATCTCTATGAACATGGAAATATCTACACCGCTATCTGTATGAACATGGAAATATCTTCACCGCCATCTGTATGAACATGGATATGTCTACACATCCATCTGGATGAACATGGAAAAATCTACACCGCGATCTGTATGAACATGGGAATATCTACACCGCTATCTGCGTAAACATGCATACACCTCCACCGCTATCTGTATAAACATGGAAATATCTACACCGCTATCTGTATGAACATGGAAATATCTACACCGCTATCTGTTTGAACATGGAAATATCTAAACCGCTATCAGCATGAAAATGGAAATATCTACACAGCTATCTGCATATACATGGAAATATCTACAAAGCTATCTCTTTACACATGGAAATAACTACAGCGCTATGTGTATGAACATGGAAATACCTGCACCGCCATCTGTATGAACATATAAATATCTACGCCGCCATCTGTATTAAGAAGGAAATATCTAAACCGCTATCTGTATAAACATGGAAATATCTACAACGCTGCCTGTATAAACATGGAAATATCAGAACCGCTGTCTGAATGAACATGGAAATATCTACACCGCTATCTGTATGAACATGGAAATAGCTACACCGCTATCTGTATGAACACGGAAATAACTTCACCACCATCTATATGAAAATGGATATGGCTACACAGCCATCTGGATGAACATGGAAATATCTACACCGCGATCTGTATGAACATGGAAATATGTACACCGCTATCTGTGTAAACATGCATACACCTTCACCGCTATCTGTATAAACATGGAAATATCTACACCGCTATCTGTATGAACATGGAAATATCTACACCGCTATCTGTTTGAACATGGAAATATCTAAAGCGCTATCTGCATGAAAATGGAAATATCTACACAGCTATCTGCATATACATGGAAATATCTACACAGCTATCTCTTTACACGTGGAAATAACTACACCGCTATCTGTATGAACATGGAAATATCTTCACCGCCATCTGTATGAACATGGATATATCTACACAGCCTTCTGGATGAACATGGAAATATCTACACCGCTATCTGTATGAAGATGGAAATATCTACAACGCTATCTGTGTAAACATGCATACATCTTCACCGCTATCTATATAAACATGGAAATATCTACACTGCTATCTGTATGAACATGGAAATGACTACACCGCTATCTGTTTGAACATGGAAATATCTACACCACTATCTGCATGAAAATAGAAATATCTACACAGCGATCTGCATATACATGGAAATATCTACAAAGCTATCTCTTTAAACATGGAAATAACTACAGCGCTATCTCTATAAACATTCAAATATCTACACCGCCATCTGTATGAACATGGAAATATCTGCACCGCCATCTGTATGAACATATAAATATCTACACCGCCGTCTATATTAAGATGGAGATATCTACACCGCTATCTGTATAAACTTGGAAATATCTACACCGCTATCTGTATAAACATGGAAATATCTACACCGCAATCTGTATAAACATGGAAATATCTACACCGCTACCTGTATAAACATGGAAATATCAGCACCGCTATCTGTATGAACATGGAAATATCTACACCGCTATCTGAACATGGAAATATCTACACCGCTATCTGTATGAACATGGAAATAGCTACACCGCTATCTGTATGAACATGGAAATATCTTCAACGCCATCTGTATGAACATGGATATATCTACACAGCCATCTGTGTGAACATGGAAATATCTACACCGCTATCTGTATGAACATGGAAATATCTTCACCGCCATCTGTATGAACATGGATATGTCTACACATCCATCTGGATGAACATGGAAAAATCTACACCGCGATCTGTATGAACATGGGAATATCTACACCGCTATCTGCGTAAACATGCATACACCTCCACCGCTATCTGTATAAACATGGAAATATCTACACCGCTATCTGTATGAACATGGAAATATCTACACCGCTATCTGTTTGAACATGGAAATATCTAAACCGCTATCTGCATGAAAATGGAAATATCTACACAGCTATCTGCATATACATGGAAATATCTACAAAGCTATCTCTTTACACATGGAAATAACTACAGCGCTATGTGTATGAACATGGAAATATCTGCACCGCCATCTGTATGAACATATAAATATCTACGCCGCCATCTGTATTAAGAAGGAAATATCTAAACCGCTATCTGTATAAACATGGAAATATCTACAACGCTGCCTGTATAAACATGGAAATATCAGAACTGCTGTCTGAATGAACATGGAAATATCTACACCGCTATCTGTATGAACATGGAAATAGATACACCGCTATCTGTATGAACATGGATATATCTACACAGCCATCTGGATGAACATGGAAATATCTACACCGCTATCTGTGTAAACATGCATACATCTTCACCGCTATCTGTATAAACATGGAAATATCTACACCGCTATCTTTATGAACATGGAAATATCTACAACGCTATCTGTATGAACATGGAAATATCTACACCTCTATCTGTTTGAACATGGAAATATCTATACCACTATCTGCATGAAAATGGAAATATCTACACTGCTATCTGCATATACATTTAAATATGTACACTGCTATCTCTTTACACAAGGAAATAACTACACCGTTACCTGTATGAACATGGAAATATCTACACCGCCATCTGTGTGAACATGGAAATATCTGCACCGCCATCTGTATGAAAATATAAGTATCTACACCGCCATCTGTATTAAGATAGGGATATCTCCACTGCTATCTGTATAAACATGGAAATATCTACACCGCTATCTGTATGAACATGGAAATATCTACACCGCTATCTGTATGAACATGGATATATCTACACCGCTATCTGTAAGAACATGGAAATATCTTCAACGCCATCTGTATGAACATGGATATATCTACACAGCCATCTGTATGAACATGGAAATATCTACACCGCTATCTGTATGACATTGGAAATATCTACACCGCTATCTGTATGAATGTGGAAATATCTTCACAGCGGTCTGCATATACATGGAAATATCTACAAAGCTATCTCTTTAAACATGGAAATAACTTCAGTGCTATCTCTATAAACATACAAATATCTACACCGCCATCTGTATGAACATGGAAATATCTGCAAAGCCATCTGTATGAACATATAAATATATACACCGCCATCTATATTAAGATGGAGATAGCTACACCGCTATCTACATGAAAATGGAAATATCTACACTGCTATCTGCATATACATTTAAATATCTACACAGCTATCTCTTTACACATGGAAATAACTACACCGTTATCTGTATGAACATGGAAATATCTACACCGCCATCTGTATGAACATGGAAATATCTGCACCGCCATCTGTATGAAAATATAAGTATCTACACCGCCATCTGTATTAAGATAGGGATATCTACACTGCTATCTGTATAAACATGGAAATATCTACACCGCTATCTGTATAAACATGGAAATATCTACACCGCTATCTGTATGAACATGGATATATCTACACCACTACCTGTATAAACATGGAAATATCAGCACCGCTATCTATATGAACATGGAAATATCTACACCGCTATCTGTATGAACATGGAAATATGTACACCGCTATCTGTATGAACATGGATATACATACACCGCTATCTGTATGAACATGGAAATATCTACACCGCTATCTGTTTGAACATGGAAATATCTACACCGCTGTCTGCATGAAAATGGAAATATCTACACAGCTATCTGCATATACATGGAAATATCTACACAGCTATCTCTTTACACATGGAAATAACTACACCGCTATCTCTATAAACATGGAAATATCTACACCGCCATCTGTATGAACATGGAAATATCTTCACCGCCATCTCTATGAACATGGAAATATCTGCACCGCCATCTGTATGAAAATATAAATATCTACACCGCCATCTGTATTAAGAAGGAGATATCTACACCGCTATCTGTATAAACATGGAAATATCTACACCGCTATCTGTATAAACATGGAAATATCTACACCGCTATCTGTATAAACATGGAAATATCTACACCGCTACCTGTATAAACATGGAAATATCAGCACCGCTATCGGTATGAACATGGAAATATCTACACCGATATCTGTATGAACATGGGTATATCTACACCGCTATCTGTATGAACATGGAAATATCTACACAGCTATCTGTATGAACATGGAAATATCTACACCGCTATCTGTATGAACATGGAAATAACTTCACCGCCATCTATATGAAAATGGATATGGCTACACAGCCATCTGGATGAACATGGAAATATCTACACCGCCATCTGTATGAACATGGAAATATGTACACCGCTATCTGTGTAAACATGCATACACCTTCACCGCTATCTGTATAAACATGGAAATATCTACACCGCTATCTGTATGAACATGGAAATATCTACACCGCTATCTGTTTGAACATGGAAATATCTAAAGCGCTATCTGCATGAAAATGGAAATATCTACACAGATATCTGCATATACATGGAAATATCTACACAGCTATCTCTTTACACGTGGAAATAACTACACCGCTATTTGTATGAACATGGAAATATCTTCACCGCCATCTGTATGAACATGGATATATCTACACAGCCATCTGGATGAACATGGAAATATCTACACCGCTATCTGTATGAAGATGGAAATATCTACAACGCTATCTGTGTAAACATGCATACATCTTCACCGCTATCTATATAAACATGGAAATATCTACACTGCTATCTGTATGAACATGGAAATGACTACAACGCTATCTGTTTGAACATGGAAATATCTACACCACTATCTGCATGAAAATAGAAATATCTACACAGCGATCTGCATATACATGGAAATATCTACAAAGCTATCTCTTTAAACATGGAAATAGCTACACCGCTATCTGTATGAACATGAAAATATCTACACCGCCATCTGTATGAACATGGAAATATCAGCACGGCCATCTGTATGAACATATAAATATCTACACCGCCATCTATATTAAGATGGAGATATCTACACCGCTATCTGTATAAACTTGGAAATATCTACACCGCTATCTGTATAAACATGGAAATATCTACACCGCAATCTGTATAAACATGGAAATATCTACACCGCTACCTGTATAAACATGGGAATATCAGCACGGCTATCTGCATGAACATGGAAATATCTACACCGCTATCTGAACATGGAAATATCTACACCGCTATCTGTATGAACATGGAAATAGCTACACCGCTATCTGTATGAACATGGAAATATCTTCAACGCCATCTGTATGAACATGGATATATCTACACAGCCATCTGTGTGAACATGGAAATATCTACACCGCTATCTGTATGAACATGGAAATATCTACACCGCTATCTGTATGAACATGGAAATATCTTCACCGCCATCTGTATGAACATGGATATGTCTACACATCCATCTGGATGAACATGGAAAAATCTACACCGCGATCTGTATGAACATGGGAATATCTACACCGCTATCTGCGTAAACATGCATACACCTCCACCGCTATCTGTGTAAACATGGAAATATCTACACCGCTATCTGTATGAACATGGAAATATCTACACCGCTATCTGTTTGAACATGGAAATATCTAAACCGCTATCTGCATGAAAATGGAAATATCTACACAGCTATCTGCATATACATGGAAATATCTACAAAGCTATCTCTTTACACATGGAAATAACTACACCGCTATGTGTATGAACATGGAAATATCTGCACCGCCATCTGTATGAACATATAAATATCTACGCCGCCATCTGTATTAAGAAGGAAATATCTAAACTGCTATCTGTATAAACATGGAAATATCTACAACGCTGCCTGTATAAACATGGAAATATCAGAACCGCTGTCTGAATGAACATGGAAATATCTACACCGCTATCTGTATGAACATGGAAATAGCTACACCGCTATCTGTATGAACATGGATATATCTACACAGCCATCTGGATGAACATGGAAATATCTACACCGCTATCTGTGTAAACATGCATACATCTTCACCGCTATCTGTATAAACATGGAAATATCTACACCGCTATCTTTATGAACATGGAAATATCTACAACGCTATCTGTATGAACATGGAAATATCTACACCGCTATCTGTTTGAACATGGAAATATCTATACCACTATCTGCATGAAAATGGAAATATCTACACTGCTATCTGCATATACATTTAAATATGTTCACTGCTATCTCTTTACACATGGAAACAACTACACCGTTACCTGTATGAACATGGAAATATCTACACCGCCATCTGTGTGAACATGGAAATATCTGCACCGCCATCTGTATGAAAATATAAGTATCTACACCGCCATCTGTATTAAGATAGGGATATCTCCACTGCTATCTGTATAAACATGGAAATATCTACACCGCTATCTGTATGAACATGGAAATATCTACACCGCTATCTGTATGAACATGGATATATCTACACCGCTATCTGTATGAACATGGAAATATCTTCAACGCCATCTGTATGAACATGGATATATCTACACAGCCATCTGTATGAACATGGAAATATCTACACCGCTATCTGTATGACATTGGAAATATCTACACCGCTATCTGTATGAATGTGGAAATATCTTCACAGCGGTCTGCATATACATGGAAATATCTACAAAGCTATCTCTTTACACATGGAAATAACTACAGCGCTATCTCTATAAACATACAAATATCTACACCGCCATCTGTATGAACATGGAAATATCTGCAAAGCCATCTGTATGAACATATAAATATATACACCGCCATCTATATTAAGATGGAGATAGCTACACCGCTATCTACATGAAAATGGAAATATCTACACTGCTATCTGCATATACATTTAAATATCTACACAGCTATCTCTTTACACATGGAAATAACTACACCGTTATCTGTATGAACATGGAAATATCTACACCGCCATCTGTATGAACATGGAAATATCTGCACCGCCATCTGTATGAAAATATAAGTATCTACACCGCCATCTGTATTAAGATAGGGATATCTACACTGCTATCTGTATAAACATGGAAATATCTACACCGCTATCTGTATAAACATGGAAATATCTACACCGCTATCTGTATGAACATGGATATATCTACACCACTACCTGTATAAACATGGAAATATCAGCACCGCTATCTATATGAACATGGAAATATCTACACCGCTATCTGTATGAACATGGAAATATGTACACCGCTATCTGTATGAACATGGATATACATACACCGCTATCTGTATGAACATGGAAATATCTACACCGCTATCTGTTTGAACATGGAAATATCTACACCGCTGTCTGCATGAAAATGGAAATATCTACACAGCTATCTGCATATACATGGAAATATCTACACAGCTATCTCTTTACACATGGAAATAACTACACCGCTATCTCTATAAACATGGAAATATCTACACAGCCATCTGTATGAACATGGAAATATCTGCACCGCCATCTGTATGAAGATATAAATATCTACACCGCCATCTGTATTAAGAAGGAGATATCTAAACCGCTATCTGTATAAACATGGAAATATCTACACCGCTATCTGTATAAACATGGAAATATCTACACCGCTATCTGTATAAACATGGAAATATCTACACCGCTACCTGTATAAACATGGAAATATCAACACCGCTATCGGTATGAACATGGAAATATCTACACCGATATCTGTATGAACATGGGTATATCTACACCGCTATCTGTATGAACATGGAAATATCTTTACCGCCATCTGTATGAACTTGGATATATCTACACAGCCATCTGTATGAACATGGAAATATCTACACCGCCATCTGTATGAACATGGAAATATCTACACCACTATCTGTGTAAACATGCATACACCTTCACCGCTATCTGTATAACCATGGAAATATCTACACCGCTATCTGTATGAACATGGAAATATCTACACCGCTATCTGTTTGAACATGGAAATATCTAAACCGCTATCTGCATGAAAATGGAAATATCTACACAGTTATCTGCATATACATGGAAATATCTACACAGCTATCTCTTTACACGTGGAAATAACTACACCGCTATCTGTATGAACATGGAAATATCTTCACCGCCATCTGTATGAACATGGATATATCTACACAGCCATCTGGATGAACATGGAAATATCTACACCGCTATCTGTATGAAGATGGAAATATCTACAACACTATCTGTGTAAACATGCATACATCTTCACCGCTATCTATATAAACATGGAAATATCTACACTGCTATCTGTATGAACATGGAAATATCTACACCGCTATCTGAACATGGAAATATCTACACCGCTATCTGCATGAAAATGGAAATATCTACACAGCGATCTGCATATACATGGAAATATCTACAAAGCTATCCCTTTACACATGGAAATAACTACAGCGCTATCTCTATAAACATACAAATATCTACACCACCATCTGTATGAACATGGAAATATCTGCACCGCCATCTGTATGAACATATAAATATCTACACCGCCATCTATATTAAGATGGAGATATCTACACCGCTATCTGTATAAACTTGGAAATATCTACACCGCTATCTGTATAAACATGTAAATATCTACAGCGCTATCTGTATAAACATGGAAATATTTACACCGCTACCTGTATAAACATGGAAATATCAGCACCGCTATCTGCATGAACATGGAAATATCTACACCGCTATCTGAACATGGAAATATCTACACCGCTATCTGCATGAAAATGGAAATATCTACACAGGTATCTGCATATACATGGAAATATCCACGCAGCTATCTCTTTACACATGGAAATAACTACACCGCTATCTCTATAAACATGGAAATATCTACACCGCCATCACTATGAACATGGAAATATCTGCACCGCCATCTGTATGAACATATAAATATCTACACCGCCATCTGCATTAAGAAGGAGATATCTACACCGCTATCTGTATAAACATGGAAATATTTACACCGCTATCTGTATAAACATGGAAATATCTACACCGCTATCAGTATAAACATGGAAATATCTACACCGCTACCTGTATAAACATGGAAATATCAGCACCGCTATCGGTATGAACATGGAAATATCTACACCGCTATCTGTATGAACATGGAAATAGCTACACCGCTATCTGTATGAACATGGAAATATCTTCAACGCCATCTGTATGAACATGGATATATCTTCACAGCCATCTGTATGAACATGGAAATATCTACACCGCTATCTGTATGAACATGGAAATATCTACACCGCTATCTGTATGAACATGGAAATATCTTCACCGCCATCTGTATGAACATGGATATGTCTACACATCCATCTGGATGAACATGGAAAAATCTACACCGTGATCTGTATGAACATGGGAATATCTACACCGCTATCTTTGTAAACATGCATTCACCTTCACCGCTATCTGTATAAACATGGAAATATCTACACCGCTATCTGTATGAACATGGAAATATCTAAACCGCTATCTGCATGAAAATGGAAATATCTACACAGCTTTCTGCATATACATGGAAATATCCACAGCTATCTCTTTACACATGGAAATAACTACACCGCCATCTGTATGAACATGGAAATATCTTCACCGCCATCTGTATGAACATGTATATATCTACACAGCCATCTGGATGAACATGGAAATATCTACACCGCTATCTGTATGAAGATGGAAATATCTACACCGCTATCTGTGTAAACATGCATACATCTTCACCGCTATCTGTATAAACATGGAAATATCTACACTGCTATCTGTATGAAAATGAAAATATCTACACCGCTATCTGTTTGAACATGGAAATATCTACACCGCTATCTGCATGAAAATGGAAATATCTACACAGCGATCTGCATATACATGGAAATATCTACAAAGCTATCTCTTTACACATGGAAATAACTACAGCGCTATATCTATAAACATACAAATATCTACACCGCCATCTGTATGAACATGGAAATATCTGCAATGCCATCTGTATGAACATATAAATATCTACACCGCCATCTATATTAAGATGGAGATATCTACACTGCTATCTACATGAAAATGGAAATATCTACACTGCTATCTGCATATACATTTAAATATCTACACAGCTATCTCTTTACACATGGAAATAACTACAACGTTATCTGTATGAACATGGAGATATCTACACCGCCATCTGTATGAACATGGAAATATCTGCACCGCCATCTGTATGAAAATATAAATATCTACAATGCCATCTGTATTAAGATAGAGATATCTCCACTGCTATCTGTATAAACATGGAAATATCTACACCGCTATCTGTATAAACATGGAAATATCTACACCGCTATCTGTATATACATGGAAATATCTACACCACTACCTGTATAAACATGGAAATATCAGCACCGATATCTAAATGAACATGGAAATATCTACACCGCTATCTGTATGAACATGGAAATATCTACACCGCTATCTGTATGAACATGGAAATATCTACACCGCTATCTGTATGAACATGGAAATATCTACACCGCTATCTGTTTGAACATGGAAATATCTACACCGCTGTCTGCATGAAAATGGAAATATCTACACAGCTATCTGCATATACATGGAAATATCTACACAGCTATCTCTTTACACATGGAAATAACTACACCGCTATCTCTATAAACATGGAAATATCTACACCGCCATCTGTATGGACATGGAAATATCTGCACCGCCATCTGTATGAACATATAAATATCTACAAAGCCATCTGTATTAAGAAGGAGATATCTACACCGCTATCTGTATAAAGATGGAAATATCTACACCGATATCTGTATAAACATGGAAATATCTACACCGGTATCTGTATAAACATGGAAATATCTACACCGCTACCTGTATAAACATGGAAATAACAGCACCGCTATCGGTATGAACATGGAAATATCTACACCGCCATCTGTGTGAACATGGATATATCTACACAGCCATCTGTACGAACATGGAAATATCTACACCGCAATCTGTATGAACATGGAAATATCTACACCGCTATCTGTATGAACATGGAAATATCTTCACCGCCATCTGTGTAAACATGCATACACCTTCACCGCTATCTGTATAACCATGGAAATATCTACACCGCTATCTGTATGGACATGGAAATATCTACACCGCTATCTGTTTGAACATGGAAATATCTAAACCGGTATCTGCATGTAAATGGAAATATCTACACAGCTATCTGCATGTACATGGAAATATCTACACAGCTATCTCTTTACACGTGGAAATAACTACACCGCTATCTGTATGAACATGGAAATATCTTCACAGCCATCTGTACGAAAAGGATATATCTACACAGCCATCTGGATGAACATGGAAATATCTACACCGCTATCTGTATGAAGATGGAAATATCTACAACGCTATCTGTGTAAACATGCATACATCTTCACCGCTATCTATATAAACATGGAAATATCTACACTACTATCTGTATGAACATGGAAATATCTACACAGCTATCTGTTTGAACATGGAAATATCTACACCGCTATCTGCATGAAAATGGAAATCTCTACACAGCGATCTGCATATACATGGAAATATCTACAAAGATATCTCTTTACACATGGAAATAACTACAGCGCTATCTCTGTAAACATACAAATATCTACACCGCCATCTGTATGAACATGGAAATATCTGCACCGCCATCTGTATGAACATATAAATATCTACACCGCCATCTATATTAAGATGGAGATATCTACACCGCTATCTGTATAAACATGGAAATATCTACACCGCAATCTGTATAAACATGGAAATATCTACACCGCTACCTGTATAAACATGGAAATATCAGCACCGCTATCTGTATGAACTTGGAAATATCTACACCGTTATCTCCATGAACATGAAAATAGCTACACCACTATCTGTATGAACATTGAAAAATCTACACAACCATCTGGATGAACACGGAAATATCTACACCGCTATCTGTATGAACATGGAAATATCTACACCGCTATCTGTGTAAATATGCATACATCTTCACCGCAATCTGTATAAACATGGAAATATCTACACCGCTATCTGTATGAACATGGAAATATCTACACCGCTATCTGAACATGGAAATATCTACACAGCTATCTGCATGAAAATGGAAATATCTACACAGCTATCTGCATATACATGGAAATATCTACACAGCTATCTCTTTACACGTGGAAATAACTACACCGCTATCTGTATGAACATGGAAATATCTACACCGCCGTCTGTATGAACACGGAAATAGCTGCACCGCCATCTGTATGAACATATAAATATCTACACGGCGATCTGTATTAAGATGTAGATATCTACACCGCCATCTGTATAAACATGGAAATATCTACACCGCAATCTGTATAAACATGGAAATATCTACACCACTATCTGTGTAAACATGCATACATCTTCACCGCTATCTCTATAAACATGGAAATATCTACACCGCTATCTGTATGAACATGGAAATATCTACACCGCTATCTGTTTGAACATGGAAATATCTACACCGCTATCTGTATAAACATGGAAATATCTACACCGCTATCTGAATGAACATGGAAATACCTTCACCGCCATCTGTATGAACATGGATATACCTACACAGCCATGTGGATGAACATGGATATTTCTACACAGCCCTCTGGATGAACATGGAAATATCCACACCGCTATCTGTGTAAACATGCATACATCTTCACCGCTATCTGTATAAACATGTAAATATCTACACCGCTATCTGTATGAACATGGAAATATCTACACCGCTATCTGTTTGAAGATGGAAATATATACACCGCTATCTGCATGAAAATGGAAATATCTACACAGCTATCTGCATGAAAATGGAAATATCTACACAGCTATCTGCATATACATGGAAATATCTACACAGCTATCTCTTTTCACATGTAAATAACTACACCGCTATCTGTATGAACATGGAAATATCTACACCGCCATCTGTATGAACATGGAAATATCTGCACCGCCATCTGTATGAACATATAAATATCTACACTGCCATCTGTATTAAGATGGAGATATCTACACCGCTATCTGAATAAACATGGAAATATCTACACCGCTATCTGTATAAACATGGAAATATCAGCACTGCTATCTGTATGAACATGGAAATATCAGCCCCTCTATCTGCATGAACATGGAGATATCTACACCGCCATCTGTATGAACATGGATATATCTACACAGCCATCTGGAGGAACATGGAAATATCTACACTGCTATCTGTATGAACATGGAAATAGCTACACCGCTATCTGTATGAACATGGAAATATTTACACTGCTATCTGTATGAACATGGAAATATCTACACCGCTATCTGTATGAACAGGGAAATATCTTCACCGCCATCTGTACGAACATGGATATATCTACAGAGCCATCTGGATGAACATGGAAATATCTACACCGCCATCTGTATGAACATATAAATATCTACACCGCCATCTGTATTAAGATGGAGATATCTACACCGCTATCTGTATAAACCTGGAAATATCTACACCGCTATCTGTATAAACATGGAAATATCTACACCGCTATCTGGATAAACATGGAAATTTCTACACCGCTACCTGTATAAACATGGAAATATCAGCACTGCTATCTCTAGGAACATGGAGATATCTACACCGCCATCTGTATGAACATGGATATATCTACAGAGCCATCTGGAGGAACATGGAAATATCTACAACGCTATCTGTACGAACATGGAAATATCTACACCGTTATCTGTATGAACATGGAAATAGCTAAACCGCTATCTGTATGAACATGGAAATATCTACACCACTATCTGAATGAACATGGAAATATCTACTCCGCTATCTGTATGAACATGGATATTTCTTCACAGCCATCTGGATGAACATGGAAATATCTACACCGCTATCTGTATGAACTTGGAAATATCTACACCGCTATCTGTGTAAACATGCATACATCTTCACCGCTATCTGTATAAACATGGAAATATCTACACCGCTATCTGTATGAACATGGAAATAGCTACACCGCTATCTGTATGAACATGGAAATACCTACAACGCTATCTGTATGAACACGGATATATCTACACAGCCATCTGGATGAACATGGAAATATCTACACCGCTATCTGTGTAAACATGCATACATCTTCACCGCTATCTGTATGAACATGGAAATATCTACACCGCTATCTGTATGAACATGGAAATATCTGCACCGCTATCTATATGAACATGGAAATATCTACACCGCTATCTGTTTGAACATGGAAATATCTACACGGCTATCTGCATGAAAATGGAAATATCTACACTGCTATCTGCATATAAATGGAAATATCTACACAGCTATCTCTTTACACATGGAAATAACTACACCGCTATCTGTATGAACATGGAAATATCTACACCGCCATCTGTATGAACATGGAAATCTCTGCACCGCCATCTGTATGAACATATAAATATCTACACCGCCATCTGTATTAAGATGGAAATATCTACACCGCTATCTGCATAAACATGGAAATATCTACACCGCTATCTGTATAAACATGGAAATATCTACACCGCTATCTGTATAAACATGGAAATATCTACACCGCTACCTGTATAAACATGGAAATATCAGCACCGCTATCTGTATGAACATGGAAATATCTACACCGCTATCTGTAGGAACATGGAAATATCTACACCGCCATCTGTATGAACATGGAAATATCTGCATCGCCATCTGTATGAACATATAAATATCTACACCGCCATCTGTATTAAGATGGAGATATCTACACCGCTATCTGAATAAACATGGAAATATCTACACCACTATCTGTATAAACATGGAAATATCAGCACCGCTATCTGTATGAACATGGAAGTATCAGCCCCTCTATCTGTATGAACATGGAGATATCTACACCGCCACCTGTATGAACATGGATATATCTTCACAGCCATCTGGATGAACATGGAAATATCTACACCGCTATCTGAATGAACATGGAAATAGCTACACCGCTATCTGTATGAACATGGAAATATCTACACCTCTATCTGTATGAACATGTAAATATCTACACCGCTATCTGTATGAACATGGAAATATCTTCACCGCCATCTGTACGAACATGGATATATCTACAGAGCCATCTGGATGAACATGGAAATATCTACAACGGCATCTGTATGAACATATAAATATCTACACCGCCATCTGTATTAAGATGGAGATATCTGCACCGCTATCTGTATAAACATGGAAATATCTACACCGCTATCTGTATAAACATGGAAATATCTACACCGCTATCTGTATAAACATGGAAATATCTACACCGCTGCCTGTATAAACATGGAAATATCAGCAAAGCTATCTGTATGAACATGGAAATAACTACACCGCTATCTGTATGAACATGGAAATATCTTCAACGCTATCTGTATGAACATGGATATATCTACACAGCCCTCTGGATGAACATGGAAATCTCTACACCGCTATCTGTGTAAACATGCATACATCTTCACCGCTATCTGTATAAACATGGAAATATCTACACCGCTATCTATATGAACATGGAAATATCTACACCGCTATCTGTTTGAACATGGAAATATCTACACGGCTATCTGCATGAAAATGGAAATATCTACACTGCTATGTGCATATAAATGGAAATATCTACACAGCTATCTCTTTACACATGGAAATAACTACACCGCTATCTGTATGAACATGGAAATATCTACACCGCCATCTGTATGAACATGGAAATCTCTGCACCGCCATCTGTATGAACATATAAATATCTACACCGCCATCTGTATTAAGATGGAAATATCTACACCGCTATCTGCATAAACATGGAAATATCTACACCGCTATCTGTATAAACATGGAAATATCTACACCGCTATCTGTATAAACATGGAAATATCTACACCGCTACCTGTATAAACATGGAAATATCAGCACCGCTATCTGTATGAACATGGAAATATCTACACCGCTATCTGTAGGAACATGGAAATATCTACACCGCCATCTGTATGAACATGGAAATATCTGCATCGCCATCTGTATGAACATATAAATATCTACACCGCCATCTGTATTAAGATGGAGATATCTACACCGCTATCTGAATAAACATGGAAATATCTACACCGCTATCTGTATAAACATGGAAATATCAGCACCGCTATCTGTATGAACATGGAAGTATCAGCCCCTCTATCTGTATGAACATGGAGATATCTACACCGCCACCTGTATGAACATGGATATATCTTCACAGCCATCTGGATGAACATGGAAATATCTACACCGCTATCTGAATGAACATGGAAATATCTACACCGCTATCTGTTTGAACATGGAAATATCTACACCGCTATCTGTATAAACATGGAAATATCTACACCGCTATCTGAATGAACATGGAAATACCTTCACCGCCATCTGTATGAACATGGATATACCTACACAGCCATGTGGATGAACATGGATATTTCTACACAGCCCTCTGGATGAACATGGAAATATCCACACCGCTATCTGTGTAAACATGCATACATCTTCACCGCTATCTGTATAAACATGTAAATATCTACACCGCTATCTGTATGAACATGGAAATATCTACACCGCTATCTGTTTGAAGATGGAAATATATACACCGCTATCTGCATGAAAATGGAAATATCTACACAGCTATCTGCATGAAAATGGAAATATCTACACAGCTATCTGCATATACATGGAAATATCTACACAGCTATCTCTTTTCACATGTAAATAACTACACCGCTATCTGTATGAACATGGAAATATCTACACCGCCATCTGTATGAACATGGAAATATCTGCACCGCCATCTGTATGAACATATAAATATCTACACTGCCATCTGTATTAAGATGGAGATATCTACACCGCTATCTGAATAAACATGGAAATATCTACACCGCTATCTGTATAAACATGGAAATATCAGCACTGCTATCTGTATGAACATGGAAATATCAGCCCCTCTATCTGCATGAACATGGAGATATCTACACCGCCATCTGTATGAACATGGATATATCTACACAGCCATCTGGAGGAACATGGAAATATCTACACTGCTATCTGTATGAACATGGAAATAGCTACACCGCTATCTGTATGAACATGGAAATATTTACACTGCTATCTGTATGAACATGGAAATATCTACACCGCTATCTGTATGAACAGGGAAATATCTTCACCGCCATCTGTACGAACATGGATATATCTACAGAGCCATCTGGATGAACATGGAAATATCTACACCGCCATCTGTATGAACATATAAATATCTACACCGCCATCTGTATTAAGATGGAGATATCTACACCGCTATCTGTATAAACCTGGAAATATCTACACCGCTATCTGTATAAACATGGAAATATCTACACCGCTATCTGGATAAACATGGAAATTTCTACACCGCTACCTGTATAAACATGGAAATATCAGCACTGCTATCTCTAGGAACATGGAGATATCTACACCGCCATCTGTATGAACATGGATATATCTACAGAGCCATCTGGAGGAACATGGAAATATCTACAACGCTATCTGTACGAACATGGAAATATCTACACCGTTATCTGTATGAACATGGAAATAGCTAAACCGCTATCTGTATGAACATGGAAATATCTACACCACTATCTGAATGAACATGGAAATATCTACTCCGCTATCTGTATGAACATGGATATTTCTTCACAGCCATCTGGATGAACATGGAAATATCTACACCGCTATCTGTATGAACTTGGAAATATCTACACCGCTATCTGTGTAAACATGCATACATCTTCACCGCTATCTGTATAAACATGGAAATATCTACACCGCTATCTGTATGAACATGGAAATAGCTACACCGCTATCTGTATGAACATGGAAATACCTACAACGCTATCTGTATGAACACGGATATATCTACACAGCCATCTGGATGAACATGGAAATATCTACACCGCTATCTGTGTAAACATGCATACATCTTCACCGCTATCTGTATGAACATGGAAATATCTACACCGCTATCTGTATGAACATGGAAATATCTGCACCGCTATCTATATGAACATGGAAATATCTACACCGCTATCTGTTTGAACATGGAAATATCTACACGGCTATCTGCATGAAAATGGAAATATCTACACTGCTATCTGCATATAAATGGAAATATCTACACAGCTATCTCTTTACACATGGAAATAACTACACCGCTATCTGTATGAACATGGAAATATCTACACCGCCATCTGTATGAACATGGAAATCTCTGCACCGCCATCTGTATGAACATATAAATATCTACACCGCCATCTGTATTAAGATGGAAATATCTACACCGCTATCTGCATAAACATGGAAATATCTACACCGCTATCTGTATAAACATGGAAATATC
Source organism: Gorilla gorilla gorilla (assembly GCF_029281585.2). Classification (NCBI taxonomy): domain Eukaryota; kingdom Metazoa; phylum Chordata; class Mammalia; order Primates; family Hominidae; genus Gorilla; species Gorilla gorilla. The sequence goes on from NC_086017.1 coordinate 8,314,902, forward strand.
TACACCGCTATCTGTATAAACATGGAAATATCTACACCGCTACCTGTATAAACATGGAAATATCAGCACCGCTATCTGTATGAACATGGAAATATCTACACCGCTATCTGTAGGAACATGGAAATATCTACACCGCCATCTGTATGAACATGGAAATATCTGCATCGCCATCTGTATGAACATATAAATATCTACACCGCCATCTGTATTAAGATGGAGATATCTACACCGCTATCTGAATAAACATGGAAATATCTACACCACTATCTGTATAAACATGGAAATATCAGCACCGCTATCTGTATGAACATGGAAGTATCAGCCCCTCTATCTGTATGAACATGGAGATATCTACACCGCCACCTGTATGAACATGGATATATCTTCACAGCCATCTGGATGAACATGGAAATATCTACACCGCTATCTGAATGAACATGGAAATAGCTACACCGCTATCTGTATGAACATGGAAATATCTACACCTCTATCTGTATGAACATGTAAATATCTACACCGCTATCTGTATGAACATGGAAATATCTTCACCGCCATCTGTACGAACATGGATATATCTACAGAGCCATCTGGATGAACATGGAAATATCTACAACGGCATCTGTATGAACATATAAATATCTACACCGCCATCTGTATTAAGATGGAGATATCTGCACCGCTATCTGTATAAACATGGAAATATCTACACCGCTATCTGTATAAACATGGAAATATCTACACCGCTATCTGTATAAACATGGAAATATCTACACCGCTGCCTGTATAAACATGGAAATATCAGCAAAGCTATCTGTATGAACATGGAAATAACTACACCGCTATCTGTATGAACATGGAAATATCTTCAACGCTATCTGTATGAACATGGATATATCTACACAGCCCTCTGGATGAACATGGAAATCTCTACACCGCTATCTGTGTAAACATGCATACATCTTCACCGCTATCTGTATAAACATGGAAATATCTACACCGCTATCTATATGAACATGGAAATATCTACACCGCTATCTGTTTGAACATGGAAATATCTACACGGCTATCTGCATGAAAATGGAAATATCTACACTGCTATGTGCATATAAATGGAAATATCTACACAGCTATCTCTTTACACATGGAAATAACTACACCGCTATCTGTATGAACATGGAAATATCTACACCGCCATCTGTATGAACATGGAAATCTCTGCACCGCCATCTGTATGAACATATAAATATCTACACCGCCATCTGTATTAAGATGGAAATATCTACACCGCTATCTGCATAAACATGGAAATATCTACACCGCTATCTGTATAAACATGGAAATATCTACACCGCTATCTGTATAAACATGGAAATATCTACACCGCTACCTGTATAAACATGGAAATATCAGCACCGCTATCTGTATGAACATGGAAATATCTACACCGCTATCTGTAGGAACATGGAAATATCTACACCGCCATCTGTATGAACATGGAAATATCTGCATCGCCATCTGTATGAACATATAAATATCTACACCGCCATCTGTATTAAGATGGAGATATCTACACCGCTATCTGAATAAACATGGAAATATCTACACCGCTATCTGTATAAACATGGAAATATCAGCACCGCTATCTGTATGAACATGGAAGTATCAGCCCCTCTATCTGTATGAACATGGAGATATCTACACCGCCACCTGTATGAACATGGATATATCTTCACAGCCATCTGGATGAACATGGAAATATCTACACCGCTATCTGAATGAACATGGAAATATCTACACCGCTATCTGTTTGAACATGGAAATATCTACACCGCTATCTGTATAAACATGGAAATATCTACACCGCTATCTGAATGAACATGGAAATACCTTCACCGCCATCTGTATGAACATGGATATACCTACACAGCCATGTGGATGAACATGGATATTTCTACACAGCCCTCTGGATGAACATGGAAATATCCACACCGCTATCTGTGTAAACATGCATACATCTTCACCGCTATCTGTATAAACATGTAAATATCTACACCGCTATCTGTATGAACATGGAAATATCTACACCGCTATCTGTTTGAAGATGGAAATATATACACCGCTATCTGCATGAAAATGGAAATATCTACACAGCTATCTGCATGAAAATGGAAATATCTACACAGCTATCTGCATATACATGGAAATATCTACACAGCTATCTCTTTTCACATGTAAATAACTACACCGCTATCTGTATGAACATGGAAATATCTACACCGCCATCTGTATGAACATGGAAATATCTGCACCGCCATCTGTATGAACATATAAATATCTACACTGCCATCTGTATTAAGATGGAGATATCTACACCGCTATCTGAATAAACATGGAAATATCTACACCGCTATCTGTATAAACATGGAAATATCAGCACTGCTATCTGTATGAACATGGAAATATCAGCCCCTCTATCTGCATGAACATGGAGATATCTACACCGCCATCTGTATGAACATGGATATATCTACACAGCCATCTGGAGGAACATGGAAATATCTACACTGCTATCTGTATGAACATGGAAATAGCTACACCGCTATCTGTATGAACATGGAAATATTTACACTGCTATCTGTATGAACATGGAAATATCTACACCGCTATCTGTATGAACAGGGAAATATCTTCACCGCCATCTGTACGAACATGGATATATCTACAGAGCCATCTGGATGAACATGGAAATATCTACACCGCCATCTGTATGAACATATAAATATCTACACCGCCATCTGTATTAAGATGGAGATATCTACACCGCTATCTGTATAAACCTGGAAATATCTACACCGCTATCTGTATAAACATGGAAATATCTACACCGCTATCTGGATAAACATGGAAATTTCTACACCGCTACCTGTATAAACATGGAAATATCAGCACTGCTATCTCTAGGAACATGGAGATATCTACACCGCCATCTGTATGAACATGGATATATCTACAGAGCCATCTGGAGGAACATGGAAATATCTACAACGCTATCTGTACGAACATGGAAATATCTACACCGTTATCTGTATGAACATGGAAATAGCTAAACCGCTATCTGTATGAACATGGAAATATCTACACCACTATCTGAATGAACATGGAAATATCTACTCCGCTATCTGTATGAACATGGATATTTCTTCACAGCCATCTGGATGAACATGGAAATATCTACACCGCTATCTGTATGAACTTGGAAATATCTACACCGCTATCTGTGTAAACATGCATACATCTTCACCGCTATCTGTATAAACATGGAAATATCTACACCGCTATCTGTATGAACATGGAAATAGCTACACCGCTATCTGTATGAACATGGAAATACCTACAACGCTATCTGTATGAACACGGATATATCTACACAGCCATCTGGATGAACATGGAAATATCTACACCGCTATCTGTGTAAACATGCATACATCTTCACCGCTATCTGTATGAACATGGAAATATCTACACCGCTATCTGTATGAACATGGAAATATCTGCACCGCTATCTATATGAACATGGAAATATCTACACCGCTATCTGTTTGAACATGGAAATATCTACACGGCTATCTGCATGAAAATGGAAATATCTACACTGCTATCTGCATATAAATGGAAATATCTACACAGCTATCTCTTTACACATGGAAATAACTACACCGCTATCTGTATGAACATGGAAATATCTACACCGCCATCTGTATGAACATGGAAATCTCTGCACCGCCATCTGTATGAACATATAAATATCTACACCGCCATCTGTATTAAGATGGAAATATCTACACCGCTATCTGCATAAACATGGAAATATCTACACCGCTATCTGTATAAACATGGAAATATCTACACCGCTATCTGTATAAACATGGAAATATCTACACCGCTACCTGTATAAACATGGAAATATCAGCACCGCTATCTGTATGAACATGGAAATATCTACACCGCTATCTGTAGGAACATGGAAATATCTACACCGCCATCTGTATGAACATGGAAATATCTGCATCGCCATCTGTATGAACATATAAATATCTACACCGCCATCTGTATTAAGATGGAGATATCTACACCGCTATCTGAATAAACATGGAAATATCTACACCACTATCTGTATAAACATGGAAATATCAGCACCGCTATCTGTATGAACATGGAAGTATCAGCCCCTCTATCTGTATGAACATGGAGATATCTACACCGCCACCTGTATGAACATGGATATATCTTCACAGCCATCTGGATGAACATGGAAATATCTACACCGCTATCTGAATGAACATGGAAATAGCTACACCGCTATCTGTATGAACATGGAAATATCTACACCTCTATCTGTATGAACATGTAAATATCTACACCGCTATCTGTATGAACATGGAAATATCTTCACCGCCATCTGTACGAACATGGATATATCTACAGAGCCATCTGGATGAACATGGAAATATCTACAACGGCATCTGTATGAACATATAAATATCTACACCGCCATCTGTATTAAGATGGAGATATCTGCACCGCTATCTGTATAAACATGGAAATATCTACACCGCTATCTGTATAAACATGGAAATATCTACACCGCTATCTGTATAAACATGGAAATATCTACACCGCTGCCTGTATAAACATGGAAATATCAGCAAAGCTATCTGTATGAACATGGAAATAACTACACCGCTATCTGTATGAACATGGAAATATCTTCAACGCTATCTGTATGAACATGGATATATCTACACAGCCCTCTGGATGAACATGGAAATCTCTACACCGCTATCTGTGTAAACATGCATACATCTTCACCGCTATCTGTATAAACATGGAAATATCTACACCGCTATCTATATGAACATGGAAATATCTACACCGCTATCTGTTTGAACATGGAAATATCTACACGGCTATCTGCATGAAAATGGAAATATCTACACTGCTATGTGCATATAAATGGAAATATCTACACAGCTATCTCTTTACACATGGAAATAACTACACCGCTATCTGTATGAACATGGAAATATCTACACCGCCATCTGTATGAACATGGAAATCTCTGCACCGCCATCTGTATGAACATATAAATATCTACACCGCCATCTGTATTAAGATGGAAATATCTACACCGCTATCTGCATAAACATGGAAATATCTACACCGCTATCTGTATAAACATGGAAATATCTACACCGCTATCTGTATAAACATGGAAATATCTACACCGCTACCTGTATAAACATGGAAATATCAGCACCGCTATCTGTATGAACATGGAAATATCTACACCGCTATCTGTAGGAACATGGAAATATCTACACCGCCATCTGTATGAACATGGAAATATCTGCATCGCCATCTGTATGAACATATAAATATCTACACCGCCATCTGTATTAAGATGGAGATATCTACACCGCTATCTGAATAAACATGGAAATATCTACACCGCTATCTGTATAAACATGGAAATATCAGCACCGCTATCTGTATGAACATGGAAGTATCAGCCCCTCTATCTGTATGAACATGGAGATATCTACACCGCCACCTGTATGAACATGGATATATCTTCACAGCCATCTGGATGAACATGGAAATATCTACACCGCTATCTGAATGAACATGGAAATAGCTACACCGCTATCTGTATGAACATGGAAATATCTACACCTCTATCTGTATGAACATGTAAATATCTACACCGCTATCTGAATGAACATGGAAATATCTTCACCGCCATCTGTACGAACATGGATATATCTACAGAGCCATCTGGATGAACATGGAAATATCTACAACGGCATCTGTATGAACATATAAATATCTACACCGCAATCTGTATTAAGATGGAGATATCTGCACCGCTATCTGTATAAACATGGAAATATCTACACCGCTATCTGTATAAACATGGAAATATCTACACCGCTATCTGTATAAACATGGAAATATCTACACCGCTGCCTGTATAAACATGGAAATATCAGCAAAGCTATCTGTATGAACATGGAAATAACTACACCGCTATCTGTATGAACATGGAAATATCTTCAACGCTATCTGTATGAACATAGATATATCTACACAGCCCTCTGGATGAACATGGAAATCTCTACACCGCTATCTGTGTAAACATGCATACATCTTCACCGCTATCTGTATAAACATGGAAATATCTACACCGCTATCTCTATGAACATGGAAATATATACACCGCTATCTGTTTGAAGATGGAAATATATACACAGCTACCTGCATGAAAATGGAAATATCTACACAGCTATCTGCATATAGATGGAAATATCTACACAGCTATCTCTTTACACCTTGAAATATCTACACCGCTATCTGTATGAACATGGAAATATCAGCACCGCTATCTGTATGAACATGGAAATATCTACACCGCTATCTGTATGAACATGGAAATATCTACACCGCTATCTGTATGAACATGGATATATCTACACAGCCCTCTGGATGAACATGGAAACATCCACACCGCTATCTGTGTAAACATGCATACATCTTCACCGCTATCTGTATAAACATGGAAATATCTACACCGCTATCTGTATGAACATGGAAATATCTACACCGCTATCTGTTTGAAGATGGAAATATATACATCGCTATCTGCATGAAAATGGAAATATCTACACAGCTATCCGCATATAGATTGAAATATCTACACAGCAATCTCTTTACACATGGAAATAACTACACCGCTATCTGTTTGAACATGGACATATCTACACCGCCATCTGTATGAACATGGAAATATCTGCACTGCCATCTGTATGAACATATAAATATATACACCGCCATCTGTATTAAGATGGAGATATCTACACCGCTATCTGAATAAACATGGAAATATCTACACTGCTATCTGTATAAACATGGAAATATATACACCACTATCTGCATAAACATGGAAATATCTACAACGCTACCTGTATAAACATGGAAATATCAGCACTGCTATCTCTATGAACCTGGAAATGTCTACACCGCTATCTGAATGAACATGGAAATATCTACACCGCTATCTGTTTGAACATGTAAATATCTACACCGCTATCTGCATGAAAATGGAAATATCTATAAAGATATCTGCATATACATGGAAATATCTACACAGCTATCTCTATACACATGGAAATAACTACACCGCTATCTCTATAAACATGGAAATATCTACACCTCCATCTTTATGAACATGGAAATATCTGCACCGCCATCTGTATGAACATATAAATATCTACACCGCCGTCTGTATTAAGAAGGAAATAACAAAACCGCTATCTGTATAAACATGGAAATATCTACACCGCTATCTGTATAAACATGGAAATATCTACACCGCTATCTGTATAAACATGGAAATATCTTCACCACTACCTGTATAAACATGGAAATATCAGCACCGATATCTGTATGAACATGGAAATATCTACACCGCTATCTGTGTAAACATGCATACATCTTCTCCGCTATCTGTATAAACATGGAAATATCTACACTGCTGTCTGTATGAACATGGAAATATCTGCACCGCTATCTCTATGAACATGGAAATATCTACACCGCTATCTGTTAGAACATGGAAATATCTACACCGCTATCTGCATGAAAATGGAAATATCTTCACTGCTATCTGCATATACATGGAAATATCTACACAGCTATCTCTTTACACATGGAAATTACTACACCGCTATCTGTATGAACATGGAAATATCTACACCGCCATCTGTTTGAACATGGAAATATCTGCACCGCCATCTGTATGAACATATAAATATCTACACTGCCATCTGTATTAAGATGGAGATATCTACACCGCTATCTGAATAACCATGGAAATATCTACACCGCTATCTGTATAAACGTGGAAATATATACACCGCTATCTATATAAACATGGAAATATCTACACCGCTACCTGTATAAATATGGAAATATCAGCACCGCTATCTGTATGAACATGGAAATATCTACACTGCTATGTGTATGAACATGGAAATATCTACACCGCTATCTGTATGAACATGGATATATCTACATAGCCCTCTGGATGAACATGGAAATATCCACACCGCTATCTGTGTAAACATGCATACATCTTCACCGCTATCTGTATAAACATGGAAATATCTACACCGCTATCTCTATGAACATGGAAATATCTACACCGCTATCTGTTTGAAGATGGAAATATATACACCGCTATCTGCATGAAAATGGAAATATCTACACAGCAATCTGCATATAGATGGAAATATCTACACAGCTATCTCTTTACACATGGAAATAACTACACCGCTATCTGTATGAACATGGAAATATCTACACCGCCATCTGTATGAACATGGAAATATCTGCACCGCCATCTGTATGAACATATTAATATCTACACCGCCATCTCTTTTAAGATGGAGATATCTACACCGCTATCTGAATAAACATGGAAATATCTACACCGCTATCTGTATAAACATGGAAATATCTACACCGCTATCTGTATAAACATGGAAATATCTACACCGCTACCTGTATAAACATGGAAATATCAGCACCGCTATCTGTATGAACCTGGAAATATCTACACCGCTATCTGTATGAACATGGAAATATCTACACCGCTATCTGTATGAACATGGAAATATATACAAAGCTATCTGAATGAACATGGAAATATCTACACCGCTATCTGTTTGAACATGTAAATATCTACACCGCTATCTGCATGAAAATGGAAATATCTACAAAGCTATCTGCATATACATGGAAATATCTACACAGCTATCTCTTTACACATGGAAGTAACTACACCGCTATATCTATAAACATGGAAATATCTACACCACCATCTGTATGAACATGGAAATATCTGCACAGCCATCTGTTTGAACATATAAATATCTACACCGCCATCTGTATTAAGAAGGAAATATCTAAACTGCTATCTGTATAAACATGGAAATATCAGCACCGCTCTCTGTATGAAAATGGAAATATCTACACCACTATCTGTATGAACATGGAAATATCTACACTGCTATCTGTAGGAACATGGAAAGAGCTACACCGTTATGTGTATGAAAATGGAAATAGCTGCACCGCTATCTGTATGAACATGGAAATATCTGCACCGCTATCGGTATGAACATGGAAATATCTACACCACTATCTGTATGAACATGGAAATACCTACACAGCTATCTGTTTGGACATGGAAATATCTACACCGCTATCTGCATGAAAATGGAAATATCTACACTGCTATCTGCATATACATCTAAATATCTACGCAGCTATCTCTTTACACATGGAAATAACTACACCACTATCTGTATGAACATGGAAATAACTACACCGCCATCTGTATGAACATGGAAATATCTGCACCGCCATCTGTATGAACATATAAATATCTACACCGCCATCTGTATTAAGATGGAGATATCTACACTGCTATCTGTATAAACATGGAAATATCTACACCGCCATCTGTATGAACATATAAATACACCGACATCTGTATTAAGAAGGAAATATCTAAACCGCTATCTGTATAAACATGGAAATATCTACACCGCTGCCTGTATAAACATGGAAATATCAGCACCGCTATCTGTATGAACATGGAAATATCTACACCGCTATCTGTAGGAACATGGAAATAGCTACACCGCTGCCTGTATAAACATGGAAATATCAGCAACGCTATCTGTATGAACATGGAAATATCTACACCACTATCTGTATGAACATGGATATATCTACACAGCCATCTGGAGGAACATGGAAATATCTACACCACTATCTGTATGAACATGGAAATATCTACACCGCTATCTGTGTAAACATGCATACATCTTCACCGCTATCTGTATAAACATGGAAATATCTACACCGCTATCTGTATGAACATGGAAATATCTACACCGCTATCTGAATGAACAAGGAAATATCTACACCGCTATCTGTTTGAACATGGAAATATCTACACTGCTATCTGCATGAAAATGGAAATATCTACACTGCTATCTGTATGAACATGGATATATCTACACAGCCCTCTGGATGAACATGGAAATATCCACACCGCCATCTGTGTAAACATGCATACATCTTCACCGCTATCTGTATAAACATGGAAATATCTACACCGCTATCTGTATGAACATGGAAATATCTACACCGCTATCTGTTTGAAGATGGAAATACATACACCGCTATCTGCATGAAAATGGAAATATCTACACAGCTATCTGCATATACATGGAAATATCTACACAGCTATCTCTTTACACATGGAAATAACTACACCACTATCTGTATGAACATGGAAATATCTACACGGACATCTGTATGAACATGGAAATATCTGCACCGCCATCTGTATGAACATACAAATATCTACACCGCCATCTGTATTAAGATGGAGATATCTACACCGCTATCTGAATAGACATGGGAATATCTACACCGCTATCTGTACGAACATGGAAATATCTAAACCGCTATCTGCATGAAAATAGAAATATCTACACAGCTATCTGCATATACATGGAAATATCTACAAAGCTATCTCTTTACACATGGAAATAACTACACCGCTATCTCTATAAACATGGAAATATCTACACCGCCATCGGTATGAACATGGAAATATCTGCACCGCCATCTGTATAAACATATAAATATCTACAACGCCATCTGTATTATGATGGAGATATCTACACCGCTATCTGTATAAACTTGGAAATATCTACACCGCTATCTGTACAAACATGGAAATACCTACACCGCTATCTGAATAAACATGGAAATCTCAGCACCGCTCTCTGTATGAACATGGAAATGTCAGCCCCTCCATCTATATGAACATGGAAGTATCTACACCGCTATCTGTATGAACATGGAAATATCTACACCGCTATCTGTTTGAACATGGAAATATCTATACCGCTATCTGCATGAAAATGGAAATACATACACAGCTATCTGCATATACATGGAAATATCTACACAGCTATCCCTTTACACATGGAAATAACTACACCGCTATCTGTATGAACATGGAAATATCTTCACCGCCATCTGTAGGAACATGGATATATCTACACAGCCATCTGGATGAACATGGAAATATCTACACCGCTCTCTGTTTGAACATGGAAATATCTACACCGCTATCTGTGTAAACATGCATACATCTTCACCGCTATCTCTGTAAACATGGAAATATCTACACTGCTATCTGTATGAACATGGAAATATCTACACCGCTATCTGTTTGAACATGGAAATATCTACACCGCTATCTGCATGAAAATGGAAATATCTACAAAGCTATCTGCATATACATGGAAACATCTACACAGCTATCTCTTTACACATGGAAATAACTACACCGCTAAATCTATAAACATGGAAATATCTACACCGCCATCTGTATGAACATGGAAATATCTGCACCACCATCTGTATGAACATATAAATATCTACACCGCCATCTGTATTAAGAAGGAAATATCTAAACCGCTATCTGTATGAACGTTGAAATATCTACACCGCTATCTGTATGAACATGGAAATATCTACACCGCTATCTGTGTAAACATGGATATATCTTCACCGCTATCTGTATAAACATGGAAATATCTACAACGCTATCTGTATGAACATGGAAATATCTACACCGCTATCTGTACGAACATGGAAATATCTAAACCGCTATCTGCATGAAAATAGAAATATCTACACAGCTATCTGCATATACATGGAAATATCTACAAAGCTATCTCTTTACACATGGAAATAACTACACCGCTATCTCTATAAACACGGAAATATCTACACTGCCATCTGTATGAACATGGAAATATCTGCACCGCCATCTGTTTGAACATATAAATATCTACACCGCCATCTGTATTTAGATGGAGATATCTACACCGCTATCTGTATAAACTTGGAAATATCTACACCGCTATCTGTATAAACATGGAAATACCTACACCGCTATCTGTATAAACATGGAAATACCTACACCGCTACCTGTATAAACATGGAAATATCAGCACCGCTATCTGTATGAACATGGAAATATCTACACCGCTATCTCTATGAACATGGAAATATCTACACCGCTATCTGTATGAACATGGAAATAGCTACACTGCTATCAGTATGAACATGGAAATATCTTCACCACTATCTGTAGGAACATGGAAATATCTACACCGCTGTCAGCATGAACATGGATGTGTCTACACAGCCATCAGGATGAACATGGAAATATCTACACCGCTATCTGCATGAACTTGGAAATATCTACACCGCTATCTGTGTAAACATGCATACATCCTCACCGCAATCTGTATAAGCATGGAAATATCAACTCCGCTATATGTATGAACGTGGAAATATCTACACCGCTATCTGTTTGAACATGGAAATATCTAAACCGCTATCAGCATGATAATGGAAATATCTACACAGCTATCTGCATATACATGGAAATATCTACACATCTATCTCTTTACACATGTAAATAACTACACCGCTATCTGTATGAACATGGAAATGTCTGCACCGCCATCTGTATGAACATATAAATATCTACACCGCCATCTGTATTAAGATGGAGATATCTACACCGCTATCTGTATAAACATGGAAATATCTACACCGCTATCTGAATAAACATGGAAATATCTACACCGCTCTCTGTATAAACATGGAGATATCAGCACCGCTATCTGAATGAACATGGAAATATCAGCCCTCTATCTGTATGAACATGGAAGTATCTACACCGCTATCTCTATGAACATGGAAATATCTACACCGCTATCTGTTTGAACATGGAAATATCTAAACCGCTATATGCATGAAAATGGAAATATATACACAGCTATCTGCATATACATGGAAATATCTACACAGCTATCTCTTTACACATGGAAATAACTACACCGCTATCAGTATGAACATGGAAATACCTTCACCGCCATCTGTAGGAACATGGATATATCTACACAGCCATCTGGATGAACATGGAAATATCTACACCGCTATCTGTATGAACATGGAAATATCTACACCGCTATCTGTTTGAACATGGAAATATCTACACCACTATCTGCATGAAAATGGAAATATCTACACTGCTATCTGCATAAACATTTAAATATGTACACTGCTATCTCTTTACACATGGAAATAACTACACCGTTACATGTATGAACATGGAAATATCTGCACCGCCATCTGTATGAACATGGAAATATCTGCACCGCCATCTGTATGAAAATATAAATATCTACACCGCCATCTGTATTAAGATAGAGATATCTCCACTGCTATCTGTATAAACATTGAAATATCTACACCGCTATCTGTATAAACATGGAAATATCTACAACGCTATCTGTATAAACATGGAAATATCTACACCGCTACCAGTATAAACATGGAAATATCAGCACCGCTATCTATATGAACATGGAAATATCTTCACCGCTACCTGTATGAACATGGAAATATCTACACCGCTATCTGTATGAACATGGAAATATCTACACCGCTATCTGTATGAACATGCAAATATCTACACCGCTATCTGTTTGAACATGGAAATATCTACACCGCTGTCTCCATGAAAATGGAAATATCTACACAGATATCTCTTTACACTTGGAAATAACTTCACCGCTCTCTCTATTAACATGGAAATATTTACACCGCCATCTGTATGAACATGGAAATATCTGCACCGCCATCTGTATGAACATATAAATATCTACACCGCCATCTGTATTAAGAAGGAGATATCTACACCGCTATCTGTATAAAGATGGAAATATCTACACCGCTAACTCTATAAACATGGAAATATCTACTCCGCTATCTGTATAAACATGGAAATATCTACACCGCTACCTGTATAAACATGGAAATATCAGCACCGCTATCGGTATGAACATGGAAATATCTACACCGCTATCTGTATGAACATGGATATATCTACACCGCTATCTGTATGAACATGGAAATATCTTTACCGCCATCTGTATGAACATGGATATATCTACACAGCCATCTGTATGAACATGGAAATATCTACACAGCTATCTGTATGAACATGGAAATATCTACACCGCTATCTGTATGAACATGGAAATATCTTTACCGCCATCTGTATGAACATGGATATATCTACACAGCCATCTGGATGAACATGGAAATATCTACACCGCTATCTGTATGAAGATGGAAATATCTACAACGCTATCTGTGTAAACATGCATACATCTTCACCGCTATCTATATAAACATGGAAATATCTACACTGCTATCTGTATGAACATGGAAATAACTACACCGCTATCTGTTTGAACATGGAAATATCTACACCACTATCTGCATGAAAATGGAAATATCTACACAGCGATCTGCATATACATGGAAATATCTACAAAGCTATCTCTTTACACATGGAAATAACTACAGCGCTATCTCTATAAACATACAAATATCTACACCGCCATCTGTATGAACATGGAAATATCTGCACCGCCATCTGTATGAACATATAAATATCTACACCGCCATCTATATTAAGATGGAGATATCTACACCGCTATCTGTATAAACTTGGAAATATCTACACCGCTATCTGTATAAACATGGAAATATCTACACCGCAATCTGTATAAACATGGAAATATCTACACCGCTACGTGTATAAACATGGATATATCAGCACCGCTATCTGTATGAACATGGAAATAGCTACACCGCTATCTGTATGAACATGGAAATATCTTCAACGCCATCTGTATGAACATGGATAAATCTGCACAGCCATCTGTATGAACATGGAAATATCTACACTGCTATCTGTATGAACATGGAAATATCTACACCTCTATCTGTATGAACATGGAAACATCTTCACCGCCATCTGTATGAACATGGATATGTCTACACATCCATCTGGATGAACATGGAAAAATCTACACCGCGATCTGTATGAACATGGGAATATCTACACCGCTATCTGTGTAAAGATGCATACACCTCCACCGCTATCTGTATAAACATGGAAATATCTACACCGCTATCAGTATGAACATGGAAATATCTACACCGCTATCTGTTTGAACATGGAAATATCTAAACCGCTATCTGCATGAAAATGGAAATATCTACACAGCTATCTGCATATACATGGAAATATCTAAAAAGCTATCTCTTTACACATGGAAATAACTACAACGCTATCTGTATGAACATGGAAATATCTGCACCGCCATCTGTATGAACATATAAATATCTACGCCGCCATCTGTATTAAGAAGGAAATATCTAAACCGCTATCTGTATAAACATGGAAATATCTACAACGCTGCCTGTATAAACATGGAAATATCAGAACCGCTATCTGAATGAACATGGAAATATCTACACCGCTATCTGTATGAACATGGAAATAGCTACACCGCTATCTGTATGAACATGGATATATCTACACAGCCATCTGGATGAACATGGAAATATCTACACCGCTATCTGCATATACATTTAAATATGTACACTGCTATCTCTTTACACATGGAAATAACTACCCCGTTACCTGTATGAACATGGAAATATCTACACCGCCATCTGTATGAACATGGAAATATCTGCACCGCCATCTGTATGAAAATATAAGTATCTACACCGCCATCTGTATTAAGATAGGGATATCTCCACTGCTATCTGTATAAACATGGAAATATCTACACTGCTATCTGTATGAACATGGAAATATCTACACCGCTATCTGTATGAACATGGATATATCTACACCGCTATCTGAATGAACATGGAAATATCTTCAACGCCATCTGTATGAACATGGATATATCTACACAGCCATCTGTATGAAGATGGATATGTCTACACATCCATATGGATGAACATGGAAAAATCTACACCGCGATCTGTATGAACATGGGAATATCTACACCGCTATCTGTGTAAACATGCATACACCTTCACCGCTATCTGTATAAACATGGAAATATCTACACCGCTATCTGTATGAACATGGAAATATCTACACCGCTATCTGTTTGAACATGGAAATATCTAAACCGCTATCTGCATGAAAATGGAAATATCTACACAGCTATCTGCATATACATGGAAATTTCTACACAGCTATCTCTTTACACATGGAAATAACTACATCGCTATCTGTATGAACATGGAAATATCTTCACCGCCATCTGTAAGAACATGGATATATCTTCACAGCCATCTGGATGAACATGGAAATATCTACACCGCTATCTGTATGAAGATGGAAATATCTACACCGCTGTCTGTGTAAACATGCATACATCTTCACCGCTATCTGTATAAACATGGAAATATCTACACTGCTATCTGTATGAAAATGGAAATATCTACACCGCTATCTGTTTGAACATGGAAATATCTACACCGCTATCTGCATGAAAATGGAAATATCTACACAGCGTTCTGCATATACATGGAAATATCTACAAAGCTATCTTCTTACACATGGAAATAACTACAGCGCTATCTCTATAAACATACAAATATCTACACCGCCATCTGTATGAACATGGAAATATCTGCAATGCCATCTGTATGAACATATAAATATACACACCGCCATCTATATTAAGATGGAGATATCTACAGTGCTATCTACATGAAAATGGAAATATCTACACTGCTATCTGCATATACATTTAAATATCTACACAGCTATCTCTTTAAACATGGAAATAACTACACCGTTATCTGTATGAACATGGAAATATCTACACCGCCATCTGTATGAACATGGAAATATCTGCAACACCATCTGTATGAAAATATAAATATCTACACCGCCATCTGTATTAAGATAGAGATATCTACACTGCTATCTGTATAAACATGGAAATATCTACACCGCTATCTGTATAAACATGGAAATATCTACACCGCTATCTGTATATACATGGATATTTCTACACCACTACCTGTATAAACATGGAAATATCAGCACCGCTATCTATATGAACATGGAAATATCTACACCGCTATCTGTATGAACATGGAAATATCTACACCGCTATCTGTATGAACATGTAAATACATACACCGCTATCTGTATGAACATGGAAATATCTACACCGCTATATGTTTGAACATGGAAATATCTACACCGCTGTCTGCATGAAAATGGAAATATCTACACAGCTATCTGCATATACATGGAAATATCTACACAGCTATCTCTTTACACATGGAAATAACTACACCGCTATCTCTATAAACATGGAAATATCTACACCGACATCAGTATGAACATGGAAATATCTGCACCGACATCTGTATGAACATATAAATATCTACACCGCCATCTGTATTAAGAAGGAGATATCTACACCGCTATCTGTATAAACATGGATATATCTACACCGCTATCTGTATAAACATGGAAATATCAGCACTGGTATCTGTATAAACATGGAAATATCTACACCGCTATCTGAACATGGAAATATCTACACCGCTATCTGCATGAAAATGGAAATATCTACACAGCGATCTGCATATACATGGAAATATCTACAAAGCTATCTCTTTACACATGGAAATAACTACAGCGCTATCTCTATAAACATACAAATATCTACACCGCCATCTGTATGAACATGGAAATATCTGCACCGCCATCTGTATGAACATATAAATATCTACACCGCCATCTATATTAATATGGAGATATCTACACCGCTATCTGTATAAACTTGGAAATATCTACACCGCTATCTGTATAAACATGGAAATATCTACACCGCAATCTGCATAAACATGGAAATATCTACACCGCTACCTGTATAAACATGGAAATATCAGCACCGCTATCGGTATGAACATGGAAATATCTACACCGCTATCTGTATGAACATGGAAATAGCTACACCGCTATCTGTATGAACATGGAAATATCTTCAACGCCATCTGTATGAACATATATATATCTACACAGCCATGTGTATGAACATGGAAATATCTGCACCGCCATCTGTATGAACATATAAATTTCTACACCGCCATCTATATTAAGATGGAGATATCTACACCGCTATCTGTATAAACTTGGAAATATCTACACCGCTATCTGTATAAACATGGAAACATCTACACCGCAATCTGTATAAACATGGAAATATCTACACCGCTACCTGTATAAACATGGAAATATCAGCACCGCTATCTGCATGAACATGGAAATATCTACACCGCTATCTGAACATGGAAATATCTACACAGCTATCTGCATGAAAATGGAAATATCTACACAGCTATCTGCATATACATGGAAATATCCACGCAGCTATGTCTTTACACATGGAAATAACTACACCGCTATCTCTATAAACATGGAAATATCTACACCGCCATCTCTATGAACATGGAAATATCTGCACCGCCATCTGTATGAACATATAAATATCTACACCGCCATCTGCATTAAGAAGGAGATATCTACACCGCTATCTGTATAAACATGGAAATATTTACACCGCTATCTGTATAAACATGGAAATATCTACACCGCTATCAGTATTAACATGGAAATATCTACACCGCTACCTGTATAAACATGGAAATATCAGCACCGCTATCGGTATGAACATGGAAATATCTACACCGCTATCTGTATGAACATGGAAATAGCTACACCGCTATCTGTATGAACATGGAAATATCTTCAACGCCATCTGTATGAACATGGATATATCTTCACAGCCATCTGTATGAACATGGAAATATCTACACCGCTATCTGTATGAACATGGAAATATCTACACCGCTATCTGTATGAACATGGAAATATCTTCACCGCCATCTGTATGAACATGGATATGTCTACACATCCATCTGGATGAACATGGAAAAATCTACACCGTGATCTGTATGAACATGGGAATATCTACACCGCTATCTGTGTAAACATGCATACATCTTCACCGCTATCTGTATAAACATGGAAATATCTACACCGCCATCTGTATGAACATGGAAATATCTACACCGCTATCTGTTTGAACATGGAAATATCTAAACCGCTATCTGCATGAAAATGGAAATATCTACACAGCTATCTGCATATACATGGAAATATCCACAGCTATCTCTTTACACATGGAAATAACTACACCGCCATCTGTATGAACATGGAAATATCTTCACTGCCATCTGTATGAACATGGATATATCTACACAGCCATCTGGATGAACATGGAAATATCTACACCGCTATCTGTGTAAACACGCATACATCTTCACCGCTATCTGTATAAACATGGAAATATCTACACTGCTATCTGTATGAAAATGGAAATATCTACACCGCTATCTGTTTGAACATGGAAATATCTACACCGCTATCTGCATGAAAATGGACATATCTACACAGCTATCTGCCTATACATGGAAATATCTACAAAGCTATCTCTTTACACATGGAAAAAACTACAGCGCTATATCTGTAAACATACAAATATCTACACCGCCATCTGTATGAACATGGAAATATCTGCAATGCCATCTGTATGAACATATAAATATCTACTCCGCCATCTATATTAAGATGGAGATATCTACACCGCTATCTACATGAAAATGGAAATATCTACACCGCTATCTGTATAAACATGGAAATATCTACACCGCTACCTGTATAAACATGGAAATATCAGCACCGCTATCTGTATGAACATGGAAATATCTACACCGCTATCTGTATGAACATGGAAATATCTACACCGCTATCTGTGTAAACTTGCATACATCTTCAGCGCTATCTGTATAAACATGGAAATATCTACACCGCTATCTGTATGAACATGGAAATATCTACACCGCTGTCTGTTTGAGGATGGAAATATATACACAGCTATCTGAATGGAAATGGAAATATCTACACAGCTATCTGCATATAGATGGAAATATCTATACAGCTATCTCTTTACACATTGAAATATCTACACCGCTATCTGTAGGAACATGGAAATATCAGCACCGCTATCTGTATGAACATGGAAATATCTACACCGCTATCTGTAAGAACATGGAAATATCTACACCGCTATCTGTATGAACATGGATATATCTACACAGCCCTCTGGATGAACATAGAAATATCCACACCGCTATCTGTGTAAACATGCATACATCTTCACCGCTATATGTATAAACATGGAAATATCTACACCGCTATCTGTATGAACATGGAAATATCTAAACCGCTATCTGTTTGAAGATGGAAATATATACATCGCTATCTGCATGAAAATGGAAATATCTACACAGCTATCTGAATATAGATGGAAATATCTACACAGCAATCTCTTTACACATGGAAATAACTACACCGCTATCTGTATGAACATGGATATATCTACACCGCCATCTGTATGAACATGGAAATATCTGCACCGCCATCTGTATGAACTTATAAATATCTGCACCGCCATCTGTATGAACTTATAAATATCTACACCGCCATCTGTGTTAAGATGGAGATATCTACACCGCTATCTGAATACACATGGAAATATCTACACCGCTATCTGTATAAACATGAAAATATCTACACCACTATCTGGATAAACATGGAAATATCTACACCGCTACCTGTATAAACATGGAAATATCAGCACCGCTATCTCTATGAACCTGGAAATGTCTACACAGCTATCTGAATGAACATGGAAATATCTACACCGCTATCTGTTTGAACTTGTAAATATCTACACCGCTATCTGCATGAAAATGGAAATATCTACAAAGCTATCTTCATATGCATGGAAATATCTACACAGCTATCTCTTTACAAATGGAAATAAATACACCGCTATCTCTATAAACATGGAAATATCTACACCGCCATCTGTATGAACATGGAAATATCTGCACCGCCATCTGTATGAACATATAAATAACTACACCGCCATCTGTATTAAGAAGGAAATATCTAAACCGCTATCTGTATAAACATTGAAATATCTACACCGCCACCTGTATGAAAATGGAGATATCTACACCGCTATCTGCATGAACATGGAAATATCTACACTGCTATCTGTATGAACATGGAAATAGCTACACCGTTATCTGTATGAACATGGAAATAGCTACACCGCTATCTGTATGAACATGGAAATAGCTACACGGCAATCTGTATGAACATTGATATATCTACACAGCCATCTGGATGAACATGGAAATATCTACACCGCTATCTGTATGAACATGGAAATATCTACACCGCTATCTGTATGAACATGGATATATCTACACAGCCATCTGTATGAACATGGAAATATCTACACCGCAATCTGTGTAAACATGGAAATACATACACTGCTATCTGTATGAACATGGAAATATCTGCACCGCTATCTGTATGAACATGGAAATATCTACACCGCTATCTGTTTGAACATGGAAGTATCTACACCGCTATCTGCATGAAAATGGAAATATCTACACTGCTATCTGCATATACATGGAAATATCTACACAGCTATCTCTTTACACATGGTAATAACTACACCGCTATCTGTATGAACATGGAAATATCTACACCGCCATCCGTATGAACATGGAAATATCTGCACCGCCATCTGTATGAACATATAAATATCTACACCGCCATCTGTATTAAGATGGAGATATCTACACAGCTATCTGTATAAACATGGAAATATCTACACCGCTATCTGTATAAACATGGAAATATCTACACCGCTATCTGTATAAACATGGAAATATCTACACCGCTACCTGTATAAACATGGAAATATCAGCACCGCTATCTGTATGAACATGGAAATATCTACACTGCTATCTCTATGAACATGGAAATATCTACACCGCTATCTGTATGAACATGTATATATCTACACAGCCCTCTGGATGAACATGGAAATATCCACACCGCTATCTGTGTAAACATGCATACATCTTCACCGCTATCTGTATAAACATGGAAATACCTACACCGCTATCTCTATGATCATGGAAATATCTACACCGCTATCTGTTTGAAGATGGAAATATATACACCGCTATCAGCATGAAAATGGAAATATCTACACAGCTATCTGCATATAGATGGAAATATCTACACAGCTATCTCTTTACACATGGAAATAACTACACCGCTATCTGTATGAACATGGAAATATCTACACCGCTGTCTGTATAAACATGGAAATATCTACACCGCTATCTGTATAAACATGGAAATATCTACACCGCTACCTGTATAAACATGGACATATCGGGACCGCTATCTGTATGAACCTGGAAATATCTACACCGCCATCTGTATGAACATGGAAATAGCTGCACCGACATCTGTATGAACATATACATATCTACAAGGCCATCTGTATTAAGATGGAGATATCTACACCGATATCTGTATAAACATGGAAATATCTACACCGCTATCTGTATAAACATGGCAATATCTACACCGCTATCTGTATAAACGTGGAAATATCAACATCGATACCTTTATAAACATGGAAATATCAGCACCGCTATCTGTATGAACATGGAAATATCAGCCCCTCTATCTGTATGAACATAGAGATATCTACACCGCTATCTGTATGAACATGGAAATATCTAGACCGCTATCTGAATGAACATGGAAATACCTTCATCGCCATCTGTATGAACATGGATATATCTACACAGCCATCTGGATGAACATGGATATATCTACACAGCCCTCTGGATGAACATGGAAATATCCACACCGCTATCTGTGTAAACATGCATACATCTTCACCGCTATCTGTATAAACATGGAAATATCTACACAGCCATCTGGATGAACATGGAAATATCTACACCGCTATCTGTATGAACATGGAAATATCTACACCGCTATCTGTATGAACATGGATATATCTACACAGCCATCTGGATGAACATGGAAATATCTACACCGCTATCTGTGTAAACATGCATACATCTTCACCGCTATCTGTATAAACATGGAAATATCTACACCGCTATCTCTATGAACATGGAAATATCTACACCGCTATCTGTTTGAAGATGGAAATATATACACTGCTATCTGCATGAAAATGGAAATATCTACACAGCTATCTGCATATAGATGGAAATATTTTCACAGCTATCCCTTTACACATGGAAATAACTACACCGCTATCTGTATGAACATGGAAATGTCTACACCGCCATCTGTATGAACATGTAAATATCTGCACCGCCATCTGTATGAAAATATAAATATCTACACGACCATCTCTATTAAGATGGAGATATCTACACCGCTATCCGAATAAACATGGAAATATCTACACCGCTATCTGTATAAACATGGAAATAGCTACACCGCTATCTGTATAAACATGGAAATATCTACACCACTACCTGTATAAACATGGAAATATCAGCACCGCTATCTGTATGAACCTGGAAATATCTACACCGCTATCTGTATGAACATGGAAATATCTACACCGCTATCTGTATGAACATGGAAATATCTACAAAGCTATCTGAATGAACATGGAAATATCTACACCGCTATCTGTTTGAACATGTAAATATCTACACCGCTATCTGCATGAAAATGGAAATATCTACACAGCTATCTGCATATACATGGAAATATCTACACAGCTATCTCTTTACACATGGAAATAACTACACCGCTATATCTGTAAACATGGAAATATCTACACCACCATCTGTATGAACATGGAAATATCTGCACCGCCATCTGTTTGAACATATAAATATCTACACCGCCATCTGTATTAAGAAGGAAATATCTAAACCGCTATCTGCATAAACATGGAAATATCAGCACCGCTCTCTGTATGAACATGGAAATATCAGCCCCTCTATCTGTATGAACATGGAAGTATCTACACCGCTATCTCTATGAACATGGAAATATCTACACCGCTACCTGTTTGAACATGCAAATATCTATACCGCTATCTGCATGAAAATGGAAATACATACACAGCTATCTGCATATACATGGAAATATCTACACTGCTATCTCTTTACACATGGAAATAACTACACCGCTATCTGTATGAACATGGAAATATCTTCACCGCCATCTGTAGGAACATGGATATATCTACACAGCCATCTGGATGAACATGGAAATATCTACACCGCTATCTGTTTGAACATGGAAATATCTACACCGCTCTCTGTGAAAACATGCATACATCTTCAAAGCTATCTCTATAAACATGGAAATATCTACACTGCTATCTGTATGAACATGGAAATAACTACACCGCTATCTGTTTGAACATGGAAATATCTACACCGCTATCTGCATGAAAATGGAAATATCTACAAAGCTATCTGCATATACATGGAAACATCTACACAGCTATCTCTTTACACATGGAAATAACTACACCGCTAAATCTATAAACATGGAAATATCTACACCGCCATCTGTATGAACATGGAAATATCTGCACCACCATCTGTATGAACATATAAATATCTACACCGCCATCTGTATTAAGAAGGAAATATCTAAACCGCTATCTGTATGAACATTGAAATATCTACACCGCAATCTGTATGAACATGGAAATATCTACACCGCTATCGGTGTAAACATGCATGTATCTCCACCGCTATCTGTATAAACATGGAAATATCTACAACGCTATCTGTATGAACATGGAAATATCTACACCGCTCTCTGTTTGAAGATGGAAATATATACATCGCTATCTGCATGAAAATGGAAGTATCTACACAGCTATCTGCATATAGATGTAAATATCTACACAGCAATCTCTTTACACATGGAAATAACTACACAGCTATCTGTATGAACATGGACATATCTACACCGCCATCTGTATGAACATGGAAATATCTGCACGGCCATCTGAATGAACATATAAATATCTACACCGCCATCTGTATTAAGATGGAGATATCTACACCGCTATCTGAATAAACAAGAATATATCTACACCGCTATCTGTATAAACATGGAAATATCTACACCACTATCTGTATAAACATGGAAATATCTACACCGCTACCTGTATAAACATGGAAATATCAGCACCGCTACCTCTATGAACCTGGAAATGTCTACACCGCTATCTGAATGAACGTGGAAATATCTTCCACGCTATCTGTTTGAACATGTAAATATCTACACCGCTATCTGCATGAAAATGGAAATATCTACAAAGCTATCTGCATATACATGGAAATATCTACACAGCTATCTCTTTACACATGGAAATAACTACACCACTATCTCTATAAACATGGAAATAACTACACCGCCATCTGTATGAACATGGAAATGTATGCACCGCCATCTGTATGAACATATAAATATCTACACCGCCATCTGGATTAAGAAGGAAATATCTAAACCGCTATCTGTATAAACATGGAAATATCTACACCGCTGCCTGTATAAACATGGAAATATCAGCACCGCTCTCTGTATGAAAATGGAGATATCTACACCGCTATCTGTATGAACATGGAAATATCTACACTGCTATCTGTATGAACATGGAAATAGCTACACTTTTATGTGTATGAAAATGGAAATAGCTACACCGCTATCTGTATGAACATGGAAATATCTACACCGCTATCTGTATGAACATGGATATATCTACACAGCCATCTGGATGAACATGGAAATATCTACACCGCTATCTGTATGAACATGGAAATATCTACTCCGCTATCTGTATGAACATGGATATATCTACACAGCCATCTGGATGAACATGGAAATATCTACACCGCTATCTGTGTAAACATGCATACATCTTCACCACTATCTGTATAAACATGGAAATATCTGCACCGCTATCGGTATGAACATGGAAATATCTACACCGCTATCTGTTTGGACATGGAAATATCTACACCGCTATCTGCATGAAAATGGAAATATCTACACTGCTATCTGCATATACATGGAAATACCTACACATCTATCTCTTTACACATGTAAATAACTACACCGCTATCTGTATGAACATGGAAATGTCTGCACCGCCATCTTTATGAACATATAATTATCTACACCGCCATCTGTATTAAGATGGAGATATCTACACCGCTATTTGTATAAACATGGAAATATCTACACCGCTATCTGAATAAACATGGAAATATCTACACCGCTCTCTGTATAAACATGGAAATTTCAGCACCGCTATCTGTATGAACATGGAAATATCAGCCCCTCTATCTGTATGAACATGGAAGTATCTACACCGCTCTCTCTATGAACATGGAAATATCTACACCACTATCTGTTTGAACATGGAAATATCTAAACCGCTATCTGCATGAAAATGGAAATATATACACAGCTATCTGCATATACATGGAAATATCTACACAGCTATCTCTTTACACATGGAAATAACTACACCGCTATCTGTATGAACATGGAAATATCTTCACCGCCATCTGTAGGAACATGGATATATCTACACAGCCATCTGGATGAACATGGAAATATCTACACCGCTATCTGTATGAACATGGAAATATCAACACCGCTATCTGTGTAAACATGCATACATCTTCACCGCTATCTGTATAAACATGGAAATATCTACACTGCTATCTGTTTGAACATGGAAATATCTACACCGCTATCTGCATGAAAATGGAAATATCTACACAGCGATCTGCATATACATGGAAATATCTACAAAGCTATCTCTTTACACGTGGAAATAAGTACAGCGCTATCTCTATAAACATGGAAATAGCTACACCGCCATCTGTATGAACATGGAAATATCTGCACCGCCATCTGTATGAACATATAAATATCTACACCGCCATCTATATTAAAATGGAGATATCTACACCGCTATCTGTATAAACTTGGAAATATCTACACTGCAATCTCTATGAACTTGGAAATTTCTACACCGCTATCTGTATGAACATGGAAATAGCTACACCGCTATCTGTATGAACATGGAAATATCTACACCACTACCTGTATGAACATGGAAATATCTACACCGCTATTTGTATGAACATGGATATATCTACACAGCCATCTGTATGAACACGGAAATATCTACACCACTATCTGTATGAACATGGAAATATCTACACCGCTTTCTGTGTAAATATGCAAACATCTTCACCGCAATCTGTATAAACATGGTAATATCTACACCGCTCTCTGTATGAACATGGAAATATCTACACCGCTATCTGTTTGAACATGGAAATATCTACACCGCTATCTGCATGAAAATGGAAATATCTACACAGCTATCTGCATATACATGGAAATATCTACACAGCTATCTCTTTACACATGGAAATAACTACACCGCTATCTGTATGAACATGGAAATATCTTCACCGCCATCTGTATGAACATGGAAATAGCTGCACCGACATCTGTATGAACATATACATATCTACACGGCCATCTGTATTAAGATGGAGATATCTACACCGATATCTGTATAAACATGGAAATATCTACACCGCTATCTGTATAAACATGGAAATATCTACACCGCTATCTGTATAAACGTGGAAATATCAACATCGATACCTTTATAAACATGGAAATATCAGCACCGCTATCTGTATGAACATGGAAATATCTACACCGCTATCTGAACATGGAAATATCTACACCGCTATCTGTATGAACATGGAAATAGCTACACCGCTATCTGTATGAACATGGAAATATCTTCAACGCCATCTGTATGAACATGGATAAATCTGCACAGCCATCTGTATGAACATGGAAATATCTACACTGCTATCTGTATGAACATGGAAATATCTACACCTCTATCTGTATGAACATGGAAACATCTTCACCGCCATCTGTATGAACACGGATATGTCTACACATCCATCTGGATGAACATGGAAAAATCTACACCGCGATCTGTATGAACATGGGAATATCTACACCGCTATCTGTGTAAAGATGCATACACCTCCACCGCTATCTGTATAAACATGGAAATATCTACACCGCTATCAGTATGAACATGGAAATATCTACACCGCTATCTGTTTGAACATGGAAATATCTAAACCGCTATCTGCATGAAAATGGAAATATCTACACAGCTATCTGCATATACATGGAAATATCTAAAAAGCTATCTCTTTACACATGGAAATAACTACAACGCTATCTGTATGAACATGGAAATATCTGCACCGCCATCTGTATGAACATATAAATATCTACGCCGCCATCTGTATTAAGAAGGAAATATCTAAACCGCTATCTGTATAAACATGGAAATATCTACAACGCTGCCTGTATAAACATGGAAATATCAGAACCGCTATCTGAATGAACATGGAAATATCTACACCGCTATCTGTATGAACATGGAAATAGCTACACCGCTATCTGTATGAACATGGATATATCTACACAGCCATCTGGATGAACATGGAAATATCTACACCGCTATCTGCATATACATTTAAATATGTACACTGCTATCTCTTTACACATGGAAATAACTACCCCGTTACCTGTATGAACATGGAAATATCTACACCGCCATCTGTATGAACATGGAAATATCTGCACCGCCATCTGTATGAAAATATAAGTATCTACACCGCCATCTGTATTAAGATAGGGATATCTCCACTGCTATCTGTATAAACATGGAAATATCTACACTGCTATCTGTATGAACATGGAAATATCTACACCGCTATCTGTATGAACATGGATATATCTACACCGCTATCTGAATGAACATGGAAATATCTTCAACGCCATCTGTATGAACATGGATATATCTACACAGCCATCTGTATGAAGATGGATATGTCTACACATCCATATGGATGAACATGGAAAAATCTACACCGCGATCTGTATGAACATGGGAATATCTACACCGCTATCTGTGTAAACATGCATACACCTTCACCGCTATCTGTATAAACATGGAAATATCTACACCGCTATCTGTATGAACATGGAAATATCTACACCGCTATCTGTTTGAACATGGAAATATCTAAACCGCTATCTGCATGAAAATGGAAATATCTACACAGCTATCTGCATATACATGGAAATTTCTACACAGCTATCTCTTTACACATGGAAATAACTACATCGCTATCTGTATGAACATGGAAATATCTTCACCGCCATCTGTAAGAACATGGATATATCTACACAGCCATCTGGATGAACATGGAAATATCTACACCGCTATCTGTATGAAGATGGAAATATCTACACCGCTGTCTGTGTAAACATGCATACATCTTCACCGCTATCTGTATAAACATGGAAATATCTACACTGCTATCTGTATGAAAATGGAAATATCTACACCGCTATCTGTTTGAACATGGAAATATCTACACCGCTATCTGCATGAAAATGGAAATATCTACACAGCGTTCTGCATATACATGGAAATATCTACAAAGCTATCTTCTTACACATGGAAATAACTACAGCGCTATCTCTATAAACATACAAATATCTACACCGCCATCTGTATGAACATGGAAATATCTGCAATGCCATCTGTATGAACATATAAATATACACACCGCCATCTATATTAAGATGGAGATATCTACAGTGCTATCTACATGAAAATGGAAATATCTACACTGCTATCTGCATATACATTTAAATATCTACACAGCTATCTCTTTAAACATGGAAATAACTACACCGTTATCTGTATGAACATGGAAATATCTACACCGCCATCTGTATGAACATGGAAATATCTGCAACACCATCTGTATGAAAATATAAATATCTACACCGCCATCTGTATTAAGATAGAGATATCTACACTGCTATCTGTATAAACATGGAAATATCTACACCGCTATCTGTATAAACATGGAAATATCTACACCGCTATCTGTATATACATGGATATTTCTACACCACTACCTGTATAAACATGGAAATATCAGCACCGCTATCTATATGAACATGGAAATATCTACACCGCTATCTGTATGAACATGGAAATATCTACACCGCTATCTGTATGAACATGTAAATACATACACCGCTATCTGTATGAACATGGAAATATCTACACCGCTATATGTTTGAACATGGAAATATCTACACCGCTGTCTGCATGAAAATGGAAATATCTACACAGCTATCTGCATATACATGGAAATATCTACACAGCTATCTCTTTACACATGGAAATAACTACACCGCTATCTCTATAAACATGGAAATATCTACACCGACATCTGTATGAACATGGAAATATCTGCACCGACATCTGTATGAACATATAAATATCTACACCGCCATCTGTATTAAGAAGGAGATATCTACACCGCTATCTGTATAAACATGGATATATCTACACCGCTATCTGTATAAACATGGAAATATCAGCACTGGTATCTGTATAAACATGGAAATATCTACACCGCTATCTGAACATGGAAATATCTACACCGCTATCTGCATGAAAATGGAAATATCTACACAGCGATCTGCATATACATGGAAATATCTACAAAGCTATCTCTTTACACATGGAAATAACTACAGCGCTATCTCTATAAACATACAAATATCTACACCGCCATCTGTATGAACATGGAAATATCTGCACCGCCATCTGTATGAACATATAAATATCTACACCGCCATCTATATTAATATGGAGATATCTACACCGCTATCTGTATAAACTTGGAAATATCTACACCGCTATCTGTATAAACATGGAAATATCTACACCGCAATCTGCATAAACATGGAAATATCTACACCGCTACCTGTATAAACATGGAAATATCAGCACCGCTATCGGTATGAACATGGAAATATCTACACCGCTATCTGTATGAACATGGAAATAGCTACACCGCTATCTGTATGAACATGGAAATATCTTCAACGCCATCTGTATGAACATATATATATCTACACAGCCATGTGTATGAACATGGAAATATCTGCACCGCCATCTGTATGAACATATAAATATCTACACCGCCATCTATATTAAGATGGAGATATCTACACCGCTATCTGTATAAACTTGGAAATATCTACACCGCTATCTGTATAAACATGGAAACATCTACACCGCAATCTGTATAAACATGGAAATATCTACACCGCTACCTGTATAAACATGGAAATATCAGCACCGCTATCTGCATGAACATGGAAATATCTACACCGCTATCTGAACATGGAAATATCTACACAGCTATCTGCATGAAAATGGAAATATCTACACAGCTATCTGCATATACATGGAAATATCCACGCAGCTATGTCTTTACACATGGAAATAACTACACCGCTATCTCTATAAACATGGAAATATCTACACCGCCATCTCTATGAACATGGAAATATCTGCACCGCCATCTGTATGAACATATAAATATCTACACCGCCATCTGCATTAAGAAGGAGATATCTACACCGCTATCTGTATAAACATGGAAATATTTACACCGCTATCTGTATAAACATGGAAATATCTACACCGCTATCAGTATTAACATGGAAATATCTACACCGCTACCTGTATAAACATGGAAATATCAGCACCGCTATCGGTATGAACATGGAAATATCTACACCGCTATCTGTATGAACATGGAAATAGCTACACCGCTATCTGTATGAACATGGAAATATCTTCAACGCCATCTGTATGAACATGGATATATCTTCACAGCCATCTGTATGAACATGGAAATATCTACACCGCTATCTGTATGAACATGGAAATATCTACACCGCTATCTGTATGAACATGGAAATATCTTCACCGCCATCTGTATGAACATGGATATGTCTACACATCCATCTGGATGAACATGGAAAAATCTACACCGTGATCTGTATGAACATGGGAATATCTACACCGCTATCTGTGTAAACATGCATACATCTTCACCGCTATCTGTATAAACATGGAAATATCTACACCGCCATCTGTATGAACATGGAAATATCTACACCGCTATCTGTTTGAACATGGAAATATCTAAACCGCTATCTGCATGAAAATGGAAATATCTACACAGCTATCTGCATATACATGGAAATATCCACAGCTATCTCTTTACACATGGAAATAACTACACCGCCATCTGTATGAACATGGAAATATCTTCACTGCCATCTGTATGAACATGGATATATCTACACAGCCATCTGGATGAACATGGAAATATCTACACCGCTATCTGTGTAAACACGCATACATCTTCACCGCTATCTGTATAAACATGGAAATATCTACACTGCTATCTGTATGAAAATGGAAATATCTACACCGCTATCTGTTTGAACATGGAAATATCTACACCGCTATCTGCATGAAAATGGACATATCTACACAGCTATCTGCCTATACATGGAAATATCTACAAAGCTATCTCTTTACACATGGAAAAAACTACAGCGCTATATCTGTAAACATACAAATATCTACACCGCCATCTGTATGAACATGGAAATATCTGCAATGCCATCTGTATGAACATATAAATATCTACTCCGCCATCTATATTAAGATGGAGATATCTACACCGCTATCTACATGAAAATGGAAATATCTACACCGCTATCTGTATAAACATGGAAATATCTACACCGCTACCTGTATAAACATGGAAATATCAGCACCGCTATCTGTATGAACATGGAAATATCTACACCGCTATCTGTATGAACATGGAAATATCTACACCGCTATCTGTGTAAACTTGCATACATCTTCAGCGCTATCTGTATAAACATGGAAATATCTACACCGCTATCTGTATGAACATGGAAATATCTACACCGCTGTCTGTTTGAGGATGGAAATATATACACAGCTATCTGAATGGAAATGGAAATATCTACACAGCTATCTGCATATAGATGGAAATATCTATACAGCTATCTCTTTACACATTGAAATATCTACACCGCTATCTGTAGGAACATGGAAATATCAGCACCGCTATCTGTATGAACATGGAAATATCTACACCGCTATCTGTAAGAACATGGAAATATCTACACCGCTATCTGTATGAACATGGATATATCTACACAGCCCTCTGGATGAACATAGAAATATCCACACCGCTATCTGTGTAAACATGCATACATCTTCACCGCTATATGTATAAACATGGAAATATCTACACCGCTATCTGTATGAACATGGAAATATCTAAACCGCTATCTGTTTGAAGATGGAAATATATACATCGCTATCTGCATGAAAATGGAAATATCTACACAGCTATCTGAATATAGATGGAAATATCTACACAGCAATCTCTTTACACATGGAAATAACTACACCGCTATCTGTATGAACATGGATATATCTACACCGCCATCTGTATGAACATGGAAATATCTGCACCGCCATCTGTATGAACTTATAAATATCTGCACCGCCATCTGTATGAACTTATAAATATCTACACCGCCATCTGTGTTAAGATGGAGATATCTACACCGCTATCTGAATACACATGGAAATATCTACACCGCTATCTGTATAAACATGAAAATATCTACACCACTATCTGGATAAACATGGAAATATCTACACCGCTACCTGTATAAACATGGAAATATCAGCACCGCTATCTCTATGAACCTGGAAATGTCTACACAGCTATCTGAATGAACATGGAAATATCTACACCGCTATCTGTTTGAACTTGTAAATATCTACACCGCTATCTGCATGAAAATGGAAATATCTACAAAGCTATCTTCATATGCATGGAAATATCTACACAGCTATCTCTTTACAAATGGAAATAAATACACCGCTATCTCTATAAACATGGAAATATCTACACCGCCATCTGTATGAACATGGAAATATCTGCACCGCCATCTGTATGAACATATAAATAACTACACCGCCATCTGTATTAAGAAGGAAATATCTAAACCGCTATCTGTATAAACATTGAAATATCTACACCGCCACCTGTATGAAAATGGAGATATCTACACCGCTATCTGCATGAACATGGAAATATCTACACTGCTATCTGTATGAACATGGAAATAGCTACACCGTTATCTGTATGAACATGGAAATAGCTACACCGCTATCTGTATGAACATGGAAATAGCTACACGGCTATCTGTATGAACATTGATATATCTACACAGCCATCTGGATGAACATGGAAATATCTACACCGCTATCTGTATGAACATGGAAATATCTACACCGCTATCTGTATGAACATGGATATATCTACACAGCCATCTGTATGAACATGGAAATATCTACACCGCAATCTGTGTAAACATGGAAATATATACACTGCTATCTGTATGAACATGGAAATATCTGCACCGCTATCTGTATGAACATGGAAATATCTACACCACTATCTGTTTGAACATGGAAGTATCTACACCGCTATCTGCATGAAAATGGAAATATCTACACTGCTATCTGCATATACATGGAAATATCTACACAGCTATCTCTTTACACATGGTAATAACTACACCGCTATCTGTATGAACATGGAAATATCTACACCGCCATCCGTATGAACATGGAAATATCTGCACCGCCATCTGTATGAACATATAAATATCTACACCGCCATCTGTATTAAGATGGAGATATCTACACAGCTATCTGTATAAACATGGAAATATCTACACCGCTATCTGTATAAACATGGAAATATCTACACCGCTATCTGTATAAACATGGAAATATCTACACCGCTACCTGTATAAACATGGAAATATCAGCACCGCTATCTGTATGAACACGGAAATATCTACACTGCTATCTCTATGAACATGGAAATATCTACACCGCTATCTGTATGAACATGTATATATCTACACAGCCCTCTGGATGAACATGGAAATATCCACACCGCTATCTGTGTAAACATGCATACATCTTCACCGCTATCTGTATAAACATGGAAATACCTACACCGCTATCTCTATGATCATGGAAATATCTACACCGCTATCTGTTTGAAGATGGAAATATATACACCGCTATCAGCATGAAAATGGAAATATCTACACAGCTATCTGCATATAGATGGAAATATCTACACAGCTATCTCTTTACACATGGAAATAACTACACCGCTATCTGTATGAACATGGAAATATCTACACCGCTGTCTGTATAAACATGGAAATATCTACACCGCTATC
This sequence comes from Gorilla gorilla gorilla, assembly GCF_029281585.2. Classification (NCBI taxonomy): domain Eukaryota; kingdom Metazoa; phylum Chordata; class Mammalia; order Primates; family Hominidae; genus Gorilla; species Gorilla gorilla. Next base: position 8,350,309 of record NC_086017.1, read on the forward strand.
TGTATAAACATGGAAATATCTACACCGCTACCTGTATAAACATGGACATATCGGGACCGCTATCTGTATGAACCTGGAAATATCTACACCGCCATCTGTATGAACATGGAAATAGCTGCACCGACATCTGTATGAACATATACATATCTACAAGGCCATCTGTATTAAGATGGAGATATCTACACCGATATCTGTATAAACATGGAAATATCTACACCGCTATCTGTATAAACATGGCAATATCTACACCGCTATCTGTATAAACGTGGAAATATCAACATCGATACCTTTATAAACATGGAAATATCAGCACCGCTATCTGTATGAACATGGAAATATCAGCCCCTCTATCTGTATGAACATGGAGATATCTACACCGCTATCTGTATGAACATGGAAATATCTAGACCGCTATCTGAATGAACATGGAAATACCTTCATCGCCATCTGTATGAACATGGATATATCTACACAGCCATCTGGATGAACATGGATATATCTACACAGCCCTCTGGATGAACATGGAAATATCCACACCGCTATCTGTGTAAACATGCATACATCTTCACCGCTATCTGTATAAACATGGAAATATCTACACAGCCATCTGGATGAACATGGAAATATCTACACCGCTATCTGTATGAACATGGAAATATCTACACCGCTATCTGTATGAACATGGATATATCTACACAGCCATCTGGATGAACATGGAAATATCTACACCGCTATCTGTGTAAACATGCATACATCTTCACCGCTATCTGTATAAACATGGAAATATCTACACCGCTATCTCTATGAACATGGAAATATCTACACCGCTATCTGTTTGAAGATGGAAATATATACACTGCTATCTGCATGAAAATGGAAATATCTACACAGCTATCTGCATATAGATGGAAATATTTTCACAGCTATCCCTTTACACATGGAAATAACTACACCGCTATCTGTATGAACATGGAAATGTCTACACCGCCATCTGTATGAACATGTAAATATCTGCACCGCCATCTGTATGAAAATATAAATATCTACACGACCATCTCTATTAAGATGGAGATATCTACACCGCTATCCGAATAAACATGGAAATATCTACACCGCTATCTGTATAAACATGGAAATAGCTACACCGCTATCTGTATAAACATGGAAATATCTACACCACTACCTGTATAAACATGGAAATATCAGCACCGCTATCTGTATGAACCTGGAAATATCTACACCGCTATCTGTATGAACATGGAAATATCTACACCGCTATCTGTATGAACATGGAAATATCTACAAAGCTATCTGAATGAACATGGAAATATCTACACCGCTATCTGTTTGAACATGTAAATATCTACACCGCTATCTGCATGAAAATGGAAATATCTACACAGCTATCTGCATATACATGGAAATATCTACACAGCTATCTCTTTACACATGGAAATAACTACACCGCTATATCTGTAAACATGGAAATATCTACACCACCATCTGTATGAACATGGAAATATCTGCACCGCCATCTGTTTGAACATATAAATATCTACACCGCCATCTGTATTAAGAAGGAAATATCTAAACCGCTATCTGTATAAACATGGAAATATCAGCACCGCTCTCTGTATGAACATGGAAATATCAGCCCCTCTATCTGTATGAACATGGAAGTATCTACACCGCTATCTCTATGAACATGGAAATATCTACACCGCTACCTGTTTGAACATGCAAATATCTATACCGCTATCTGCATGAAAATGGAAATACATACACAGCTATCTGCATATACATGGAAATATCTACACTGCTATCTCTTTACACATGGAAATAACTACACCGCTATCTGTATGAACATGGAAATATCTTCACCGCCATCTGTAGGAACATGGATATATCTACACAGCCATCTGGATGAACATGGAAATATCTACACCGCTATCTGTTTGAACATGGAAATATCTACACCGCTCTCTGTGAAAACATGCATACACCTTCAAAGCTATCTCTATAAACATGGAAATATCTACACTGCTATCTGTATGAACATGGAAATAACTACACCGCTATCTGTTTGAACATGGAAATATCTACACCGCTATCTGCATGAAAATGGAAATATCTACAAAGCTATCTGCATATACATGGAAACATCTACACAGCTATCTCTTTACACATGGAAATAACTACACCGCTAAATCTATAAACATGGAAATATCTACACCGCCATCTGTATGAACATGGAAATATCTGCACCACCATCTGTATGAACATATAAATATCTACACCGCCATCTGTATTAAGAAGGAAATATCTAAACCGCTATCTGTATGAACATTGAAATATCTACACCGCAATCTGTATGAACATGGAAATATCTACACCGCTATCGGTGTAAACATGCATATATCTCCACCGCTATCTGTATAAACATGGAAATATCTACAACGCTATCTGTATGAACATGGAAATATCTACACCGCTCTCTGTTTGAAGATGGAAATATATACATCGCTATCTGCATGAAAATGGAAGTATCTACACAGCTATCTGCATATAGATGTAAATATCTACACAGCAATCTCTTTACACATGGAAATAACTACACAGCTATCTGTATGAACATGGACATATCTACACCGCCATCTGTATGAACATGGAAATATCTGCACGGCCATCTGAATGAACATATAAATATCTACACCGCCATCTGTATTAAGATGGAGATATCTACACCGCTATCTGAATAAACAAGAATATATCTACACCGCTATCTGTATAAACATGGAAATATCTACACCACTATCTGTATAAACATGGAAATATCTACACCGCTACCTGTATAAACATGGAAATATCAGCACCGCTACCTCTATGAACCTGGAAATGTCTACACCGCTATCTGAATGAACGTGGAAATATCTTCCACGCTATCTGTTTGAACATGTAAATATCTACACCGCTATCTGCATGAAAATGGAAATATCTACAAAGCTATCTGCATATACATGGAAATATCTACACAGCTATCTCTTTACACATGGAAATAACTACACCACTATCTCTATAAACATGGAAATAACTACACCGCCATCTGTATGAACATGGAAATGTATGCACCGCCATCTGTATGAACATATAAATATCTACACCGCCATCTGGATTAAGAAGGAAATATCTAAACCGCTATCTGTATAAACATGGAAATATCTACACCGCTGCCTGTATAAACATGGAAATATCAGCACCGCTCTCTGTATGAAAATGGAGATATCTACACCGCTATCTGTATGAACATGGAAATATCTACACTGCTATCTGTATGAACATGGAAATAGCTACACTTTTATGTGTATGAAAATGGAAATAGCTACACCGCTATCTGTATGAACATGGAAATATCTACACCGCTATCTGTATGAACATGGATATATCTACACAGCCATCTGGATGAACATGGAAATATCTACACCGCTATCTGTATGAACATGGAAATATCTACTCCGCTATCTGTATGAACATGGATATATCTACACAGCCATCTGGATGAACATGGAAATATCTACACCGCTATCTGTGTAAACATGCATACATCTTCACCACTATCTGTATAAACATGGAAATATCTGCACCGCTATCGGTATGAACATGGAAATATCTACACCGCTATCTGTTTGGACATGGAAATATCTACACCGCTATCTGCATGAAAATGGAAATATCTACACTGCTATCTGCATATACATGGAAATACCTACACATCTATCTCTTTACACATGTAAATAACTACACCGCTATCTGTATGAACATGGAAATGTCTGCACCGCCATCTTTATGAACATATAATTATCTACACCGCCATCTGTATTAAGATGGAGATATCTACACCGCTATTTGTATAAACATGGAAATATCTACACCGCTATCTGAATAAACATGGAAATATCTACACCGCTCTCTGTATAAACATGGAAATTTCAGCACCGCTATCTGTATGAACATGGAAATATCAGCCCCTCTATCTGTATGAACATGGAAGTATCTACACCGCTCTCTCTATGAACATGGAAATATCTACACCACTATCTGTTTGAACATGGAAATATCTAAACCGCTATCTGCATGAAAATGGAAATATATACACAGCTATCTGCATATACATGGAAATATCTACACAGCTATCTCTTTACACATGGAAATAACTACACCGCTATCTGTATGAACATGGAAATATCTTCACCGCCATCTGTAGGAACATGGATATATCTACATAGCCATCTGGATGAACATGGAAATATCTACACCGCTATCTGTATGAACATGGAAATATCAACACCGCTATCTGTGTAAACATGCATACATCTTCACCGCTATCTGTATAAACATGGAAATATCTACACTGCTATCTGTTTGAACATGGAAATATCTACACCGCTATCTGCATGAAAATGGAAATATCTACACAGCGATCTGCATATACATGGAAATATCTACAAAGCTATCTCTTTACACGTGGAAATAAGTACAGCGCTATCTCTATAAACATGGAAATAGCTACACCGCCATCTGTATGAACATGGAAATATCTGCACCGCCATCTGTATGAACATATAAATATCTACACCGCCATCTATATTAAAATGGAGATATCTACACCGCTATCTGTATAAACTTGGAAATATCTACACTGCAATCTCTATGAACTTGGAAATTTCTACACCGCTATCTGTATGAACATGGAAATAGCTACACCGCTATCTGTATGAACATGGAAATATCTACACCACTACCTGTATGAACATGGAAATATCTACACCGCTATTTGTATGAACATGGATATATCTACACAGCCATCTGTATGAACACGGAAATATCTACACCACTATCTGTATGAACATGGAAATATCTACACCGCTTTCTGTGTAAATATGCATACATCTTCACCGCAATCTGTATAAACATGGTAATATCTACACCGCTCTCTGTATGAACATGGAAATATCTACACCGCTATCTGTTTGAACATGGAAATATCTACACCGCTATCTGCATGAAAATGGAAATATCTACACAGCTATCTGCATATACATGGAAATATCTACACAGCTATCTCTTTACACATGGAAATAACTACACCGCTATCTGTATGAACATGGAAATATCTTCACCGCCATCTGTATGAACATGGAAATAGCTGCACCGACATCTGTATGAACATATACATATCTACACGGCCATCTGTATTAAGATGGAGATATCTACACCGATATCTGTATAAACATGGAAATATCTACACCGCTATCTGTATAAACATGGAAATATCTACACCGCTATCTGTATAAAAGTGGAAATATCAACATCGATACCTTTATAAACATGGAAATATCAGCACCGCTATCTGTATGAACATGGAAATATCAGCCCCTCTATCTGTATGAACATGGAGATATCTACACCGCTATCTGTATGAACATGGAAATATCTAGACCGCTATCTGAATGAACATGGAAATACCTTCATCGCCATCTGTATGAACATGGATATATCTACACAGCCATCTGGATGAACATGGATATATCTACACAGCCCTCTGGATGAACATGGAAATATCCACACCGCTATCTGTGTAAACATGCATACATCTTCACCGCTATCTGTATAAACATGGAAATATCTACACAGCCATCTGGATGAACATGGAAATATCTACACCACTATCTGTATGAACATGGAAATATCTACACCGCTATCTGTATGAACATGGATATATCTACACAGCCATCTGGATGAACATGGAAATATCTACACCGCTATCTGTGTAAACATGCATACATCTTCAACGCTATCTGTATAAACATGGAAATATCTACACCGCTATCTCTATGAACATGGAAATATCTACACCGCTATCTGTTTGAAGATGGAAATATATACACCGCTATCTGCATGAAAATGGAAATATCTACACAGCTATCTGCATATAGATGGAAATATTTTCACAGCTATCCCTTTACACATGGAAATAACTACACCGCTATCTGTATGAACATGGAAATGTCTACACCGCCATCTGTATGAACATGTAAATATCTGCACCGCCATCTGTATGAAAATATAAATATCTACACGACCATCTCTATTAAGATGGAGATATCTACACCGCTATCCGAATAAACATGGAAATATCTACACCGCTATCTGTATAAACATGGAAATAGCTACACCGCTATCTGTATAAACATGGAAATATCTACACCACTACCTGTATAAACATGGAAATATCAGCACCGCTATCTGTATGAACCTGGAAATATCTACACCGCTATCTGTATGAACATGGAAATATCTACACCGCTATCTGTATGAACATGGAAATATCTACAAAGCTATCTGAATGAACATGGAAATATCTACACCGCTATCTGTTTGAACATGTAAATATCTACACCGCTATCTGCATGAAAATGGAAATATCTACAAAGCCATCTGCATATACATGGAAATATCTACACAGCTATCTCTTTACACATGGAAATAACTACACCGCTATATCTGTAAACATGGAAATATCTACACCACCATCTGTATGAACATGGAAATATCTGCACCGCCATCTGTTTGAACATATAAATATCTACACCGCCATCTGTATTAAGAAGGAAATATCTAAACCGCTATGTGTATAAACATGCAAATATCAGCACCGCTCTCTGTATGAAAATGGAAATATCTACACCGCTATCTGTATGAACATGGAAATATCTACACTGCTATCTGTATGAACATGAAAATAGCTACACCCTTATGTGTATGAAAATGGAAATAGCTACACCGCTATCTGTATGAACATGGAAATATCTACACCGCTATCTGTATGAACATGGATATATCTACACAGCCATCTGGATGAACATGGAAATATCTACACCGCTCTCTGTATGAAAATGGAAATATCTACACCGCTATCTGTATGAACATGGAAATATCTACACCGCTATCTGTGTAAACATGCATACATCTTCACCACTATCTGTATAAACATGGAAATATCTGCACCGCTATCGGTATGAACATGGAAATATCTACACCGCTATCTGTTTGGACATGGAAATATCTACACCGCTATCTGCATGCAAATGGAAATATCTACACTGCTATCTGCATATACATTTAAATATCTACACAGCTATCTCTTTACACATGGAAATAACTACACCACTATCTGTATGAACATGGAAATAACTACACCGCCATCGGTATGAACATGGAAATATCTGCACCGCCATCTGTATGAACATATAAATATCTACACCTCCATCTGTATTAAGATGGAGATATCTACACTGCTATCTGTATAAACAGGGAAATATCTACACCACCATCTGTATGTACATATAAATACACCGCCATCTGTATTAAAAAGGAAATATCTAAACCGCTATCTGTATAAACATGGAAATTTCTACACCGCTGCCTGTATAAATATGGAAATATCAGCACCGCTATCTGTATGAACATGGAAATATCTACACCGCTATCTGTAGGAACATGGAAATAGCTACACCGCTGCCTGTATAAACATGGAAATATCAGCACCACTATCTATATGAACATGGAAATATCTACACCACTATCTGTATGAACATATATATATCTACACAGCCATCTGGATGAACACGGAAATATCTACACCACTATCTGTATGAACATGGAAATATCTACACCGCTATCTGTGTAAACATGCATACATCTTCACCGCTATCTGTATAAACATGGAAATATCTACACCGCTATCTGTATGAACATGGAAATATCTACACCGCTATCTGTATGAACATGGAAATATCTACACCGCTATCTGTTCGAACATGGAAATATCTACACCGCTATCTGCAAGAAAATGGAAATATCTACACTGCTATCTGCATATACATGGAAATATCTACACAGCTATATCTTTACACATGGAAGTAACTACACCGCTATCTGTATGAACATGGAAATATCCACACCGCCATCTGTATGAACATGGAAATATCTGCACCGCCATCCGTATGAACATATAAATATCTACACCGCCATCTGTATTAAGATGGAGATATCTACACCGCTATCTGTATAAACGTGGAAATATCTACACCGCTATCTGTATAAACATGGAAATATCTACACCGCTATCTGTATAAACATGGAAATATCTACACCGGTACCTGTATAAACATGGAAATATCAACACCGCTATCTGTATGAACATGGAAATATCTACACCGCTATCTGTATGAACATGGAAATATCTACACCGCTATCTGTATGAACATGGAAATATCTACACCGCTATCTGTATGAACATGGATATATCTACACAGCCCTCTTAATGAACATGGAAATATCCACACCGCTATCTGTGTAAACATGCATACATCTTCACCGCTATCTGTATAAACATGGAAATATCTACACCGCGATCTGTATAAACATATAAATATCTACACCGCCATCTGTATTATGATGGAGATATCTACACCGCTATCTGTATAAACTTGGAAATATCTACACCGCTATCTGTATAAACATGGAAATACCTACACCGCTATCTGTATAAACATGGAAATATCAGCACCGCTCTCTGTATGAACATGGAAATATCAGCCCCTCTATCTGTATGAACATGGAAGTATATACACCGCTGTCTCTATGAACATGGAAATAACTACACCGCCATCTGTTTGAACATGGAAATATCTATTCCGCTATCTGCATGAAAATGGAAATACATAGACAGCTAACTGCATATAAATGGAAATATCTACACAGCTATCTCTTTACACATGGCAATAACTACACCGCTATCTGTATGAACATGGAAATATCTTCACCGCCATCTGTAGGAACATGGATATATCTACACAGCCATCTGGATGAACATGGAAATATCTACACCGCTATCTGTTTGAACATGGAAATATCTACACCGCTATCTGTATGAACATGGAAATATCTACACCGCTATCTGTATGAACATGGATATATCTACACAGCCCTCTGGATGAACATGGAAATATCCACACCGCTATCTGTGTAAACATGCATACATCTTCACAGCTATCTGCATATACATGGAAATATCTACACATCTATCTCTTTACACATTTAAATAACTACACCGCTATCTGTATGAACATGGAAATGTCTGCACCGCCATCTGTATGAACATATAAATATTTACACCGCCATCTGTATTAAGATGGAGATATCTACACCGCTATCTGTATGAACATGGAAATATCTACACCGCTATCTGTACGAACATGGAAATATCTAAACCGCTATCTGCATGAAAATAGAAATATCTAAACAGCTATCTGCATATACATGGTAATATCTACAAAGCTATCTCTTTACACATGGAAATAACTACACCGCTATCTCTATAAACACGGAAATATCTACACTGCCATCTGTATGAACATGGAAATATCTGCACCGCCATCTGTATAAACATATAAATATCTACAACGCCATCTGTATTTAGATGGAGATATCTACACCGCTATCTGTATAAACTTGGAAATATCTACACCGCTATCTGTATAAACATGGAAATACCTACACCGCTATCTGTATAAACATGGAAATACCTACACTGTTACCTGTATAAACATGGAAATATCAGCACCGCTATCTGTATGAGCTTGGAAATATCTACACCGCTATCTCTATGAACATGGAAATATCTACACTGCTATCTGTATGAACATGGAAATAACTACACTGCTATCTGAATGAACATGGAAATATCTACACCACTATCTGTAGGAACATGGAAATATCTACACCGCTATCAGCATGAACATGGATATATCTACACAGCCATCTGGATGAAGATGGAAATATCTACACCGCTATCTGCATGAACATGGAAATATCTACACTGCTATCTGTGTAAACATGCATACATCTTCACCGCAATCTGTATAAGCATGGAAATATCAACACCGCTATCTGTATGAACGTGGAAATATCTACACCGCTATCTGTTTGAACATGGAAATATCTAAACCGCTATCAGCATGAAAATGGAAATATCTACACAGCTATCTGCATATACATGGAAATATCTACACATCTATCTCTTTACACATGTAAATAACTACACCGCTATCTGTATGAACATGGAAATGTCTGCACCGCCATCTGTATGAACATATAAATATCTACACCGCCATCTGTATTAAGATGGAGATATCTACACCGATATCTGTATAAACATGGAAATATCTACACCGCTATCTGAATAAACATGGAAATATCTACACCGCTCTCTGTATAAACATGGAAATATCAGCACCGCTATCTGTATGAACATGGAAATATCAGCCCCTCTATCTGTATGAACGTGGAAGTATCTACACCGCTATCTCTATGAACATGGAAATATCTACACCGCTATCTGTTTGAACATGGAAATATCTAAACCGCTATCTGCATGAAAATGGAAATATATACACAGCTATCTGCATATACATGGAAATATCTACACAGCTATCTATTTACACATGGAAATAACTACACCGCTATCTGTATGAACATGGAAATATCTTCACCGCCATCTGTAGGAACATGGATGTATCTACACAGCCATCTGCATGAACATGGAATTATCTACACCGCTATCTGTATGAACATGGAAATATCTACACCGCTATCTGTGTAAACATGCATACATCTTCACCGCTATCTGTATAAACATGGAAATATCTACACTGCTATCTGTATGAACATGGAAATATCTACAACGCTATCTGTTTGAACATGGAAATATCTACACTGCTATCTGCATGAAAATGGAAATATCTACACAGCGATCTGCATATACATGGAAATATCTACAAAGCTATCTCTTTACACGTGGAAATAAGTACAGCGCTATCTCTATAAACATGGAAATAGGTACACCGCCATCTGTATGAACATGGAAATATCTGCACCGCCATCTGTATGAACATATAAATATCTACACCGCCATCTATATTAAAATGGAGATATCTACACCGCTATCTGTATAAACTTGGAAATATCTACACTGCTATCTCAATGAACATGGAAATTTCTACTCCGCTATCTGTATGAACATGGAAATAGCTACACCGCTATCTGTATGAACATGGAAATATCTACACCACTACCTGTATGAACAAGGAAATATCTACACCGCTATTTGTATGAACATGGATATATCTACACAGCCATCTGGATGAACACGGAAATATCTACACCACAATCTGTATGAACATGGAAATATCTACACCGCTATCTGTGGAAATATGCATACATCTTCCCCGCAATCTGTATAAACATGGAAATATCTACACCGCTCTCTGTATGAACATGGAAATATCTACACCGCTATCTGTTTGAACATGGAAATATCTACACAGCTATCTGCATGAAAATGGAAATATCTACAGAGCTATCTGCATATACATGGAAATATCTACACAGCTATCTCTTTACACATGGAAATAACTACACCGCTATCTGTATGAACATGGAAATATCTTCACCGCCATCTGTATGAACATGGAAATAGCTGCACCGACATCTGTATGAACATATACACATCTACACGGCCATCTGTATTAAGATGGAGATATCTACACCGATATCTGTATAAACATGGAAATATCTACACCGCTATCTGTATAAACATGGCAATATCTACACCGCTATCTGGATAAACATGGAAGTATTTACACCGCTACCTGTATAAACATGGAAATATCAGCACCGCTATCTGTATGAACATGGAAATATCAGCCCCTCTATCTGTATGAACATGGAGATATCTACACCGCTATCTGTATGAACATGGAAATATCTAGACCGCTATATGCATGAAAATGGAAATATATACACAGCTATCTGCATATACATGGAAATATCTACACAGCTATCTCTTTACACATGGAAATAACTACACCGCTATCTGTATGAACATGGAAATACCTTCACCGCCATCTGTAGGAACATGGATATATCTACACAGCCATCTGGATGAACATGGAAATATCTACACCGCTATCTGTATGAACATGGAAATATCTACACCGCTATCTGTTTGAACATGGAAATATCAACACCACTATATGCATGAAAATGGAAATATCTACACTACTATCTGCATAAACATTTAAATATGTACACTGCTATCTCTTTACACATGGAAATAACTACACGGTTACATGTATGAACATGGACATATCTGCACCGCCATCTGTATGAACATGGAAATATCTGCACCGCCATCTGTATGAAAATATAAATATCTACACCGCCATCTGTATTAAGATAGAGATATCTCCACTGCTATCTGTATAAACACTGAAATATCTACACCGCTATCTGTATAAACATGGAAATATCTACACCGCTATCTGTATAAACATGGAAATATCTACACCACTACCAGTATAAACATGGAAATATCAGCACCGCTATCTATATGAACATGGAAATATCTTCACCGCTACCTGTATGAACATGGAAATATCTACACCGCTATCTGTATGAACATGGAAATATCTACACCGCTATCTGTATGAACATGCAAATATCTACACCGCTATCTGTTTGAACATGGAAATATCTACACCGCTGTCTCCATGAAAATGGAAATATCTACACAGATATATGCATATACATGGAAATATCTACACAGCTATCTCTTTACACTTGGAAATAACTTCACCGCTCTCTCTATAAACATGGAAATATCTACACCGCCATCTGTATGAACATGGAAATATCTGCACCGCCATCTGTATGAACATATAAATATCTACACCGCCATCTGTATTAAGAAGGAGATATCTACACCGCTATCTGTATAAAGATGGAAATATCTACACCGCTATCTGTATGAACATGGAAATATCTACACTGCTATCTGTATGAACATGAAAATAGCTACACCCGTATGTGTATGAAAATGGAAATAGCTACACCGCTATCTGTATGAACATGGAAATATCTACACCGCTATCTGTATGAGCATGGATATATCTACACCGCTATCTGTATGAACATGGAAATATCTTTACCGCCATCTGTATGAACATGGATATATCTACACAGCCATCTGTATGAACATGGAAATATCTACACAGCTATCTGTATGAACATGGAAATATCTACACCGCTATCTGTATGAACATGGAAATATCTTTACCGCCATCTGTATGAACATGGATATATCTACACAGCCATCTGGATGAACATGGAAATATCTACACCGCTATCTGTATGAAGATGGAAATATCTACAACGCTATCTGTGTAAACATGCATACATCTTCACCGCTATCTATATAAACATGGAAATATCTACACTGCTATCTGTATGAACATGGAAATAACTACACCGCTATCTGTTTGAACATGGAAATATCTACACCACTATCTGCATGAAAATGGAAATATCTACACAGCGATCTGCATATACATGGAAATATCTACAAAGCTATCTCTTTACACATGGAAATAACTACAGCGCTATCTCTATAAACATACAAATATCTACACCGCCATCTGTATGAACATGGAAATATCTGCACCGCCATCTGTATGAACATATAAATATCTACACCGCCATCTATATTAAGATGGAGATATCTACACCGCTATCTGTATAAACTTGGAAATATCTACAACGCTATCTGTATAAACATGAAAATATCTACACCGCAATCTGTATAAACATGGAAATATCTACACCGCTACGTGTATAAACATGGATATATCAGCACCGCTATCTGTATGAACATGGAAATATCTACACCGCTATCAGAACATGGAAATATCTACACCGCTATCTGTATGAACATGGAAATAGCTACACCGCTATCTGTATGAACATGGAAATATCTTCAACGCCATCTGTATGAACATGGATAAATCTGCACAGCCATCTGTATGAACATGGAAATATCTACACCGCTATCTGTATGAACATGGAAATATCTACACCGCTATCTGTATGAACATGGAAATAACTTCACCGCCATCTATATGAAAATGGATATGGCTACACAGCCATCTGGATGAACATGGAAATATCTACACCGCTATCTGTATGAACATGGAAATATCTACACCGCTATCTGTGTAAAAATGCATACATCTTCACCGCTATCTGTGTAAACATGGAAGTATCTACACCGCTATCTGTATGAACATGGAAATATCTACACCGCTATCTGTTTGAACATGGAAATATCTAAAGCGCTATCTGCATGAAAATGGAAATATCTACACAGCTATCTGCATATACATGGAAATATCTACACAGCTATCTCGTTACACGTGGAAATAACTACACCGCTATCTGTATGAACATGGAAATATCTTCACCGCCATCTGTATGAACATGGATATATCTACACAGCCATCTGGATGAACATGGAAATATCTACACCGCTATCTGTATGAAGATGGAAATATCTACAACGCTATCTGTGTAAACATGCATACATCTTCACCGCTATCTATATAAACATGGAAATATCTACACTGCTATCTGTATGAACATGGAAATAACTACACCGCTATCTGTTTGAACATGGAAATATCTACACCACTATCTGCATGAAAATAGAAATATCTACACAGCGATCTGCATATACATGGAAATATCTACAAAGCTATCTCTTTAAACATGGAAATAACTACAGCGCTATCTCTATAAACATACAAATATCTACACCGCCATCTGTATGAACATGGAAATATCTGCACCGCCATCTGTATGAACATATAAATATCTACACCGCCATCTATATTAAGATGGAGATATCTACACCGCAATCTGTATAAACATGGAAATATCTACACCGCTACGTGTATAAACATGGAAATATCAGCACCGCTATCTGTATGAACATGGAAATATCTACACCGCTATCTGAACATGGAAATATCTAAACCGCTATCTGTATGAACATGGAAATAGCTACACCGCTATCTGTATGAACATGGAAATATCTTCAACGCCATCTGTATGAACATGGATATATCTGCACAGCCATCTGTATGAACATGGAAATATCTACACCGCTATCTGTATGAACATGGAAATATCTACACCGCTATCTGTATGAACATGGAAACATCTTCACCGCCATCTGTATGAATACGGATATGTCTACACATCCATCTGGATGAACATGGAAAAATCTACACCGCCATCTGTATGAACATGGAAATATCTGCAATGCCATCTGTATGAACATATAAATATATACACCGCCATCTATATTAAGATGGAGATATCTACACCGCTATCTACATGAAAATGGAAATATCTACACTGCTATCTGCATATACATTTAAATATCTACACAGCTATCTCTTTAAACATGGAAATAACTACACCGTTATCTGTATGAACATGGAAATATCTACACCGCCATCTGTATGAACATGGAAATATCTGCAACGCCATCTGTATGAAAATATAAATATCTACACCGCCATCTGTATTAAGATAGAGATATCTACACTGCTATCTGTATAAACATGGAAATATCTACACCGCTATCTGTATAAACATGGAAATATCTACACCGCTATCTGTATATACATGGAGATATCTACACAACTACCTGTATAAACATGGAAATATCAGCACCGCTATCTATATGAACATGGAAATATCTACACCGCTATCTGTATGAACATGGAAATATCTACACCGCTATCTGTATGAACATGGAAATACATACACCGCTATCTGTATGAACATGGAAATATCTACACCGCTATCTGTTTGAACATGGAAATGTCTACACCGCTGTCTGCATGAAAATGGAAATATCTACACAGCTATCTGCATATACATGGAAATATCTACACAGCTATCTCTTTACACATGGAAATAACTACACCGCTATCTCTATAAACATGGAAATATCTACACCGCCATCTGTATGAACATGGAAATATCTGCACCGACATCTGTATGAACATATAAATATCTACACCGCCATCTGTATTAAGAAGGAGATATCTACACCGCTATCTGTATAAACATGGAAATATCTACACCGCTATCTGTATAAACATGGAAATATCTACACCGCTACCTGTATAAACATGGAAATATCTACACCGCTATCTGAACATGGAAATATCTACACCGCTATCTGCATGAAAATGGAAATATCTACACAGCGATCTGCATATACATGGAAATATCTACAAAGCTATCTCTTTACACATGGAAATAACTACAGCGCTATCTCTATAAACATACAAATATCTACACCGCCATCTGTATGAACATGGAAATATCTGCACCGCCATCTGTATGAACATATAAATATCTACACCACCATCTATATTAAGATGGAGATATCTACACCGCTATCTGTATAAACTTGGAAATATCTACACCGCTATCTGTATAAACATGGAAATATCTACACCGCAATCTGTATAAACATGGAAATATCTACACCGCTACCTGTATAAACATGGTAATATCAGCACCGCTATCGGTATGAACATGGAAATATCTACACCGCTATCTGTATGAACATGGAAATAGCTACACCGCTATCTGTATGAACATGGAAATATCTTCAACGCCATCTGTATGAACATGGATATATCTATACAGCCATCTGTATGAACATGGAAATATCTGCACCGCCATCTGTATCAACATATAAATATCTACACCGCCATCTATATTAAGATGGAGATATCTACACCGCTATCTGTATAAACTTGGAAATATCTACACCGCTATCTGTATAAACATGGAAACATCTACACCGCAATCTGTATAAACTTGGAAATATCTACACCGATACCTGTATAAATATGGAAATATCAGCACCGCTATCTGCATGAACATGGAAATATCTACACCGCTATCTGAACATGGAAATATCTACACCGCTATCTGCATGAAAATGGAAATATCTACACAGCTTTCTGCATATACATAGAAATTTCCACGCAGCTATCTCTTTACACATGGAAATAACTACACCGCTATCTCTATAAACATGGAAATATCTACATCGCCATCTCTATGAACATGGAAATATCTGCACCGCCATCTGTATGAACATATAAATATCTACACCGCCATCTGCATTAAGAAGGAGATATCTACACCGCTATCTGTATAAACATGGAAATATTTACACCGCTATCTGTATAAACATGGAAATATCTACACCGCTATCAGTATAAACATGGAAATATCTACACCGCTACCTGTATAAACATGGAAATATCAGCACCACTATCGGTATGAACATGGAAATATCTACACCGCTATCTGTATGAACATGGAAATAGCTACACCGTTATCTGTAAGAACATGGAAATATCTTCAACGCCATCTGTATGAACATGGATATATCTTCACAGCCATCTGTATGAACATGGAAATATCTACACCGCTATCTGTATGAACATGGAAATATCAACACCGCTATCTGTATGAACATGGAAATAGCTACACCGCTATCTGTATGAACATGGAAATATCTTCACCGCCATCTGTAAGAACATGGATATATCTACACAGCCATCTGGATGAACATGGAAATATCTACACCGCTATCTGTATGAAGATGGAAATATCTACACCGCTATCTGTGTAAACATGCATACATCTTCACCGCTATCTGTATAAACATGGAAATATCTACACTGCTATCTGTACGAAAATGGAAATATCTACACCGCTATCTGTTTGAACATGGAAATATCTACACCGCTATCTGCATGAAAATGGAAATATCTACACAGCGTTCTGCATATACATGGAAATATCTACAAAGCTATCTCCTTACACATGGAAATAACTACAGCGCTATCTCTATAAACATACAAATATCTACACCGCCATCTGTATGAACATGGAAATATCTACACCGCTATCTGTTTGAACATGGAAATGTCTACACCGCTGTCTGCATGAAAATGGAAATATCTACACAGCTATCTGCATATACATGGAAATATTTACACAGCTATCTCTTTACACATGGAAATAACTACACCGCTATCTCTATAAACATGGAAATATCTACACCGCCATCTGGATGAACATGGAAATATCTACACCGCTATCTGTTTGAAGATGTAAATATATACACCGCTATCTGCATGAAAATGGAAATATCTACACAGCTATCTGCATATAGATGGAAACATCTACACAGCTATCTCTTTACACATGGAAATAACTACACCGCTATCTGTATGAACATGGAAATATCTACACCGCCATCTGTATGAACATGGAAATATCTGCACCGCCATCTGTATGAACATATAAATATCTACACCGCCATCTCTATTAAGATGGAGATATCTACACCGCTATCTGAATAAACATGGAAATATCTACACCGCTATCTGTATAAACATGGAAATATCTACACCGCTATCTGTATAAACATGGAAATATCTACACCGCTACCTGTATAAACATGGAAATATCAGGACCGCTATCTGTATGAACCTGGAAATATCTACACCGCTATCTGTATGAACATGGAAATATCTACACCGCTATCTGTATGAACATGGAAATATCTACAAAGCTATCTGAATGAACATGGAAATATCTACACCGTTATCTGTTTGAACATGTAAATATCTGCACCGCTATCTGCAAGAAAATGGAAATATCTACACAGGTATCTGCATACACATGGAAATATCTACACAGCTATCTCTTTACACATGGAAATAACTACACCACTATATCTATAAACATGGAAATATCTACACCACCATCTGTATGAATATGGAAATATCTGTACCGCCATCTGTTTGAACATATAAATATCTACACCGCCATCTGTATTAAGAAGGAAATATCTAAACCGCTATCTGTATAAACATGGAAATATCAGCACCACTCTCTGTATGAAAATGGAAATATCTACACCGCTATCTGTATGAACATGGAAATATCTACACTGCTATCTGTATGAACATGGAAATAGCTACACCGTTATGTGTATGAAAATGGAAATATCTACACCGCTATCTGTACGAACATGGAAATATCTACACCGCTATCTGTATGAACATGGATATATCTACACAGCCATCTGGATGAACATGGAAATATCTACAACGCTATCTGTATTAACATGGAAATATCTACACCGCTATCTGTATGAACATGGATATATCTACACAGCCATCTGGATGAACATGGAAATATCTACACCGCTATCTGTGTAAACATGCATACATCTTCACCACTATCTGTATAAACATGGAAATATCTGCACCGCTATCGGTATGAACATGGAAATATCTACACGGCTATCTGTATAAACATGGAAATATCTACACCGCTACCTGTATAAACATGGAAATATCTACACCGCTATCTGTATAAACATGGAAATATCTACACCGCTACCTGTATAAACATGGAAATATCAGCACCGCTATCTGTATGAACATGGAAATATGTACACCACTATCTGCATGAACATGGAAATATCTACTCCGCTATCTGTATGAACATGGAAATATCTAAACCGCTATCTGTATGAACATGGAAATATCCACACCGCTCTCTGTATGAACATGGAAATATCTACACCGCTCTCTGTTTGAAGATGGAAATATGTACACCGCTATCTGCATGAAAATGGAAATATCTACACAGCTATCTGCATGAAAATGGAAATATCTACACAGCTATCTGCATATACATGGAAATATCTACACAGCTATCTCTTTACACGTGTAAATAACTACACCGCTATCTGTATGAACATGGAAATATGTACACCGCCATCTGTATGAACATGGAAATATCTGCACCGCCATCTGTATGAACATATAAATATCTACACTGCCATCTGTATTAAGATGGAGATATCTACACCGCTATCTGAATAAACATGGAAATATCTACACCGCTATCTGTATAAACATGGAAATATCAGCACCGCTATATGTATGAACATGGAAATATCAGCCCCTCTATCTGTATGAACATGGAGATATCTACACCGCCATATGGATTAACATGGATATATCTACACAGCCATCTGGAGGAACATGGAAATATCTACACCGCTATCTGTATGAACATGGAAATAGCTACACCGCTATCTGTATGAACATGGAAATATCTACACCGCTATCTGTATGAACATGGAAATATCTACACCGCTATCTGTATGAACAAGGAAATACCTTCACCGCCATCTGTACGAACATGGATATATCTACAGAGCCATCTGGATGAACATGGAAATATCAACACCGCCATCTGAATGAACATATAAATATCTACACCGCCATCTGTATTAAGATGGAGATATCTACACCGCTATCTGTATAAACCTGGAAATATTTACACCGCTATCTGTATAAACATGGAAATATCTTCACCGTTATCTGGATAAACATGGAAATTTCTACACGGCTACCTGTATAAACATGGAAATATCAGCACCGCTATCTGTAGGAACATGGAGATATCTACACCGCCATCTGTATGAACATGGATATGTCTACACAGCCATCTGGAGGAACATGGAAATATCTACAACGCTATCTGTATGAACATGGAAATATCTACACCGCTATCTGTATGAACATGGAAATATCTACACCACTATCTGAATGAACATGGAAATATCTACACCGCTATCTGTATGAACATGGATATATCTACACAGCCATCTGGATGAACATGGAAATATCTACACCGCTATCTGTATGAACATGGAAATATCTACACCGCTATCTGTTTAAACATGCATACATCTTCACCGCTATCTGTATAAACATGGAAATATCTACACCGCTATCTGTATGAACATGGAAATAGCCACACCGCTATCTGTATGAACATGGAAATATCTACACCGCTATCTGTGTAAACATGCATACATCTTCACCGCTATCTGTATAAACATGGAAATATCTACACCGCTATCTGTATGAACATGGAAATATCTGCACCGCTATCTGTATGAACATGGAAATATCTACACCGCTATCTGTATGAACATGGAAGTAGCTACACCGCTATCTGTATGAACATGGAAATATCTACACCGCTATCTGTATGAACATGGAAATATCTTCACCGCCATCTGTACGAACATGGATATATCTACAGAGCCATGTGGATGAACATGGAAATATCTACAACGCCATCTGTATGAACATATAAATATCTACACCGCCATCTGTATTAAGATGGAGATATCTACACCGCTATCTGTATAAACATGGAAATATCAACACGGCTATCTGTATAAACATGGAAATATCTACACCGCTATCTGTATAAACATGGAAATATCTACACCGCTACCTGTATAAAAATGGAAATATCAGCACCGCTATCTGTATGAACATGGAAATATCTACATCGCTATCTGTATGAACATGGAAATATCTACACCGCTATCTGTATGAACATGGATATATCTACGCAGCCCTCTGGATGAACATGGAAATCTCTACACCGCTATCTGTGTAAACATGCATACATCTTCACCGCTATCTATATAAACATGGAAATATCTACACCGGTATCTCTATGAACATGGAAATATCTACACCGCTATCTGTTTGAAGATGGAAATATATACACAGCTATCTGCATGAAAATGGAAATATCTACTCAGATATCTGCATATAGATGGAAATATCTACACAGCAATCTCTTTACACATGGAAATAACTACACCGCTATCTGTATGAACATGGACATATCTACACCGCCATCTGTATGAACATGGAAATATCAGCACGGCCATCTGTATGAACATATAAATATCTACACTGCCATCTGTATTAACATGGAGATATCTACACCGCTATCTGAATAAACATGGAAATATCTACACCGCTATCTGTATAAACATGGAAATATCTACACCACTATCTGTATAAACATGGAAATATCTACACCGCTACCTGTATAAACATGGAAATATCAGCACCGCTATCTCTATGAACCTGGAAATGTCTACACCGCTATCTGAATGAACATGGAAATATCTACACCGCTATCTGTTTGAACATGTAAATATCTACACCGCTATCTGCTTGAAAATGGAAATATCTACAAAGCTATCTGCATATACATGGAAATATCTACACAGCTATCTCTTTACACATGGGAATTACTACACCGCTATCTCTATAAACATGGAAATATCTACACCGCCATCTGTAGGAAAATGGAAATATCTGCACCGCCATCTGTATGAATATATAAATATCTACACCGCCATCTGTATTAAGAAGGAAATATCTAAACCACTATCTGTATAAACATGGAAATATCTACACCGCTGCCTGTATAAACATGGAAATATCAGCACCGCTCTCTGTATGAAAATGGAGATATCTACACCGCTATCTGTATGAACATGGAAATATCTAC
The DNA here is from genome assembly GCF_029281585.2 of Gorilla gorilla gorilla. Taxonomy (NCBI): domain Eukaryota; kingdom Metazoa; phylum Chordata; class Mammalia; order Primates; family Hominidae; genus Gorilla; species Gorilla gorilla. The sequence goes on from NC_086017.1 coordinate 8,372,776, forward strand.
ACTGCTATCTGTATGAACATGGAAATAGCTACACCGTTATCTGTATGAACATGGAAATAGCTACACCGCTATCTGTATGAACATGGAAATATCTACACCGCTATCTGTATGAACATGGATATATCTACACAGCCATCTGGATGAACATGGAAATATCTACACCGCTATCTGTATGAACATGGAAATATCTACACCGCTATCTGTATGAACATGGATATATCTACACAGCCATCTGGATGAACATGGAAATATCTACACCGCTATCTGTGTAAACATGCATACATCTTCACCGCTATCTGTATAAACATGGAAATATCTACACTGCTATCTGTATGAACATGGAAATATCTGCACCGCTATCTGTATGAACATGGAAATATCTACACCACTATCTGCATGAAAATGGAAATATCTACACTGCTATCTGCATATACATGGAAATATCTACACAGCTATCTCTTTACACATGGAAATAACTACACCGCTATCTGTATGAACATGGAAATATCTACACCGCCATCTGTATGAACATGGAAATATCTGCACCGCCATCTGTATGAACATATAAATATCTACACCGCCATCTGTATTAAGATGGAGATATCTACACCGCTATCTGTATAAACATGGAAATATCTACACTGCTATCTGTATAAACATGGAAATATCTACACCGCTATCTGTATAAACATGGAAATATCTACATCGCTACCTGTATAAACATGGAAATATCAGCACCGCTATCTGTATGAACATGGAAATATCTACACTGCTATCTGTATGAACATGGAAATTTCTACACCGCTATCTGTATGAACATGGATATATCTACAGAGCCCTCTGGATGAACATGGAAATATCCACACCGCTATCTGTGTAAACATGCATACATCTTCACCGCTATCTGTATAAACATGGAAATATCTTCACCGCTATCTCTATTAACATGGAAATATCTACACCGCTATCTGTTTGAAGATGGAAATATATACACCGCTATCTGCATGAAAATGGAAATATCTACACAGCTATCTGCATATAGATGGAAATATCTACACAGCTATCCCTTTACACATGGAAATAACTACACCGCTATCTGTATGAACATGGAAATGTTTACTCCACCATCTGTATGAACATGGAAATATCTTCACCGCCGTCTGTATGAACATATAAATATCTACACCACCATCTCTATTAAGATGGAGATATCTACACCGCTATCTGAATATACATGGAAATATCTACACCGCTATCTGTATAAACATGGAAATATCTACACCGCTATCTGTATAAACATGGAAATATCTACACCGCTACCTGTATAAACATGGAAATATCAGCACCGCTATCTGTATGAACCTGGAAATATCTACACCGCTATCTGTATGAACATGGAAATATCTACACCGCTATCTGTATGAACATGGAAATATCTACAAAGCTATCTGTATGAACATGGAAATATCTACACCGCTATCTGTTTCAACATGTAAATATCTACACCGCTATCTGCATGAAAATGGAAATATCTACACAGCTATCTGCATGAAAATGGAAATATCTACACAGCTATCTGCATATACATGGAAATATCTACACAGCTATCTCTTTACACATGGAAATAACTACACCGCTATATCTATAAACATGGAAATATCTACACCACCATCTGTATGAACATGGAAATATCTGAACCGCCATCTGTTTGAACATATAAATATCTACACCGCCATCTGTATTAAGAAGGAAATATCTAAACCGCTATCCGTATAAACATGGAAATATCAGCACCGCTCTCTGTATGAACATGGAAATATCAGCCCCTCTATCTGTATGAACATGGAAGTATCTACACCGCTATCTCTATGAACATGGAAATATCTACACCGCTACCTGTTTGAACATGCAAATATCTATACCGCTATCTGCTTGAAAATGGAAATACATACACAGCTATCTGCATATACATGGAAATATCTACACTTCTATCTCTTTACACATGGAAATAACTACACCGCTATCTGTATGAACATGGAAATATCTTCACCGCCATCTGTAGGAACATGGATATATCTACACAGCCATCTGGATGAACATGGAAATATCTACACCGCTATCTGTTTGAACATGGAAATATCTACACCGCTATCTGTGAAAACATGCATACATCTTCAAAGCTATCTCTATAAACATGGAAATATCTACACTGCTATCTGTATGAACATGGAAATAACTACACCGCTATCTGTTTGAACATGGAAATATCTACACCGCTATCTGCATGAAAATGGAAATATCTACAAAGCTATCTGCATATACATGGAAACATCTACACACCTATCTCTTTACACATGGAAATAACTACACCGCTAAATCTATTAACATGGAAATATCTACACCGCCATCTGTATAAACATGGAAATATCTACACCGCTATCTGTATATACATGGATATATCTACACAACTACCTGTATAAACATGGAAATATCAGCACCGCTATCTATATGAACATGGAAATATCTACACCGCTTTCTGTATGAACATGGAAATATCTACACCGCTATCTGTATGAACATGGAAATACATACACCGCTATCTGTATGAACATGGAAATATCTACACCGCTATCTGTTTGAACATGGAAATGTCTACACCGCTGTCTGCATGAAAATGGAAATATCTACACAGCTATCTGCATATACATGGAAATATCTACACAGCTATCTCTTTACACATGGAAATAACTACACCGCTATCTCTATAAACATGGAAATATCTACACCGCCATCTGTATGAACATGGAAATATCTGCACCGACATCTGTATGAACATATAAATATCTGCACCGCCATCTGTATTAAGAAGGAGATATCTACACCGCTATCTGTATAAACATGGAAATATCTACACCGCTATCTGTATAAACATGGAAATATCTACACCGCTACCTGTATAAACATGGAAATATCTACACCGCTATCTGAACATGGAAATATCTACACCGCTATCTGCATGAAAATGGAAATATCTACACAGCAATCTGCATATACATGGAAATATCTACAAAGCTATCTCTTTACACATGGAAATAACTACAGCGCTATCTCTATAAACATACAAATATCTACACCGCCATCTGTATGAACATGGAAATATCTGCACCGCCATCTGTATGAACATATAAATATCTACACCACCATCTATATTAAGATGGAGATATCTACACCGCTATCTGTATAAACTTGGAAATATCTACACCGCTATCTGTATAAACATGGAAATATCTACACCGCAATCTGTATAAACATGGAAATATCTACACCGCTACCTGTATAAACATGGAAATATCAGCACCGCTATCGGTATGAACATGGAAATATCTACACCGCTATCTGTATGAACATGGAAATAGCTACACCGCTATCTGTATGAACATGGAAATATCTTCAACGCCATCTGTATGAACATGGATATATCTATACAGCCATCTCTATGAACATGGAAATATCTGCACTGCCATCTGTATCAACATATAAATATCTACACCGCCATCTATATTAAGATGGAGATATCTACACCGCTATCTGTATAAACTTGGAAATATCTACACCGCTATCTGTATAAACATGGAAACATCTACACCGCAATCTGTATAAACATGGAAATATCTACACCGCTACCTGTATAAATATGGAAATATCAGCACCGCTATCTGCATGAACATGGAAATATCTACACCGCTATCTGAACATGGAAATATCTACACCGCTATCTGCATGAAAATGGAAATATCTACACAGCTTTCTGCATATACATGGAAATATCCACGCAGCTATCTCTTTACACATGGAAATAACTACACCGCTATCTCTATAAACATGGAAATATCTACACCGCCATCTCTATGAACATGGAAATATCTGCACCGCCATCTGTATGAACATATAAATATCTACACCGCCATCTGCATTAAGAAGGAGATATCTACACCGCTATCTGTATAAACATGGAAATATTTACACCGCTATCTGTATAAACATGGAAATATCTACACCGCTATCAGTATAAACATGGAAATATCTACACCGCTACCTGTATAAACATGGAAATATCAGCACCACTATCGGTATGAACATGGAAATATCTACACCGCTATCTGTATGAACATGGAAATAGCTACACCGTTATCTGTAAGAACATGGAAATATCTTCAACGCCATCTGTATGAACATGGATATATCTTCACAGCCATCTGTATGAACATGGAAATATCTACACCGCTATCTGTATGAACATGGAAATATCTACACCGCTATCTGTATGAACATGGAAATATCTTCACCGCCATCTGTATGAACATGGATATGTCTACACATCCATCTGGATGAACATGGAAAAATCTACAAAGTGATCTCTATGAACATGGGAATATCTACACCGCTATCTGTGTAAACATGCATACACCTTCACCGCTATCTGTATAAACATGGAAATATCTACACCGCTATCTGTATGAACATGGAAATATCTACACCGCTATCTGTTTGAACATGGAAATATCTACACCGCTATCTGCATGAAAATGGAAATATCTACACAGCTATCTGCATATACATGGAAATATCCACAGCTATCTCTTTACACATGGAAATAACTACACCACCATCTGTATGAACATGGAAATATCTTCACCGCCATCTGTATGAACATGGATATATCTACACAGCCATCTGGATGAACATGGAAATATCTACACCGCTATCTGTGTAAACATGCATACATCTTCTCCGCTATCTGTATAAACATGGAAATATCTACACTGCTATCTGTATGAAAATGGAAATATCTACACCGCTATCTGTTTGAACGTGGAAATATCTACACCGCTATCTGCATGAAAATGGAAATATCTACACAGCTATCTGCATATACATGGAAATATCTACAAAGCTATCTCTTTACACATGGAAATAACTACAGCGCTATATCTGTAAACATACAAATATCTACACCGCCATCTGTATGAACATGGAAATATCTGCAATGCCATCTGTATGAACATATAAATATCTACTCCACCATCTATATTAAGATGGAGATATCTACACCGCTATCTACATGAAAATGGAAATATCTACACTGCTATCTGCATATACATTTAAATATCTACACAGCTATCTCTTTACACATGGAAATAACTACACCGTTATCTGTATGAACATGGAGATATCTACACCGCCATCTGTATGAACATGGAAATATCTGAACCGCCATCGGTATGAAAATATAAATATCTACACTGCCATCTTTATTAAGATAGAGATATCTCCACTGCTATCTGTATAAACATGGAAATATCTACACCGCTATCTGTATAAACATGGAAATATCTACACCGCTATCTGTATATACATGGAAATATCTACACCACTACCTGTATAAACATGGAAATATCAGCACCGATATCTATATGAACATGGAAATATCTACACCGCTATCTGTATGAACATGGAAATATCTACACCGCTATCTGTATGAACATGGAAATATCTACACCGCTATCTGTATGCACATGGAAATATCTACACCGCTATATGTTTGAACATGGAAATATCTACACCGCTGTCTGCATGTAAATGGAAATATCTACACAGCTATCTGCATATACATGGAAATATCTACACAGCTATCTCTTTACACATGGAAATAACTACACCGCTATCTCTATAAACATGGAAATATCTACACCGCCATCTGTACGGACATGGAAATATCTGCACCGCAATCTGTATGAACATATAAATATCTACAAAGCCATCTGTATTAAGAAGGAGATATCTACACCGCTATCTGTATAAAGATGGAAATATCTACACCGATATCTGTATAAGCATGGAAATATCTACACCGGTATCTGTATAAACATGGAAATATCTACACCGCTACCTGTATAAACATGGAAATATCAGCACCGCTATCGGTATGAACAAGGAAATATCTACACCGCTATCTGTATGAACATGGATATATCTACACCGCTATCTGTATGAACATGGAAATATCTTCACCGCCATCTGTATGAACATGGATATATCTACACAGCCATCTGTAGGAACATGGAAATATCTACACCGCTATCTGTATGAACATGGAAATATCTACACCACTATCTGTTTGAACATGGATAAATCTACACAGCCATCTGGATGAACACGGAAATATGTACACCGCTATCTGTATGAACATGGAAATACCTACACCGCTATCTGTGTAAATATGCATACATCTTCACCGCAATCTGTATAAACATGGAAATATCTACACCGCTATCTGTATGAACATGGAAATATCTACACCGCTATCTGAACATGGAAATACCTACACCGCTATCTGCATGAAAATGGAAATATCTACACAGCTATCTGCATATACATGGAAATATCTACACAGCTATCTCTTTACACGTGGAAATATCTACACCGCTATCTGTATGAACATGGAAATATCTACACCGCCATCTGTATGAACACGGAAATATCTGCACCGCCATCTGTATGAACATATAAATATCTACATGGCGATCTGTATTAAGATGGAGATATCTACACCGCCATCTGTATGAACATGGAAATAACTAAACCGCTATCTGTATGAATATGGAAATATCTACCCCGCTATCTGTATGAACAAGGAAATATCTTCACCGCCATCTGTACGAACTTGGATATATCTACAGAGCCATCTGGATGAACATGGAAATATCTACACCGCCATCTGAATGAACATATAAATATCTACACCGCCATCTGTATTAAGATGGAGATATCTACACCGCTATCTGTATAAACCTGGAAATATCTACACCGCTATCTGTATAAACATGGAAATATCTTCACCGCTATCTGGATAAACATGGAAATTTCTACACCGCTACCTGTATAAACATGGAAATATCAGCACTGCTATCTGTAGGAACATAGAGATATCTACACCGCCATCTGTATGAACATGGAAATATCTACTCAGCCATCTGGAGGAACATGGAAATATCTACAACGGTCTCTGTATGAACATGGAAATATCTACACCGCTATCTGTATGAACATGGAAATAGCTACACCGCTATCAGTATGAACATGGAAATATCTACACCAATATCTGAATGAAGATGGAAATATCTACACCGCTATCTGTATGAACATGGATATATCTACACAGCCATCTGGATGAACATGGAAATATCTACACCGCTATCTGTATGAACATGGAAATATCTAAACCGCTATCTGTGTAAACATGCATACATCTTCACCGCTATCTGTATAAACATGGAAATATCTACACCGCTATCTGTATGAACATGGAAATAGCTACACCGCTATTTGTATGAACATGGAAATATCTACACCGCTATCTGTATGAACATGGATATATCTACACAGCCATCTGGATGAACATGGAAATATCTACACCGCTATCTGTGTAAACATGCATACATCTTCACCGCTATCTGTATAAACATGGAAATATCTACACCGCTATCTGTATGAACATGGAAATATCTGCACCGCTATCTGTATGAACATGGAAATATCTACACCGCTATCTGTTTGAACATGGAAATATCTACACGGCTATCTGCATGAAAATGGAAATATCTACACTGCTATCTGCATATACATGGAAATATCTACACATCTATCTCTTTACTCATGGAAATAACTACACCGCTATCTGTATGAACATGGAAATATCTACACCGCCATCTGTATTAAGATGGAGATATCTACACCGCTATCTGTATAAACTTGGAAATATCTACACCGCTATCTGTATAAGCATGGAAATATGTACACCGCTATCTGTATAAACATGGAAATATCTATACCGCTACCTGTATAAACATGGAAATATCAGCACCGCTATCTGAATGAACATGGAAATATCTACACCGCTATCTGTATGAACATGGAAATATCTACACCGCCATCTGTATGAACATGGAAATATCTGCACCGCCATCTGTATGAACATATAAATATCTACACCGCCATCTGTATTAAGATGGAGATATCTACACCGCTATCTGAATAAACATGGAAATATCTACACCGCTATCTGTATAAACATGGAAATATCAGCACCGCTATCTGTATGAACATGGATATATCAGCCCCTCTATCCGTATGAACATGGAGATATCTACACCGCCACCTGTATGAACATGGATATATCTACACAGCCATCTGGATGAACATGGAAATATCTACACCGCTATCTGTATGAACATGGAAATAGCTACACCGCTATTTGTAAGAACATGGAAATATCTACACCGCTATCTGTATGAAGATGGAAATATCTACACCGCTATCTGTATGAACATGGAAATATCTTCACCGCCATCTGTACGAACATGGATATATCTACAGAGCCATCTGGATGAACATGGAAATATCTACAACGCCATCTGTATGAACATATAAATATCTACACCGCCATCTGCATTAAGATGGAGATATCTACACCGCTATCTGTATAAACCTGGAAATATCTACACCGCTATCTGTATAAACATGGAAATATCTACACTGCTACCTGTATAAACATGGAAATATCAGCACCGCTATCTGTATGAACATGGAAATATCTACACCGCTATCTGTATGAACATGGAAATATCTACACCGCTATCTGTGTAAACATGCATACATCTTCAGCGCTACCTGTATAAACATGGAAATATCTACACCGCTATCTGTATGAACATGGAAATATCTACACCGCTGTCTGTTTGAAGATGGAAATATATACACAGCTATCTGCATGGAAATGGAAATATCTACACAGCTATCTGCATATAGATGGAAATATCTACACAGCTATCTCTTTACACATTGAAATATCTACACCGTTATCTGTAGGAACATGGAAATATCAGCACCGCTATCTGTATGAACATGGAAGTATCTACGCCGCTATCTGTAAGAACATGGAAATATCTACACCGCTATCTGTATGAACATGGATATATCTACACAGCCCTCTGGATGAACATAGAAATATCCACACCGCTATCTGTGTAAACATGCATACATCTTCACCGCTATCTGTATAAACATGGAAATATCTACACCGCTATCTGTATGAACATGGAAATATCTAAACCGCTATCTGTTTGAAGATGGAAATATATACATCGCTATCTGCATGAAAATGGAAATATCTACACATCTATCTGAATAAAGATGGAAATATCTACACAGCAATCTCTTTACACATGGAAATAACTACACCGCTATCTGTATGAACATAGACATATCTACACCGCCATCTGTATGAACATGGAAATATCTGCACCGCCATCTGTATGAACTTATAAATATCTACACCGCCATCTGTGTTAAGATGGAGATATCTACACCGCTATCTGAATAAACATGGAAATATCTACACCACTATCTGGATAAACATGGAAATATCTACACCGCTACCTGTATAAACATGGAAATATCAGCACCGCTATCTCTATGAACCTGGAAATGTCTACACCGCTATCTGAATGAACATGGAAATATCTACACCGCTATCTGTTTGAATATGTAAATATCTACACCGCTATCTGCATGAAAATGGAAATATCTACAAAGCTATCTTCATATACATGGAAATATCTACACAGCTATCTGTTTACCCATGGAAATAAATACACCGCTATCTCTACAAACATGGAAATATCTACACCGCCATCTGTATGAACATGGAAATATCTGCACCGCCATCTGTATGAACATATAAATATCTAAACCGCCATCTGTATTAAGAAGGAAATATCTAAACCGCTATCTGTATAAACATGGAAATATCTACACCGACACCTGTATGAAAATGGAGATATCTACACCGCTCTCTGCATGAACATGGAAATATCTACACTGCTATCTGTATGAACATGGAAATAGCTACACCGTTATCTGAATGAACATGGAAATAGCTACACCGCTATCTGTATGAACATGGAAATATCTACACGGCTATCTGTATGAACATTGATATATCTACACAGCCATCTGGATGAACATGGAAATATCTACACCGCTATCTGTATGAACATGGAAATATCTACACCGCTATCTGTATGAACATCGATATATCTACACAGCCATCTGTATGAACATGGAAATATCTACACCGCTATCTGTGTAAACATGGAAATATCTACACTGCTATCTGTATGAACATGGAAATATCTGCACCACTATCTGTATGAACATGGAAATATCTACACCGCTATCTGTTTGAACATGGAAATATCTACACCGCTATCTGCATGAAAATGGAAATATCTACACTGCTATCTGCATATACATGGAAATATCTACACAGCTATCTCTTTACACATGGTAATAACTACACCGCTATCTGTATGAACATGGAAATATCTACACCGCCATCCGTATGAACATGGAAATATCTGCACCGCCATCTGTATGAACATATAAATATCTACACCGCCATCTGTATTAAGATGGAGATATCTACACAGCTATCTGTATAAACATGGAAATATCTACACCGCTATCTGTGTAAACATGCATACATCTTCACCGCTATCTGTATAAACATGGAAATACCTACACCGCTATCTCTATGATCATGGAAATATCTACACCGCTATCTGTTTGAAGATGGAAATATATACACCGCTATCTGCATGAAAATGGAAATATCTACACAGCTATCTGCATATAGATGGAAATATCTACACAGCTATCTCTTTACACATGGAAATAACTACACCGCTATCTGTATGAACATGGAAATATCTACACCGCTGTCTGTATAAACATGGAAATATCTACACCGCTATCTGTATAAACATGGAAATATCTACACCGCTACCTGTATAAACATGGAAATATCGGGACCGCTATCTGTATGAACCTGGAAATATCTACACCGCTATCTGTATGAACATGGAAATATCTACACCGCTATCTGTATGAACATGGAAATATCCACAAAGCTATCTGAATGAACATGGAAATATCTACACCGCTATCTGTTTGAACATGTAAATATCTACACCGCTATCTGCAAGAAAATGGAAATATCTACACAGCTATCTGCATATACATGGAAATATCTACACAGCTCTCTCTTTACACATGGAAATAACTACACCGCTATATCTATAAACATGGAAATATCTACACCGCCATCTGTATGAACATGGAAATATCTGCACCGCCATCTGTTTGAACATATAAATATCTACACCGCCATCTGTATTAAGAAGGAAATATCTAAACCGCTATCTGTATAAACATGGAAATATCAGCAACACTCTCTGTATGAAAATGGAAATATCTGCACCGCTATCTGTATGAACATGGAAATATCTACACTGCTATCTGTATGAACATGGAAATATCTACACCGCTATCTGTATGAAAATGGAAATATCTACACCGCTATCTGTATGAACATGGAAATATCTACACTGCTATCTGTATGAACATGGAAATAGCTACACCGTTATGTGTATGAAAATGGAAATATCTACACCGCTATCTGTACGAACATGGAAATATCTACACCGCTATCTGTATGAACATGGATATATCTACACAGCCATCTGGATGAACATGGAAATATCTACAACGCTATCTGTATTAACATGGAAATATCTACACCGCTATCTGTATGAACATGGATATATCTACACAGCCATCAGGATGAACATGGAAATATCTACACCGCTATCTGTGTAAACATGCATACATCTTCACCACTATCTGTATAAACATGGAAATATCTGCACCGCTATCGGTATGAACATGGAAATATCTACACGGCTATCTGTATAAACATGGAAATATCTACACCGCTACCTGTATAAACATGGAAATATCTACACCGCTATCTGTATAAACATGGAAATATCTACACCGCTACCTGTATAAACATGGAAATATCAGCACCGCTATCTGTATGAACATGGAAATATCTACACCACTATCTGCATGAACCTGGAAATATCTACTCCGCTATCTGTATGAACATGGAAATATCTAAACCGCTATCTGTATGAACATGGAAATATCCACACCGCTCTCTGTATGAACATGGAAATATCTACACCGCTCTCTCTTTGAAGATGGAAATATGTACACCGCTATCTGCATGAAAATGGAAATATCTAGACAGCTATCTGCATGAAAATGGAAATATCTACACAGCTATCTGCATATACACGGAAATATCTACACAGCTATCTCTTTACACGTGTAAATAACTACACCGCTATCTGTATGAACGTGGAAATATGTACACTGCCATCTGTATGAACATGGAAATATCTGCACCGCCATCTGTATGAACATATAAATATCTACACTGCCATCTGTATTAAGATGGAGATATCTACACCGCTATCTGAATAAACATGGAAATATCTACACCGCTATCTGTATAAACATGGAAATATCAGCACCGCTATCTGCATGAACATGGAAATATCAGCCCCTCTATCTGTATGAACATGGAGATATCTACACCGCCATATGGATTAACATGGATATATCTACACAGCCATCTGGAGGAACATGGAAATATCTACACCGCTATCTGTATGAACATGGAAATAGCTACACCGCTATCTGTATGAACATGGAAATATCTACACCGCTATCTGTATGAAAATGGAAATATCTACACCGCTATCTGTATGAACAAGGAAATACCTTCACCGCCATCTGTACGAACATGGATATATCTACAGAGCCATCTGGATGAACATGGAAATATCAACACCGCCATCTGAATGAACATATAAATATCTACACCGCCATCTGTATTAAGATGGAGATATCTACACCGCTATCTGTATAAACCTGGAAATATTTACACCGCTATCTGTATAAACATGGAAATATCTTCACCGCTATCTGGATAAACATGGAAATTTCTACACGGCTACCTGTATAAACATGGAAATATCAGCACCGCTATCTGTAGGAACATGGAGATATCTACACCGCCATCTGTATGAACATGGATATGTCTACACAGCCATCTGGAGGAACATGGAAATATCTACAACGCTATCTGTACGAACATGGAAATATCTACACCGCTATCTGTATGAACATGGAAATATCTACACCACTATCTGAATGAACATGGAAATATCTACACCGCTATCTGTATGAACATGGATATATCTACACAGCCATCTGGATGAACATGGAAATATCTACACCGCTATCTGTATGAACATGGAAATATCTACACCGCTATCTGTTTAAACATGCATACATCTTCACCGCTATCTGTATAAACATGGAAATATCTACACCGCTATCTGTATGAACATGGAAATAGTCACACCGCTATCTGTATGAACATGGAAATATCTACACCGCTATCTGTGTAAACATGCATACATCTTCACCGCTATCTGTATAAACATGGAAATATCTACACCGCTATCTGTATGAACATGGAAATATCTGCACCGCTATCTGTATGAACATGGAAATATCTACACCGCTATCTGTTTGAACATGGAAATATCTACACGGCTATCTGCATGAAAATGGAAATATCTACACTGCTATCTGCATATACATGGAAATATCTACACAGCTATCTCTTTACACATGGAAATAACTACTCCGGTATCTGTATGAACATGGAAATATCTACACCGCCATCTGTATGAACATGGAAATATCTGCACCGCCATCTGTATGAACATATAAATATCTACACCGCCATCTGTATTAAGATGGAGATATCTACACCGCTATCTGTATAAACTTGGAAATATCTACACCGCTATCTGTATAAACATGGAAATACCTACACCACTATCTGTATAAACATGGAAATACCTACACTGCTACCTGTATAAACATGGAAATACCAGCACCGCTCTCTGTATGAACTTGGAAATATCTACACCGCTATTTCTATGAACATGGAAATATCTACACTGCTATCTGTATGAACATGGAAATAGCTACACTGCTATCTGAATGAACATGGAAATATCTACACCACTATCTGTAGGAACATGGAAATATCTACACCGCTATCAGCATGAACATGGATATATCTACACAGCCATCTGGATGAACATGGAAATATCTACACCGCTATCTGCATGAACATGGAAATATCTACACTGCTATCTGTGTAAACATGCATACATCTTCACCGCAATCTGTATAAGCATGGAAATATCAACACCGCTATCTGTATGAACGTGGAAATATCTACACCGCTATCTGTTTGAACATGGAAATATCTAAACCGCTATCAGCATGAAAATGGAAATATCTACACAGCTATCTGCATATACATGGAAATATCTACACATCTATCTCTTTACACATGTAAATAACTACACCGCTATCTGTATGAACATGGAAATGTCTGCACCGCCATATGTATAAACATATAAATATCTACACCGCCATCTGTATTAAGATGGAGATATCTACACCGATATCTGTATAAACATGGAAATATCTACACCGCTATCTGAATAAACATGGAAATATCTACACCGCTCTCTGTATAAACATGGAAATATCAGCACCGCTATCTGTATCAACATGGAAATATCAGCCCCTCTATCTGTATGAACGTGGAAGTATCTACACCGCTATCTCTATGAACATGGAAATATCTACACAGCTATCTGTTTGAACATGGAAATATCTAAACCGCTATCTGCATGAAAATGGAAATATATACACAGCTATCTGAATATACATGGAAATATCTACACAGCTATCTCTTTACACATGGAAATAACTACACCGCTATCTGTATGAACATGGAAATAGCTACACCGCTATCTGCATGAACATGGAAATATCTACAGCACTATCTGTATGAACATGGAAATATCTACACCGCTATCTGTATGAACATGCATATATCTACACAGCCATCTGGATGATCATGGAAATATCTACACCGCAATCTGTATGAACATGGAAATATCTACACCGCTATCTGTGTAAACATGAATACATCTTCACCGCTATCTGTATAAACATGGAAATATCTACACTGCTATCTGTATGAACATGGAAATATGTACACCGCTATCTGTTTGAACATGGAAATATCTAAACCGCAATCTGCATGAAAATGGAAATATCTTCACAGCTGTCTGCATATACATGGAAATATCTACACAGCTATCTCTTTACACATGGAAATAACTACACCGCTATCTGTATGAACATGGAAATATCTACACCGCCATCTGTTTGAACATGGAAATATCTGCACGGCCATCTGTATGAACATATAAATATCTCCACCGCCATCTGTATAAAGATGGAGATATCTTCACCGCTATCGGCATAAACATGGAAATATCTACACCGCTATCTGTAAAAACATGGAAATATCTACACCGCTATCTGTATAAACATGGAAATATCTACACCGCTACGTGTATAAACTTGGAAATATCAGCACCGCTATCTGTATGAGCATGGAAATATCAGCCCCTCTATCTGTATGAACATGGAAATATCTACACCACTATCTGTATGAACATGGAAATATCTACACCGCTATCTGTATGAACATGGAATTATCTTCACCGCCATCTGTATGAACATGGATATGTCTACACAGCCATCTGGCTGAACATGGAAATATCTACACCGCTACCTGTATGAACATGGAAATAGCTACACCGCTATCTGTATGAACATGGAAATATCTACATCACTATCTGTATGAACATGGAAATATCTACACCGCTATCTGTATGAACATGGAAATATCTTCACCGCCATCTGTATGAACATGGAAATATCTACACCGCTACCTGTATAAACATGGAAATATAAGCACCGCTATCTGTATGAACATGGAAATATCTACACCGCTATCTCTTTGAACATGGAAATATCTACACCGCTATCTGTATGAACATGGAAATAGCTACACCGCTATCTGTATGAACATGGAAATATCTACAGCACTATCTGTATGAACATGGAAATATCTACACCGCTATCTGTATGAACATGGATATATCTACACAGCCATCTGGATGAACATGGAAATATCTACACCGCTATCTATATGAACATGGAAATATCTACACCGCTATCTGTGTAAACATGCATACACCTTCACCGCTATCTGTATAAACATGGAAATATAAGCACCGCTATCTGTATGAACATGGAAATATCTACACCGCTATCTGTTTGAACATGGAAATATCTAAACCGCAATCTGCATGAAAATGGAAATATCTTCACAGCTATCTGCATATATATGGAAATATCTACACAGCTATCTCTTTACACATGGAAATAACTACACCGCTATCTGTATGAACATGGAAATATCTACACCGCCATGTGAATGAACATGGGAATATCTGCACGGCCATCACTATGAACATATAAATATCTACACCGCCATCTGTATTAAGATGGAGATATCTACACCGCTATCTGTATAAACACGGAAATATCTACACCGCTATCTGTATAAACATGGAAATATCTACACCGCTACCTGTATAAACATGGAAATATCAGCACCGCTATCTGTATGAACATGGAAATATCAGCCCCTCTATCTGTATGAACATGGAAATATCTACACCACTATCTGTATGAATATGGAAATATCTACACCGCTATCTGTATGAACACGGAAATAGCTACACCCCTATCTGTATGAACATGGAAATATCTACATCACTATCTGTATGAACATGGAAATATCTACACCGGTTTCTGTATGAACATGGAAATATCTTCACCGCCATCTGTATGAACATGGAAATATCTACACCGCTACCTGTATAAACATGGAAATATAAGCACCGCTATCTGCATGAACATGGAAATATCTACACCGCTATCTGTTTGAACATGGAAATATCTACACCGCTATCTGTATGAACATGGAAATATCTACACCGCTATCTGCATGAACATGGAAATATCTACAGCACTATCTGTATGAACATGGATATATCTACACAGCCATCTGGATGATCATGGAAATATCTACACCGCAATCTGTATGAAAATGGATATATCTACACCGCTATCTGTGTAAACATGCATACATCTTCACCGCTATCTGTATAAACATAGAAATAACTACACCGCTATCTGTATGAACATGGAAATATCTACACCGCCATCTGTATGAACATGAAAATATCTGCACGGCCATCACTATGAACATATAAATATCTACACCGCCATCTGTATTAAGATGGAGATATCTACACCGCTATCTGTATAAACATGGAAATATCTACACCGCTATCTGTATAAACATGGAAATATCTACACCGCTATCTGTATAAACATGGAAATATCTACACAGCTATCTGTATAAACATGGAAATATCAGCACCGCCATCTGTATGAACATGGAAATATCAGCCCCTCTATCTGTATGAACATGGAAATATCTACACCACTATCTGTATGAACATGGAAATATCTACACCGCTATCTGTATGAGCATGGAAATATCTTCACCGCCATCTGTATGAACATGGATATATCTACACAACCATCTGGATGAACATGGAAATATCTACACCGCTATCTGTATGAACATGGAAATAGCTACACCGCTATCTGTATGAACATGGAAATATCTACAGCACTATCTGTATGAACATGGAAATATCTACACCGCTATCTGTATGAACATGGATATATCTACACAGCCATCTGGATGAACATGGAAATATCTACACCGCTATCTGTATGAACATGGAAATATCTACACCGTTATCTGTGTAATCATGCATACACCTTCACCGCTATCTGTATAAACATGGAAATATCTACACCGCTATCTGTATGAACATGGAAATATCTACACCGCTATCTGTTTGAACATGGAAATATCTAAACCGCAATCTGCATGAAAATGGAAATATCTTCACAGCTATCTGCATATACATGGAAATATCTACACAGCTATCTCTTTACACATGGAAATAACTACACCGCTATCTGTATGAACATGGAAATATCTACACCGCCATCTGTATGAACATGGAAATATCTGCACGGCCATCACTATGAACATATAAATATCTACACCGCCATCTGTATTAAGATCGAGATATCTACACCGCTATCTGTATAAACATGGAAATATCTACACCGCTATCTGTATAAACATGGAAATATCTACACCGCTATCTGTATAAACATGGAAATATCTACACCGCTACCTGTATATACATGGAAATATCAGCACCGCTATCTGTATGAACATGGAAATAACAGCCCCTCTATCTGTATGAACATGGAAATATCTACACCACTATCTGTATGAACATGGAAATATCTACACCGCTATCTGTATGAGCATGGAAATATCTTCACCGCCATCTGTATGAACATGGATATATCTACACAACGATCTGGATGAACATGGAAATATCTACACCGCTATCTGTATGAACATGGAAATAGCTACACCGCTATCTGTATGAACATGGAAATATCTACACCGCTATCTGTATGAACATGGAATTATCTTCACCGCCATCTGTATGAACATGGATATATCTACACAGCCATATGGATGAACATGGAAATATCTACACCGCTATCTGCATGAACATGGAAATAGCTACACCGCTATCTGTATGAACATGGAAATAGCTACACCGCCATCTGTATGAACATGGAAATATCTGCACCGCCATCTGTATGAACATATAAATATCTACACCGCCATCCGTATTAAGATGGAGATATCTATACCGCTATCTGTATAAACCTGGAAATATCTACACCGCTATCTGTATAAACATGGAAATATCCACACCGTTATCTGTATAAACATGGAAATATCCTCACAGCTACCTGTATAAACATGGAAGTATCAGCACCGCTATCTGTATGAACATTGTAATACCTACACCGCTATCTGAACGAACATGGAAATATCTACAACGCTATCTGTATGAAAATGGAAATAGCTACACCGCTATCTGTATGAACATGGAAATATCTACACCACTATCTGTATGAACATGGAAATATCTACACCGCTATCTGTATGAAGATGGATATATCTACACAGCCATCTGGATGAACATGGAAATATCTACACCGCTATCTGTATGAACATGGAAATATCTACACCGCTATCTGTGTAAACATGCATACATCTTCACCGCTATCTGTATAAACATGGAAATATCTACACCGCTATCTGTATGAACATGGAAATATCTACACCGCTATCTGTTTGAACATGGAAATATCTAAACCGCTATCTGCATGAAAATGGAAATATCCACACAGCTATCTGCATATACATGGAAATATCTACACAGCTATCTCTTTACACATGGAAATAACTACACCGCTATCTGCATGAACATGGAAATATCTACAACGCCATCTGTATGAACACGGAAATATCTGCACGGCCATCACTATGAACATATAAATATCTACACCGCCATCTCTATTAAGATGGAGATATCTACACCGCTATCTGTATAAACATGGAAATATCTACACCGCTATCTGTATAAACATGGAAATATCTACACCGCTATCTGTATAAACATGGAAATATCTACACCGCTACCTGTATAAACATGGAAATATCAGCACCGCTCTCTGTATGAACATGGAAATATCAGCCCCTCTATCTGTATGAACATGGAAATATCTACACCACTATCTGTATGAACATGGAAATATATACACCACTATCTGTATGAACATGGAAATATCTACACCGCTATCTCTATGAACATGGAAATATCTTCACTGCCATCTGTATGAACATGGATATATCTACACAACCATATGGATGAACATGGAAATATCTACACCGCTATCTGCATGAACATGGAAATAGCTACACCGCTATCTGTATGAACATGGAAGTAGCTACACCGCCATCTGTATGAACATGGAAATATCTGCATCGCCATCTGTATGAACATATAAATATCTACACCGCCATCTGTATTAAGATCGAGATATCTACACCGCTATTTGTATAAACCTGGAAATATCTACACCGCTATCTGTATAACATGGAAATATCCACACAGCTATGTGTATAAACATGGAAATATCCACACCGCTACCTGTACAAACATGGAAATATCTACACCGCCATCTGTATGAACATGGAAATGCCCAAACCGCCAACTCTATAAACATGGAAATATCTACAGCGCCTAGTGTAGGAACATGGAAATATCTACACCGCTTTCTCTCTAAACATGGAAATATCTACACTGCTATCTGCATAAAAGTGGAAATATCTACACCGCTATCAGCATAAACTTGGAAATATCTACACCGCTATCTGTGTAAACATGGAAATATCTACCCCACCAACTGTCGGAAGATGGAAATACCTACACCGCTATCTCCGTAATAATCGGAATATCTACACCGCTATCTGTATAAACATGGAAATACCTACACAGCCATCTGTAGGAACATGTAAATATCTACACCATTATCTGTATACACATGTAAATATCTACACCGCTATCTGTATACACATGGAAATATCTACACCGCTATCTCTTAAAACTTGGAAATATCTACACAGTTATGTGTATAAACATGGAAATATCTTCACCGCCATCTGTATGAACATGGAAATATCTCCGCTGCCAACTATATAAACATGGAAATATCTACACCGCCAACTCTATAAACATGGAAATATCTACACCACTATCTGTATAAACATGGAAACATCTACAACGCTATCTGTGTAAACATGGAAATATCTACACCGCTATCTGTGTAAACATGGAAATGTCTACACCGCTATCTGTGTAAACATGGAAATAACTACACCACCAATTGTAGGAACATGGAAATATCTACACCGCTATCTCTGTAAACATGGAAATATCTACACTGCTATCTGTATAAACATGGAAATATCTACACAGCCACTTGTAGGAATATGTAAATGTCTACAACGTTATCTGTGTACACATGGAATTATCTACACTGCTATCTGTATAAACATGGAAATATCTACAATGCTTTCTGTGTAAACATGGAAATATCTACACCGCTATCACTTAAAACTTGGAAATATCTACACCATTATGTGTATAAAGATGGACATATCTTTACCGCCTTCTGCATGAACATGGAAATATCTCCACTGCCAACTATATAAACATGGAAATATCTACACCGCTATCTATATATGCATGCAAATATCTACACCGCTATCTGTGTAAACATGGAAATATCTACACCGATATCTGTGTAAACATGGAAATATCTACAACGCTATCTCTGTAAACGTGGAAATATCTACACAGCCATCTGTAGGAACATGTAAATATCTACACCACTATCTCTATAAACATGGAAATATCTACACTGCTATCTGTATAAACATGGAAATATCTACACCGCTATCTGTGTAAACATGGAAAGATCTACACCGCTATCTCTGAAAACATGGAAAGATCTACACCATTATGTGTATAAAGACGTAAATATCTACACCGCTATCTGTATAAACATGGAAATATCTACACAGCCATCTGTAGGAGCATGTAAATATCTACACAGTTATCTGTATACACATGGAAATATCTACACCGCTATCTGTATAAACACGGAACTATCTACACCACTATCTGTGTAAACATGGAAATATCTACACCGCCATCTCTTAAAACTTGGAAATATCTTCACCGTTATGTGCATAAACATGGAAATATCTTCACCGTCATCTGTATGAACATGGAAATATCTACTCTGCCATCTGTATAAACGTGGAAATATCTACACAGCCGTCTGTTTGAACATGAAAATATCTACACAGCCAACTCTATTAACATTGAAATATCTACACCGCTATCTGTATAAACATGGAAATATCTACACTGCTATCTGTGTAAACATGGAAATATCTACACCGCTATCTGTGTAAACATGGAAGTATCTACAGGGCTATCTCTATAAACATGGAAATATCTTCACCGCCATCTGTATGAACATGGAAATATCTACACCGCTATCTCTATAACCATGGAAATATCTACACCGCTATCTGTATAAACATGGAAATATCCACACTGCTATCTGTATAGACATGGAAATATCTACACCGCTATCTGTATAAACATGTAAATATCTACACCGCTATCTGTGTAAACATGGAAATATCTACAAAACTATCTGTGTAAACATGGAAATATCTACACCGCTATCTGTACAAACATGGAAATATCTAAACCGCTATCAGCATGAAAATGGAAATATCTACACAGATATCTGCATATACATGGAAATATTTACACAGCTATCTTTTTACACATGGAAATAACTACACTGCTATCTCTATAAACATGGAAATATCTACACCGCCATCTGTATGAACATGGAAATATCTGCACTGCCATCTGTATGAACATATAAATATCTACACCGCCATCTGCATTAAGATGGGATATCTTCACCGCTATCTGTATAAACTTGGAATTATCTTCACCGCTATCTGTATAAACCTGGAAATATCTACACCGCTATATGTATAAACACGGAAATATCTAAACCGCTATCTGTATAAACATAGAAATATCTACACCGCTACCTGTATAAACATAGAAATATCAGCACTGCTATCTGCATGAACATGGCAATATCAGCCCCTCTATCTGTATGAACTTGGAGATATCTACACCGCTATCTGTAAGAATATGGAAATATCTACACCGCTATCTGTATGAACATGGAAATATCTTCACCGCCATCTGTATGAACATGGATATATCTACACAGCCATCTGGATGAACATGGAAATATCTACACCGCTATATGTATGAACATGGAAACAGCTACACCGCTATCTGTATGAACATGGAAATATCTACACTACTATCTGTATGAACATGGAAATATCTACACCGCTATCTGTATGAACATGGAAATATCTTCACCGCCATCTGTATGAACATGGATATATCTACACAGCCATCTGGATGAACATGGAAATATCTACACCGCTATCTGTATGAACATTGAAATATCTACACCGCTATCTGTATAAACATGGAAATATCTACACCGCTACCTGTATAAAGATGGAAATATCAGCACCGCTATCTGTATGAACATGGAAATATCTACACCGCTATCTGTATGAACATGGAAATATCTACAAAGCTATCTGAATGAACATGGAAATATCTACACCGCTATCTGTTTGAACATGTAAATATCTACACCGCTATCTGCATGAAAATGGAAATATCTACAAAGGTATCTGCATATACATGGAAATATCTACACAGCTATCTCTTTACACATGGAAATAACTACACCGCTATATCTATAAACATGGAAATATCTACACCGCCATCTGTATGAACATGGAAATATCTGCACAGCCATATGTATGAACATACAAATATCTACACCGCTATCTGTATGAACATGGAAATATCTACACCGCTATCTGTATGAACATGGAAATATCTACACCGCTATCTGTATAAACATTCAAATATCTACACTGCTATCTGTATAAACATGGAAATATCTACACCGCTACCTGTGTAAACATGGAAATACCAACAAAGCTATCTGTAAGAGCATGGAAATATCAGCCGCTCTATCTGTATGAACATGGAAATATCTACACCGCTATCTCTATGAACATGGAAATATCTACACCGCTATCTGTTTGAACATGGAAATATCTAAACCGCTATCTGCATGAAAATGGAAATATATACAGAGCTATCTGCATATACATGGAAATATCTACACATCTATCTCTTTACACCTGGAAATAACTTCACCGCTATCTGTATGAAGATGGAAATATCTTCACCGCCATCTGTATGAACATGGATATATCTACACAGCCATCTGGATGAACATGGAAATATCTACACCGCTATCTGTATGAACATGGAAATATCTACACCGCTATCTGTGTAAACATGCATACATCTTCACCGCTATCTGTATAAACATGGAAATATCTACACTGCTATCTGCATGAACATGGAAATATCTACACCGCTATCTGTTTGAACATGGAAATATCTACACCGCTATCTGCATGAAAATGGAAATATCTACACAGCGATCTGCATATACATGGAAATATCTACAAAGCTATCTCTTTACACATGGAAATAACTACAGCGCTATCTCTATTAACATGCAAATATCTACACCACCATCTGTCTGAACATGGAAATATCTGCACCGCCATCTGTATGAACATATAAATATCTACACCGCCATCTATATTAAGATGGACATATCTACACCGCTATCTGTATAAACTTGGAAATATCTAAACCGCTATCTGTATAAACATGGAAATATCTACACCGCTATATGTATAAACATGGAAATATCTACACCGCTACCTGTATAAACATTTAAATATCAGCACAGCTATCTGTATGAACATGGAAATATCTACACAGCTATCTGTATGAACATGGAAATATCTACACCGCTATCTGTATGAACATGGAAATAGCTACACCGCTATCTGTATGAACATGGAAATATCTACACCACTACCTGTATGAACATGGAAATATCTACACCTCTATCTCCATGAACATGGATATATCTACACAGCCATCTGGATGAACATTTAAATATCTACACCACTATCTGTATGAACATGGAAATATCTACACCGCTATCTGAGTATATATGCATACATCTTCACCGCAATCTGTATAAACATGGAAATATCTACACCGCTATCTGTATGAACATGGAAATATCTACACCGCTATCTGTATAAACATGGAAATATCTACACCGCTATCTGTATAAACATGGAAATATCTACACCGCTACCTGTATAAACATGGAAATATGTGCACCGCTACCTGTATAAACATGGAAATATCAGCACCGCTATCTGTATGAACATGGAAATATCAGCCCCTCTATCTGTATGAACATGGAAATATCTACACCGCTATCTGTATGAACATGGAAATATCTACACCACTATCTGTATGAACATGGAAATATCTACACCGCTACCTGTATGAACATGGATATATCTACACAGCCATCTGGATGAACATGGAAATATCTACACCGCTATCTGTATGAACATGGAAATATCTACACCGCTATCTGTGTAAACATGCATACATCTTCACCGCTATCTGTATGAACATGGAAATATCTACACCGCTATCTGTTTGAACATGGAAATATCTAAACCGCTATCTGCATGAAAATGGAAATATCTACACAGCTATCTGCATATACATGGAAATATCTACACAGCTATCTCTTTGCACATGGAAATAACTACACCGCTATCTGTATGAACATGAAAATATCTACACCGCCATCTGTATTAACATGGAAATATCAGCACGGCCATCTGTATGAACATATAAATATCTACACTGCCGTCTGTATTAAGATGGAGATATCTACACCGCTATCTGTATAAACATGGAAATATCCACACCGCTATCTGTATAAACATGGAAATATCTACACCGCTACCTGGATAAACATGGAAATATCTGCAACACTATCTGTATGAACATGGAAATATCAGCCCCTCTATCTGTATGAACATGGAAATATCTACACCACTATCTGTATGAACATGGAAATATCTACACCGCTATCTGTATGAACATGGAAATAGCTACACCACTATCTGTATGAACATGGAAATATCTACATCACTATCTGTATGAACATGGAAATATCTACAACGCTATCTGTATGAACAAGGAAATCTCTACACCACTATCTGTATCAGCATGCAAATATCTTCTCCGCCATCTGTATGAACATGGATATATCTACACAGCCATCTGGATGAACATGGAAATATCTACACCGCTATCTGTATGAACATGGAAATAGCTACACCGCTATGTGTATGAACATGGAAATATCTACACCACTATCTGTATGAACTTGGAAATATATACACCGCTATCTGTATGAACATGGAAATAACTTCACCACCATCTGTATGAACATGGATATATCTACACAGCCATATGGATGAACATGGAAATATCTACACCGCTATCTGCATGAACATGGAAATAGCTTCACCGCTATCTGTATGAACATGGAAATGGCTACACCGCCATCTGTATGAACATGGAAATATCTGCACCGCCATCTGTACGAACTTATAAATATCTACACCGCCATCCGTATTAAGATGGAGATATCTACACCGCTATCTTTATAAACCTGGAAATATCTACACCGCTATCTGTATACACATGGAAATATCCACACCGCTATCTGTATAAACATGGAAATATCCACACAGCTACCTGTATAAACATGGAAATATCAGCACCGCTATCTGTATGAACATGGAAATAGCTACACCGCTATCTGTATGAACATGGAAATATCTACACCACTATCTGTATGAACATGGAAATATATACACCGCTATCTGTGTGAAGATGGATATATCTACACAGCCATCTGGATGAACATGGAAATAACTACACCGCTATCTGTATGAACATGGAAATATCTACACCGCTATCTGTGTAAACATGCATACATCTTCACTGCTATCTGTATAAACATGGAAATATCTACACCGCTATCTGTATGAACATGGAAATACCTACACCGCTCTCTGTTTGAACATGGAAATATCTAAACCGCTATCTGCATGAAAATGGAAATATCTACAAAGCTATCTGCATATACATGAAAATATCTACACAGCTATCTCTTTGCACATGGAAATAACTACACCGCTATCTGTATGATCATGGAAATATCTACACCGCCATCTGTATGAACATGGAAATATCTGCACGGCCATCTGTATGAACTTATAAATATCTACACTGCCATCTGTATTAAGATGGAGATATCTACACCGCTATCTGTATAAACATGGAAATATCTACACCGCTATCTGTATAAACATGGAAATATCTACACCGCAATGTGTATAAACATGGAAATATCTACACCGCAACCTGTATAAACATGGAAATATCAGCACCGCTATCTGTATGAACATGGATATATCAGCCCCTCCATCTGTATGAACATGGAAATATCTACACCACTATCTGTATGAACATGGAAATATCCACACCGCTATCTGTATGAGCATGGAAATATCATCACCGCCATCTGTATGAACATGGATACATCTACACAGCCATCTGTATGAACATGGAAATATCTACACCGCTATCTGTATGAACATGGAAATATCTACACCGCTATCTGTTTGAACATGGAAATATCTAAACCGCAATCTGCATGAAAATGGAAATATCTTCACAGCTATCTGCATATACATGGAAATATCTACACTGCTATCTCTTTACACATGGAAATAACTACACCGCTATCTGTATGAACATGGAAATATCTACACCGCCATCTGTATGAACCTGGAAATATCTGCACGGCCATCACTATGAACATATAAATATCTGCACCGCCATCTGTATTAAGATGGAGATATCTACACCGCTATCTGTATAAACATGGAAATATCTACAACGCTATCTGTATAAACATGGAAATATCTACACCGCTACCTGTATAAACAAGGAAATATAAGCACCGCTATCTGCATGAACATGGAAATATCAGCCCCTCTATGTGTATGAACATGGAAATATCTACACCACTATCTGTATGAACATGGAAATATCTACACCGCTATCTGTATGAACACGGAAATAGCTACACCGCTATCTGTATGAACATGGAAATATCTACATCACTATCTGTATGAACATGGAAATATCTACACCGCTATCTGTATGAACATGGAAATATCTTCACCGCCATCTGTATGAACATGGAAATATCTACACCGCTACCTATATAAACATGGAAATATAAGCACCGTTATCTGTATGAACATGGAAATATCTACACCGCTATCTGTTTGAACATGGAAATATCTACACCGCTATCTGTATGAACATGGAAATAGCTACACCGCTATCTGCATGAACATGGAAATATCTACAGCACTATCTGTTTGAACATGGAAATATCTACACCGCTATCTGTATGAACATGGATATATCTACACACCCATCTGGATGATCATGGAAATATCTACACCGCAATCTGTATGAACATGGAAATATCTACACCGCTATCTGTGTAAACATGCATACATCTTCACCGCTATCTGTATAAACATGGAAATATCTAAACCGCTATCTGTATGAACATGGAAATATGTACACCGCTATCTGTTTGAACATGGAAATATCTAAACCGCAATCTGCATGAAAATGGAAATATCTTCACAGCTGTCTGCATATACATGGAAATATCTACACAGCTATCTCTTTACACATGGAAATAACTACACCGCTATCTGTATGAACATGGAAATATCTACACCGCCGTCTGTATGAACATGGAAATATCTGCACGGCCATCTGTATGAACATATAAATATCTACACCACCATCTGTATTAAGATGGAGATATCTTCACCGCTATCGGTATAAACATGGAAATATCTACACCGCTACCTGTATAAACTTGGAAATATCAGCACCGCTATCTGTATGAACATGGAAATATCAGCCCCTCTATCTGTATGAACATGGAAGTATCTACACCACTATCTGTATGAACATGGAAATATCAACACCGCTATCTGTATGAACATGGAATTATCTTCACCGCCATCTGTATGAACATGGATATGTCTACACAGCCATCTGGATGAACATGGAAATATCTACACCGCTACCTGTATGAACATGGAAATAGCTACACCGCTATCTGTATGAACATGGAAATATCTACATCACTATCTGTATGAACATGGAAATATCTGCACCGCTATCTGTGAACATGGAAATATCTTCACCGCCATCTGTATGAACATGGAAATATCCACACCGCTACCTGTATAAACATGGAAATATAAGCACCACTATCTGTATGAAGATGGAAATATCTACACCGCTATCTGTTTGAACATGGAAATATCTACACCGCTATCTGTATGAACATGGAAATAGCTACACCGCTATCTGTATGAACATGGAAATATCTACAGCACTATCTGTATGAACATGGAAATATCTACACCGCTATCTGTATGAACATGGATATATCTACACAGCCATCTGGATGAACATGGAAATATCTACACCGCTATCTGTATGAACATGGAAATATCTACACCGCTATCTGTGTAATCATGCATACACCTTCACCGCTATCTGTATAAACATGGAAATATCTACACCGCTATCTGTATGAACATGGAAATATCTCCACCGCTATCTGTTTGAACATGGAAATATCTAAACCGCAATCTGCATGAAAATGGAAATATCTTCACAGCTATCTGCATATACATGGAAATATCTACACAGCTATCTCTTTACACATGGAAATAACTACACTGCTATCTGTATGAACATGGAAATATCTACACCGCCATCTGTATGAACATGGAAATATCTGCACGGCCATCTCTATGAACATATAAATATCTACACCGCCATCTGTATTAAGATGGAGATATCTACACCGCTATCTGTATAAACATGGAAATATCTACACCGCTATCTGTATAAACATGGAAATATCTACACAGCTATCTGTATAAACATGGAAATATCTACACCGCTACCTGCATAAACATGGAAATATCAGCACCGCTATCTGTATGAACATGGAAATATCAGCCCCTCTATCTGTATGAACATGGAAATATCTACACCACTATCTGTATGAACATGGAAATATCTACACCGCTATCTGTATGAGCATGGAAATATCTTCACCGCCATCTGCATGAACATGGATATATCTACACAACCATCTGAATGAACATGGAAATATCTACAACGCTATCTGTATGAACATGGAAATAGCTACACCGCTATCTGTATGAACGTGGAAATATCTACACCACTGTCTGTATGAACAAGGAAATATCTACACCGCTATCTGTATGAACATGGAATTATCTTCACCGCCATCTGTATGAACATGGATATATCTACACAGCCATATGGATGAACATGGAAATATCTACACCGCTATCTGCATGAACATGGAAATAGCTACACCGCTATCTGTATGAACATGGAAATAGCTACACCGCCATCTGTATGAACATGGAAATATCTGCACCGCCATCTGTATGAACATATAAATATCTACACCGCCATCCGTATTAAGATGGAGATATCTACACCGCTATCTGTATAAAACTGGAAATATCTACACCGCTATCTGTATAAACATGGAAATATCCTCACCGCTATCTGTATAAACATGGAAATATCCACACCGCTACCTGTATAAACATGGAAATATCAGCACCGCTATCTGTATGAACATGGTAATACCAACACCGCTATCTGAACGAACATGGAAATATCTACACCGCTATCTGTATGAACATGGAAATAGCTACACCGCTATCTGTATGAACATGGAAATATCTACACCACTATCTGTATGAACATGGAAATATCTACACCGCTATCTGTATGAAGATGGATATATCTACACAGCCATCTGGATGAACATGGAAATATCTACACGGCTATCTGTATGAACATGGAAATATCTACACCGCTATCTGTGTAAACATGCATACATCTTCACCGCTATCTGTATAAACATGGAAATATCTACACCGCTATCTGTATGAACATGGAAATATCTACACCGCTATCTGTTTGAACATGGAAATATCTAAACCGCTATCTGCGTGAAAATGGAAATATCCACACAGCTATCTGCATATACATGGAAATATCTACACAGCTATCTCTTTACACATGGAAATAACTACACCGCTATCTGTATGAACATGGAAATATCTACAACGCCATCTGTATGAACACGGAAATATCTGCACGGCCATCTGTATGAACATATAAATATCTACACCGCCATCTGTATTAAGATGGAGATATCTACACCGCTATCTGTATAAACATGGAAATATCTACACCGCTATCTGTACAAACATGGAAATATCTACACCGCTATCTGTATAAACATGGAAATATCTACACCGCTACCTGTATAAACATGGAAATATCAGCACCGCTCTCTGTATGTACATGGAAATATCAGCCCCTCTATCTGTATGAACATGGAAATATCTACACCACTATCTGTATGAACATGGAAATATCTACACCGCTATCCGTATGAACATGGAAACATCTTCACCGCCATCTGTATGAACATGGATATATCTACCCAGCCATCTGGATGAACATGGAAATATCTACACCGCTATCTGTATGAACATGGAAATAGCTACACTGCTGTCTGTATGAACATGGAAATATCTACACCACTATCTGTATGAACATGGAAATATCTACACCGCTATCCGTATGAACATGGAAATATCTTCACCGCCATCTGTATGAACATGGATATATCTACACAACCATATGGATGAACATGGAAATATCTAAACCGCTGTCTGTATGAACATGGAAATAGCTACACCGCTATCTGTATGAACATGGAAATAGCTACACCGCCATCTGTATGAACATGGAAATATCTGCATCGCCATCTGTATGAACATATAAATATCTACACCGCCATCTGTATTAAGATCGAGATATCTACACCGCTATTTGTATAAACCTGGAAATATCTACACCGCTATCTGTATAACATGGAAATATCCACACCGCTATGTGTATAAACATGGAAATATCCACACCGCTACCTGTACAAACATGGAAATATCTGCACCGCCATCTGTATGAACATATAAATAACTACCCGGCCATCTGTATTAAGATGGAGATATCTACACCGCTATCTGCATAAACATGGAAATATCTACACCGCTATCTGTATAAACATGGAAATATCTACACCGCTACCTGTATAAACATGGAAATATCAGCACCGCTATCTTTATGAACATGGAAATATCTACACCGTTATCTGTATGAACATGGAAATATCTACACCGCTATCTGTATAAACATGGAAATATATACACCGCTATCTGTATGAACATGGAAATATCTACACCGCTATCTGTTTGAACATGGAAATATCTACACTGCTATCTCTATGAACGTGGAAATATCTTCACCGCCATCTGTATGAACACGGATATGTCTACACAGCCATCTAGATGAAGATGGAAATACCTACACCGCGATCTGTAAGAACATGGAAATATCTACACCGCTATCTGTGTAAATATGCATACACCTTCACCGCTATCTGTATAAACATGGAAATATATACACCGATATCTGTATGAACATGGAAATATCTACACCGCTATCTGTATGAACATGGAAATATCTAAACCGCTATCTGCATAAAAATACAAATATCTACACAGCTATCTGCATATAAATGGAAATATCTACAAAGCTATCTTTTTACACATGGAAATATCTACACCGCTATCTGAGTATATATGCATACATCTTCACTGCAATCTGTATAAACATGGAAATATCTACCCCGTTATCTGTATGAACATGTAAATATCAACACGGCTATCTGTTTCAACTTGGAAATATCTACACCGCTATCTGTATAAACATGGAAATATCTACACCGCTACCTGTATAAACATGGAAATATCTACACCACTACCTGTATCAACATGGAAATATCAGCACCGCTATCTGTATGAACATGGAAATATCTACATCGCTATCTGTGTAAACATGCATACATCTTCACCGCTATCTGTATAAACATGGAAATATCTACACCGCTATCTGTATGAACATGGAAATATCTACACCGCTATCTGTATGAACATGGAAATAACTACACCGCTACCTGTATGAACATGGATATATCTACACAGCCATCTGGATGAACATGGAAATATCTACACCGCTATCTGTATGAACATGGAAATATCTACACCGCTATCTGTGTAAACTTGCATACATCTTCACCGCTATCTGTATGAACATGGAAATATCTACACCGCTATCTGTTTGAACATGGAAATATCTAAACCGGTATCTGCATGAAAATGGAAATATCTACACAGCTATCTGCATATACATGGAAATATCTACACAGCAGTCTCTTTGCACATGGAAATAACTACACCGCTATCTGTATGAACATGGAAATATCTACACCGCCATCTGTATGAACATGGAAATATCTAAACTGCTATCTGCATAAAAATAGAAATATCTACACAGCTATCTGCATATAAATGGAAATATCTACAAAGCTATCTTTTTACACATGGAAATATCTACACCGCTATCTGAGTATATATGCATACATCTTCACCGCAATCTGTATAATCATGGAAATATCTACCCCACTATCTGTATGAACATGGAAATATCAACACGGCTATCTGTTTCAACTTGGAAATATCTACACCGCTATCTGTATAAACATGGAAATATCTACACCGCTATCTGTATAAACATGGAAATATCTACACCGCTACCTGTATAAACATGGAAATATCTACACCGCTACCTGTATAAACATTGAAATATCAGCACCGCTATCTGTATGAACATGGAAATATCAGCCCCTCTATCTGTATGAACATGGAAATATCTACACCGCTACCTGTATGAACATGGATATATCTACACAGCCATCTGGATGAACATGGAAATATCTACACCGCTATCTGTATGAACATGGAAATATCTACACCGCTATCTGTTTGAACATGGAAATATCTACACTGCTATCTCTATGAACGTGGAAATATCTTCACCGCCATCTGTATGAACACGGATATGTCTACACAGCCATCTAGATGAACATGGAAATACCTACACCGCGATCTGTAAGAACATGGAAATATCTACACCGCTATCTGTGTAAATATGCATACACCTTCACCGCTATCTGTATAAACATGGAAATATATACACCGCTATCTGTATGAACATGGAAATATCTACACCGCTATCTGTATGAACATGGAAATATCTAAACCGCTATCTGCATAAAAATACAAATATCTACACAGCTATCTGCATATAAATGGAAATATCTACAAAGCTATCTTTTTACACATGGAAATATCTACACCGCTATCTGAGTATATATGCATACATCTTCACTGCAATCTGTATAAACATGGAAATATCTACCCCGTTATCTGTATGAACATGTAAATATCAACACGGCTATCTGTTTCAACTTGGAAATATCTACACCGCTATCTGTATAAACATGGAAATATCTACACCGCTACCTGTATAAACATGGAAATATCTACACCACTACCTGTATCAACATGGAAATATCAGCACCGCTATCTGTATGAACATGGAAATATCAGCCCCTTTATCTGTATGAACATGGAAATATCTACACCGCTACCTGTATGAACATGGATATATCTACACAGCCATCTGGATGAACATGGAAATATCTACACCGCTATCTGTATGAACATGGAAATATCTACACCGCTATCTGTGTAAACTTGCATACATCTTCACCGCTATCTGTATGAACATGGAAATATCTACACCGCTATCTGTTTGAACATGGAAATATCTAAACCGGTATCTGCATGAAAATGGAAATATCTACACAGCTATCTGCATATACATGGAAATATCTACACAGCAGTCTCTTTGCACATGGAAATAACTACACCGCTATCTGTATGAACATGGAAATATCTACACCGCCATCTGTATGAACATGGAAATATCTAAACTGCTATCTGCATAAAAATAGAAATATCTACACAGCTATCTGCATATAAATGGAAATATCTACAAAGCTATCTTTTTACACATGGAAATATCTACACCGCTATCTGAGTATATATGCATACATCTTCACCGCAATCTGTATAATCATGGAAATATCTACCCCACTATCTGTATGAACATGGAAATATCAACACGGCTATCTGTTTCAACTTGGAAATATCTACACCGCTATCTGTATAAACATGGAAATATCTACACCGCTATCTGTATAAACATGGAAATATCTACACCGCTACCTGTATAAACATGGAAATATCTACACCGCTACCTGTATAAACATTGAAATATCAGCACCGCTATCTGTATGAACATGGAAATATCAGCCCCTCTATCTGTATGAACATGGAAATATCTACACCGCTACCTGTATGAACATGGATATATCTACACAGCCATCTGGATGAACATGGAAATATCTACACCGCTATCTGTATGAACATGGAAATATCTACACCGCTATCTGTGTAAACATGCATACATCTTCACCGCTATCTGTATGAACATGGAAATATCTACACCGCTATCTGTTTGAACATGGAAATATCTAAACCGGTATCTGCATGAAAATGGAAATATCTACACAGCTATCTGCATATACATGAAAATATCTACACAGCTGTCTCTTTGCACATGGAAATAACTACACCGCTATCTGTATGAACATGGAAATATCTACACCGCCATCTGTATGAACATGGAAATATCTGCACGGCCATCTGTATGAACATATAAATATCTACACTGCCGTCTGTATTAAGATGGAAATATCTACACTGCTATCTGTATAAACATGGAAATATCTACACCGCTATCTGTATAAACATGGAAATATCTACACCGCTACCTGGATAAACATGGAAATATAAGCACCGCTATCTGTATGAACATGGAAATATCTACACCGCTATCTGTTTGAACATGGAAATATCTACACCGCTATCTGTATGAACATGGAAATAGCTACACCGCTATCTGTATGAACACGGAAATATCTACAGCACTATCTGTATGAACATGGAAATATCTACACCGCTATCTATATGAACATGGATATATCTACACAGCCATCTGGATGAACATGGAAATATCTACACCGCTATCTGTATGAACATGGAAATATCTACACCGCTATCTGTGTAATCATGCATACACCTTCACCGCTATCAGTATAAACATGGAAATATCTACACCGCTATCTGTATGAAAAAAGAAATATCTCCACCGCTATCTGTTTGAACATGGAAATATCTAAACCGCAATCTGCATGAAAATGGAAATATCTTCACAGCTATCTGCATATACATGGAAATATCTACACAGCTATCTCTTTACACATGGAAATAACTACACTGCTATCTGTATGAACATGGAAATATCTACACCGCCATCTGTATGAACATGGAAATATCTGCACAGCCATCTGTATGAACATATAAATATCTACACCGCCATCTGTATTAAGATGGAGATATCTACACCGCTATCTGTATAAACATGGAAATATCTACACCGCTATCTGTATAAACATGGAAATATCTACACCGCTATCTGTATAAACATGGAAATATCTACACCGCTACCTGTATAAACATGGAAATATCAGCACCGCTATCTGTATGAACATGGAAATATCAGCCCCTCTATCTGTATGAACATGGAAATATCTACACCACTATCTGTATGAACATGGAAATATCTACACCGCTATCTGTATGAGCATGGAAATATCTTCACCGCCATCTGTATGAACATGGATATATCTATACAACCATCTGGATGAACATGGAAATATCTACACCGCTATCTGTATGAACATGGAAATAGCTACACCGCTATCTGTATGAACGTGAAAATATCTACACCACTATCTGTATGAACATGGAAATATCTACACCGCTATCTGTATGAACATGGAATTATCTTCACCGCCATCTGTATGAACATGGATATATCTACACAGCCATATGGATGAACATGGAAATATCTACACCGCTATCTGCATGAACATGGAAATAGCTACACCGCTATCTGTATGAACATGGAAATATCTACACCGCCATCTGTATGAACATGGAAATATCTGCAGCGCCATCTGTATGAACATATAAATATCTACACCGCCATCCGTATTAAGATGGAGATATCTACACCGCTATCTGTATAAACATGGAAATATCCACATCACTATCTGTATAAACATGGAAATATCCACACCGCTACCTGTATAAACATGGAAATATCAGCACCACTATCTGTATGAACATGGTAATACCAACACCGCTATCTGAACGAACATGGAAATATCTACACCGCTATCTGTATGAACATGGAAATAGCTACACCGCTATCTGTATGAACATGGAAATATCTACACCACTATCTGTATGAACATGGAAATATCTACACCGCTATCTGTATGAAGATGGATATATCTACACAGCCATCTGGATGAACATGGAAATATCTACACGGCTATCTGTATGAACATGGAAATATCTACACCGCTATCTGTGTAAACATGCATACATCTTCACCGCTATCTGTATAAACATGGAAATATCTACACCGCTATCTGTATGAACATGGAAATATCTACACCGCTATCTGTTTGAACATGGAAATATCTAAACCGCTATCTGCGTGAAAATGGAAATATCCACACAGCTATCTGCATATACATGGAAATATCTACACAGCTATCTCTTTACACATGGAAATAACTACACCGCTATCTGTATGAACATGGAAATATCTACAACGCCATCTGTATGAACACGGAAATATCTGCACGGCCATCTGTATGAACATATAAATATCTACACCGCCATCTGTATTAAGATGGAGATATCTACACCGCTATCTGTATAAACATGGAAATATCTACACCGCTATCTGTACAAACATGGAAATATCTACACCGCTATCTGTATAAACATGGAAATATCTACACCGCTACCTGTATAAACATGGAAATATCAGCACCGCTCTCTGTATGTACATGGAAATATCAGCCCCTCTATCTGTATGAACATGGAAATATCTACACCACTATCTGTATGAACATGGAAATATCTACACCGCTATCCGTATGAACATGGAAACATCTTCACCGCCATCTGTATGAACATGGATATATCTACCCAGCCATCTGGATGAACATGGAAATATCTACACCGCTATCTGTATGAACATGGAAATAGCTACACTGCTGTCTGTATGAACATGGAAATATCTACACCACTATCTGTATGAACATGGAAATATCTACACCGCTATCCGTATGAACATGGAAATATCTTCACCGCCATCTGTATGAACATGGATATATCTACACAACCATATGGATGAACATGGAAATATCTAAACCGCTGTCTGTATGAACATGGAAATAGCTACACCGCTATCTGTATGAACATGGAAATAGCTACACCGCCATCTGTATGAACATGGAAATATCTGCATCGCCATCTGTATGAACATATAAATATCTACACCGCCATCTGTATTAAGATCGAGATATCTACACCGCTATTTGTATAAACCTGGAAATATCTACACCGCTATCTGTATAACATGGAAATATCCACACCGCTATGTGTATAAACATGGAAATATCCACACCGCTACCTGTACAAACATGGAAATATCTGCACCGCCATCTGTATGAACATATAAATAACTACCCGGCCATCTGTATTAAGATGGAGATATCTACACCGCTATCTGCATAAACATGGAAATATCTACACCGCTATCTGTATAAACATGGAAATATCTACACCGCTACCTGTATAAACATGGAAATATCAGCACCGCTATCTTTATGAACATGGAAATATCTACACCGTTATCTGTATGAACATGGAAATATCTACACCGCTATCTGTATAAACATGGAAATATATACACCGCTATCTGTATGAACATGGAAATATCTACACCGCTATCTGTTTGAACATGGAAATATCTACACTGCTATCTCTATGAACGTGGAAATATCTTCACCGCCATCTGTATGAACACGGATATGTCTACACAGCCATCTAGATGAACATGGAAATACCTACACCGCGATCTGTAAGAACATGGAAATATCTACACCGCTATCTGTGTAAATATGCATACACCTTCACCGCTATCTGTATAAACATGGAAATATATACACCGCTATCTGTATGAACATGGAAATATCTACACCGCTATCTGTATGAACATGGAAATATCTAAACCGCTATCTGCATAAAAATACAAATATCTACACAGCTATCTGCATATAAATGGAAATATCTACAAAGCTATCTTTTTACACATGGAAATATCTACACCGCTATCTGAGTATATATGCATACATCTTCACCGCAATCTGTATAAACATGGAAATATCTACCCCGTTATCTGTATGAACATGTAAATATCAACACGGCTATCTGTTTCAACTTGGAAATATCTACACCGCTATCTGTATAAACATGGAAATATCTACACCGCTACCTGTATAAACATGGAAATATCTACACCGCTACCTGTATAAACATGGAAATATCTACACCACTACCTGTATCAACATGGAAATATCAGCACCGCTATCTGTATGAACATGGAAATATCAGCCCCTCTATCTGTATGAACATGGAAATATCTACACCGCTACCTGTATGAACATGGATATATCTACACAGCCATCTGGATGAACATGGAAATATCTACACCGCTATCTGTATGAACATGGAAATATCTACACCGCTATCTGTGTAAACTTGCATACATCTTCACCGCTATCTGTATGAACATGGAAATATCTACACCGCTATCTGTTTGAACATGGAAATATCTAAACCGGTATCTGCATGAAAATGGAAATATCTACACAGCTATCTGCATATACATGGAAATATCTACACAGCAGTCTCTTTGCACATGGAAATAACTACACCGCTATCTGTATGAACATGGAAATATCTACACCGCCATCTGTATGAACATGGAAATATCTAAACCGCTATCTGCATAAAAATAGAAATATCTACACAGCTATCTGCATACAAATGGAAATATCTACAAAACTATCTTTTTACACATGGAAATATCTACACCGCTATCTGAGTATATATGCATACATCTTCACCGCAATCTGTATAATCATGGAAATATCTACCCCGCTATCTGTATGAACATGGAAATATCAACACGGCTATCTGTTTCAACTTGGAAATATCTACACCGCTATCTGTATAAACATGGAAATATCTACACCGCTATCTGTATAAACATGGAAATATCTACACCGCTACCTGTATAAACATGGAAATATCTACACCGCTACCTGTATAAACATTGAAATATCAGCACCGCTATCTGTATGAACATGGAAATATCAGCCCCTCTATCTGTATGAACATGGAAATATCTACACCGCTACCTGTATGAACATGGATATATCTACACAGCCATCTGGATGAACATGGAAATATCTACACCGCTATCTGTATGAACATGGAAATATCTACACCGCTATCTGTGTAAACATGCATACATCTTCACCGCTATCTGTATGAACATGGAAATATCTACACCGCTATCTGTTTGAACATGGAAATATCTAAACCGGTATCTGCATGAAAATGGAAATATCTACACAGCTATCTGCATATACATGAAAATATCTACACAGCTGTCTCTTTGCACATGGAAATAACTACACCGCTATCTGTATGAACATGGAAATATCTACACCGCCATCTGTATGAACATGGAAATATCTGCACGGCCATCTGTATGAACATATAAATATCTACACTGCCGTCTGTATTAAGATGGAAATATCTACACCGCTATCTGTATAAACATGGAAATATCTACACCGCTATCTGTATAAACATGGAAATATCTACACCGCTACCTGGATAAACATGGAAATATCAGCAACGCTATCTGTATGAACATGGAAATATCAGCCCCTCTATCTGTATGAACATGGAAATATCTACACCACTATCTGTATGAAAATGGAAATATCTACACCGCTATCTGTATGAACATGGAAATAGCTACACCGCTATCTGTATGAACATGGAAATATCTACACCACTATCTGTATGAACTTGGAAATATCTACACCGCTATCTGTATGAACATGGAAATAACTTCACCGCCATCTGTATGAACATGGATATATCTACACAGCCATATGGATGAACATGGAAATATCTACACCGCTATCTGCATGAACATGGAAATAGCTACACCGCTATCTGTATGAACATGGAAATAGCTACACCGCCATCTGTATGAACATGGAAATATCTGCACAGCTATCTATACGAACATATAAATATCTACACCGCGATCCGTATTAAGATGGAGATATCTACACCGCTATCTTTATAAACCTGGAAATATCTACACCGCTATCTGTATAAACATGGAAATATCCACACCGCTATCTGTATAAACATGGAAATATCCACACCGCTACCTGTATAAACATGGAAATATCAGCACCGCTATCTGTATGAACATGGAAATAGCTACACCGCTATCTGTATGAACATGGAAATATCTACACCACTATCTGTATGAACATGGAAATATATACACCGCTATCTGTATGAAGATGGATATATCTACACAGCCATCTGGATGAACATGGAAATATCTACACCGCTATCTGTATGAACATGGAAATATCTACACAGCTATCTGTGTAAACATGCATACATCTTCACCGCTATCTGTATTAACATGGAAATATCTACACCGCTATCTGTATGAACATGGAAATATCTAAACCGCTATCTGTTTGAACATGGAAATATCTAAACCGCTATCTGCATGAAAATGGAAATATCTACACAGCTATCTGCATATATATGGAAATATCTACACTGCTATCTCTTTGCACATGGAAATAACTACACCGCTATCTGTATGATCATGGAAATATCAACACCGCCATCTGTATGAACATGGAAATATCTGCAAGGCCATCTGTATGAACATATAAATATCTACACTGCCATCTGTATTAAGATGGAGATATCTACACCGCTATCTGTATAAACATGGAAATATCTACACCGCTATCTGAATAAACTTGGTAATATCTACACCGCTATCTGTATAAACATGGAAATACCTACACCACTATCCGTATAAACATGGAAATATCTACACCGCTACCTGTATAAACATTTAAATATCAGCACCGCCATCTGTATGAACATGGAAATATCTACACCGCTATCTCTATGAACATGGAAATATCTACACCGCTATCTGTATGAACATGGAAATAGCTACACCGCTATATGTATGAACATGGAAATATCTACACCTCTACCTGTATGAACATGGAAATAACTGCACCGCCATCTGTATGAACATATAAATATCTGCACCGCCATCTGTATTAAGATGGAGATATCTACACTGCTATCTGTATAAACATGGAAATATCTACACCGCTACCTGTGTAAACATGGAAATACCAACAAAGCTATCTGTAAGAACATGGAAATATCAGCCCCTCTATCTGTATGAACATGGAAATATCTACACCGCTATCTCTATGAACATGGAAATATCTACACCGCTATCTGTTTGAACATGGAAATATCTAAACCGCTATCTGCATGAAAATGGAAATATATACAGAGCTATCTGCATATACATGGAAATATCTACACATCTATCTCTTTACACCTGGAAATAACTACACCGCTATCTGTATGAACATGGAAATATCTTCACCGCCATCTGTATGAACATGGATATATCTACACAGCCATCTGGATGAACATGGAAATATCTACACCGCTATCTGTATGAACATGGAAATATCTACACCGCTATCTGTGTAAACATGCATACATCTTCACCGCTATCTGTATAAACATGGAAATATCTACACTGCTATCTGCATGAACATGGAAATATCTACACCGCTATCTGTTTGAACATGGAAATATCTACACCGCTATCTGCATGAAAATGGAAATATCTACACAGCGATCTGCATATACATGGAAATATCTACAAAGCTATCTCTTTACACATGGAAATAACTACAGCGCTATCTCTATAAACATGCAAATATCTACACCACCATCTGTCTGAACATGGAAATATCTGCACCGCCATCTGTATGAACATATAAATATCTACACCGCCATCTATATTAAGATGGACATATCTACACCGCTATCTGTATAAACTTGGAAAAATCTAAACCGCTATCTGTATAAACATGGAAATATCTACACCGCTATATGTATAAACATGGAAATATCTACACCGCTACCTGTATAAACATTTAAATATCAGCACAGCTATCTGTATGAACATGGAAATATCTACACAGCTATCTGTATGAACATGGAAATATCTACACCGCTATCTGTATGAACATGGAAATACCTACACCGCTGTCTGTATGAACATGGAAATATCTACACCACTACCTGTATGAACATGGAAATATCTACACCACTATCTCCATGAACATGGATATATCTACACAGCCATCTGGATGAACATTTAAATATCTACACCACTATCTGTATGAACATGGAAATATCTACACGGCTATCTGAGTATATATGCATACATCTTCACCGCAATCTGTATAAACATGGAAATATCTACACCGCTATCTGTATGAACATGGAAATATCTACACGGCTATCTGTTTCAACTTGGAAATATCTACACCGCTATCTGTATAAACATGGAAATATCTACACCGCTAGCTGTATAAACATGGAAATATCTACACCGCTACCTGTATAAACATGGAAATATCTACACCGCTACCTGTATAAACATGGAAATATCAGCACCGCTATCTGTATGAACATGGAAATA
The DNA here is from genome assembly GCF_029281585.2 of Gorilla gorilla gorilla. Taxonomy (NCBI): domain Eukaryota; kingdom Metazoa; phylum Chordata; class Mammalia; order Primates; family Hominidae; genus Gorilla; species Gorilla gorilla. The sequence continues at coordinate 8,416,431 of NC_086017.1, forward strand.
TCAGCCCCTCTATCTGTATGAACATGGAAATATCTACACCGCTATCTGTATGAACATGGAAATATCTACACCACTATCTGTATGAACATGGAAATATCTACACCGCTACCTGTATGAACATGGATATATCTACACAGCCATCTGGATGAACATGGAAATATCTACACCGCTATCTGTATGAACATGGAAATATCTACACCGCTATCTGTGTAAACATGCATACATCTTCACCGCTATCTGTATGAACATGGAAATATCTACACCGCTATCTGTTTGAACATGGAAATATCTAAACCGCTATCTGCATGAAAATGGAAATATCCACACAGCTATCTGCATATACATGGAAATATCTACACAGCTATCTCTTTGCACATGGAAATAACTACACCGCTATCTGTATGAACATGGAAATATCTACACCGCCATCTGTATGAACATGGAAATATCAGCACGGCCATCTGTATGAACATATAAATATCTACACTGCCGTCTGTATTAAGATGGAGATATCTACACCGCTATCTGTATAAAAATGGAAATATCTACACCGCTATCTGTATAAACATGGAAATATCTACACCGCTACCTGGATAAACATGGAAATATCTGCAACGCTATCTGTATGAACATGGAAATATCAGCCCCTCTATCTGTATGAACATGGAAATATCTACACCACTATCTGTATGAACATGGAAATATCTACACCGCTATCTGTATGAACATGGAAATAGCTACACCGCTATCTGTATGAACATGGAAATATCTACATCACTATCTGTATGAACATCGAAATATCTACAACGCTATCTGTATGAACATGGAAATATCTACACCGCTATCTGTATGAGCCTGGAAATATCTTCACCGCCATCTGTATGAACATGGATATATCTACACAGCCATCTGGATGAACATGGAAATATCTACACCGCTATCTGTATGAACATGGAAATAGCTACACCGCTATCTGTATGAACATGGAAATATCTACATCACTATCTGTATGAACATCGAAATATCTACAACGCTATCTGTATGAACATGGAAATATCTACACCGCTATCTGTATGAGCATGGAAATATCTTCACCGCCATCTGTATGAACATGGATATATCTACACAGCCATCTGGATGAACATGGAAATATCTACACCGCTATCTGTATGAACATGGAAATAGCTACACCGCTATCTGTATGAACATGGAAATATCTACACCACTATCTGTATGAACTTGGAAATATATACACCGCTATCTGTATGAACATGGAAATAACTTCACCGCCATCTGTATGAACATGGATATATCTACACAGCTTATGGATGAACATGGAAATATCTACACCGCTATCTGCATGAACATGGAAATAGCTACACCGCTATCTGTATGAACATGGAAATAGCTACACCGCCATCTGTATGAACATGGAAATATCTGCACCGCCATCTGTACGAACATATAAATATCTACACCGCCATCCGTATTAAGATGGAGATATCTACACCGCTATCTTTATAAACCTGGAAATATCTACACCGCAATCTGTATAAACATGGAAATATCCACACCGCTATCTGTATAAACATGGAAATATCCACACAGATACCTGTATAAACATGGAAATATCAGCACCGCTATTTGTATGAACATGGAAATAGCTACACCGCTATCTGTATGAACATGGAAATATCTACACCACTATCTGTATGAACATGGAAATATATGCACCGCTATCTGTGTGTAGATGGATATATCTACACAGCCATCTGGATGAACATGGAAATAACTACACCGCTATCTGTATGAACATGGAAATATCTACACCGCTATCTGTGTAAACATGCATACATCTTCACTGCTATCTGTATTAACATGGAAATATCTACACCGCTATCTGTATGAACATGGAAATATCTACACCGCTATCTGTTTGAACATGGAAATATCTAAACCGCTATCTGCATGAAAATGGAAATATCTACACAGCTATCTGCATATACATGGAAATATCTACACAGCTATCTCTTTGCACATGGAAATAACTACACCGCTATCTGTATGATCATGGAAATATCTACACCGCCATCTGTATGAACATGGAAATATCTACACGGCCATCTGTATGAACTTATAAATATCTACACTGCCATCTGTATTAAGATGGAGATATCTACACCGCTATCTGTATAAACATGGAAATATCTACACCGCTATCTGTATAAACATGGAAATATCTACACCGCAATCTGTATAAACATGGAAATATCTACACCGCAACCTGTATAAACATGGAAATATCAGCACCGCTATCTGTATGAACATGGATATATCAGCCCTTCCATCTGTATGAACATGGAAATATCTACACCACTATCTGTATGAACATGGAAATATCCACAACGCTATCTGTATGAGCATGGAAATATCATCACCGAAATCTGTATGAACATGGATACATCTACACAGCCATCTGTATGAACATGGAAATATCTACACCGCTATCTGTATGAACATGGAAATATCTACACCGCTATCTGTATGAGCATGGAAATATCTTCACCGCCATCTGTATGAACATGGATATATCTACACAGCCATCTGGATGAACATGGAAATATCTACACCGCTATCTGTATGAACATGGAAATAGCTACACCGCTATCTGTATGAACATGGAAATATCTACACCACTATCTGTATGAACTTGGAAATATATACACCGCTATCTGTATGAAAATGGAAATAACTTCACCGCCATTTGTATGAACATGGATATATCTACACAGCCATATGGATGAACATGGAAATATCTACACCGCTATCTGCATGAACATGGAAATAGCTACACCGCTATCTGTATGAACATGGAAATAGCTACACCGCCATCTGTATGAACATGGAAATATCTGCACCGCCATCTGTACGAACATATTAATATCTACACCGCCATCCGTATTAAGATGGAGATATCTACACCGCTATCTTTATAAACCTGGAAATATCTACACCGCTATCTGTATAAACATGGAAATATCCACACCGCTATCTGTATAAACATGGAAATATCCACACAGCTACCTGTATAAACATGGAAATATCAGCACCGCTATTTGTATGAACATGGAAATAGCTACACCGCTATCTGTATGAACATGGAAATACCTACACCACTATCTGTATGAACATGGAAATATATACACCGCTATCTGTGTGTAGATGGATATATCTACACAGCCATCTGGATGAACATGGAAATAACTACACCGCTATCTGTATGAACATGGAAATATCTACACCGCTATCTGTGTAAACATGCGTACATCTTCACTGCTATCTGTATTAACATGGAAATATCTACACCGCTATCTGTATGAACATGGAAATATCTACACCGCCATCTGTTTGAACATGGAAATATCTAAACCGCTATCTGCATGAAAATGGAAATATCTACACAGCTATCTGCATATACATGGAAATATCTACACAGCTATCTCTTTGCACATGGAAATAACTACACCGCTATCTGTATGATCATGGAAATATCTACACCGCCATCTGTATGAACATGGAAATATCTGCACGGCCATCTGTATGAACTTATAAATATCTACACTGCCATCTGTATTAAGATGGAGATATCTACACCGCTATGTGTATAAACATGGAAATATCTACACCGCTATCTGTATAAACATGGAAATATCTACACCGCAGTCTGTATAAACATGGAAATATCAGCACCGCTATCTGTATGAACATGGATATATCAGCCCTTCCATCTGTATGAACATGGAAATATCTACACCACTATCTGTATGAACATGGAAATATCCACACCGCTATCTGTATGAGCATGGAAATATCATCACCGCCATCTGTATGAACATGGATACATCTACAAAGCCATCTGTATGAACATGGAAATATCTACACCGCTATCTGTATGAACATGGAAATATCTACACCGCTATCTGTTTGAACATGGAAATATCTAAACCGCAATCTGCATGAAAATGGAAATATCTTCACAGCTATCTGCATATACATGGAAATATCTACACAGCTATCTCTTTACACATGGAAATAACTACACCGCTATCTGTATGAACATGGAAATATCTACACCGCCATCTGTATGAACCTGGAAATATCTGCACGGCCATCACTATGAACATATAAATATCTGCACCGCCATCTGTATTAAGATGGAGATATCTACACCGCTATCTGTATAAACATGGAAATATCTACACCGCTATCTGTATAAACATGGAAATATCTACACTGCTACCTGTATAAACATGAAAATATAAGCACCGCTATCTGTATGAACATGGAAATATCAGCCCCTCTATCTGTATGAACATGGAAATATCTACACCACTGTCTGTATGAACATGGAAATATCTACACCGCTATCTGTATGAACACGGAAATAGCTACACAGCTATCTGTATGAACATGGAAATATCTACATCACTATCTGTATGAACATGGAAATATCTACACCGCTATCTGTATGAACATGGAAATATCTTCACCGCCATCTGTATGAACATGGAAATATCTACACCGCTACCTATATAAACATGGAAATATAAGCACCGCTATCTGTATGAACATGGAAATATCTACACCGCTATCTGTTTGAACATGGAAATATCTACACCGCTATCTGTATGAACATGGAAATATCTACAGCACTATCTGTATGAACATGGAAATATCTACACCGCTATCTGTATGAACATGGATATATCTACACAGCCATCTGGATGATCATGGAAATATCTACACCGCAATCTGTATGAACATGGAAATATCTACACCGCTATCTGTGTAAACATGCATACATCTTCACCGCTATCTGTATAAACATGGAAATACCTACACCGCTATCTGTATGAACATGGAAATATGTACACCGCTATCTGTTTGAACATGGAAATATCTACACCGCTATCTGCATGAAAATGGAAATATCTTCACAGCTGTCTGCATATACATGGAAATATCTAAACAGCTATCTCTTTACACATGGAAATAACTACACCGCTATCTGTATGAACATGGAAATACCTACACCGCCCTCTGTATGAACATGGAAATATCTGCACGGCCATCTGTATGAACATATAAATATCTACACCGCCATCTGTATTAAGATGGAGATATCTTCACCGCTATCGGTATAAACATGGAAATATCTACACCGCTATCTGTAAAAACATGGAAATATCTACACCGCTATCTGTATAAACATGGAAATATCTACACCGCTACCTGTATAAACTTGGAAATATCAGCACCGCTATCTGTATGAACATGGAAATATCAGCCCCTCTATCTGTATGAACATGGAAATATCTACACCACTATCTGTATGAACATGGAAATATCTACACCGCTATCTGTATGAACATGGAATTATCTTCACCGCCATCTGTATGAACATGGATATGTCTACACAGCCATCTGGATGAACATGGAAATATCTACACCGCTACCTGTATGAACATGGAAATAGCTACACCGCTATCTGTATGAACATGGAAATATCTACATCACTATCTGTATGAACATGGAAATATCTACACCGCTATCTGTATGAACATGGAAATATCTTCACCGCCATCTGTATGAACATGGAAATATCTACACCGCTACCTGTATAAACATGGAAATATAAGCACCGCTATCTGTATGAAGATGGAAATATCTATACCGCTATCTGTTTGAACATGGAAATATCTACACCGCTATCTGTATGAACATGGAAATAGCTACACCGCTATCTGTATGAACATGGAAATATCTACAGCACTATCTGTATGAAAATGGAAATATCTACACCGTTATCTGTATGAACATGGATATATCTACACAGCCATCTGGATGAACATGGAAATATATCTACACCGCTATCTGTATGAACATGGAAATATCTACACCGCTATCTGTGTAATCATGCATACACCTTCACCGCTATCTGTATAAACATGGAAATATCTACACCGCTATCAGTATGAACATGGAAATATCTCCACCGCTATCTGTTTGAACATGGAAATATCTAAACCGCAATCTGCATGAAAATGGAAATATCTTCACAGCTATCTGCATATACATGGAAATATCTACACAGCTATCTCTTTACACGTGGAAATAACTACACCGCTATCTGTATGAACATGGAAATATCTGCACAGCCATCTGCATGAACATATAAATATCTACACCGCCATCTGTATTAAGATGGAGATATCTACACCGCTATCTGAATAAACATGGAAATATCTACACCGCTATCTGTATAAACATGGAAATATCAGCACCGCTATCTGTGTGAACATGGAAATATCAGCCCCTCTATCTGTATGAACATGGAGATATCTACACCGCCACCTGTATGAACATGGATATATCTTCACAGCCATCTGGATGAACATGGAAATATCTACACCGCTATCTGAATGAACATGGAAATAGCTACACCGCTATCTGTATGAACATGGAAATATCTACACCGCCATCTGTATGAACCTGGAAATATCTGCACGGCCATCACTATGAACATATAAATATCTGCACCGCCATCTGTATTAAGATGGAGATATCTACACCGCTATCTGTATAAACATGGAAATATCTACACCGCTATCTGTATAAACATGGAAATATCTACACTGCTACCTGTATAAACATGAAAATATAAGCACCGCTATCTGTATGAACATGGAAATATCAGCCCCTCTATCTGTATGAACATGGAAATATCTACACCACTGTCTGTATGAACATGGAAATATCTACACCGCTATCTGTATGAACACGGAAATAGCTACACAGCTATCTGTATGAACATGGAAATATCTACATCACTATCTGTATGAACATGGAAATATCTACACCGCTATCTGTATGAACATGGAAATATCTTCACCGCCATCTGTATGAACATGGAAATATCTACACCGCTACCTATATAAACATGGAAATATAAGCACCGCTATCTGTATGAACATGGAAATATCTACACCGCTATCTGTTTGAACATGGAAATATCTACACCGCTATCTGTATGAACATGGAAATATCTACAGCACTATCTGTATGAACATGGAAATATCTACACCGCTATCTGTATGAACATGGATATATCTACACAGCCATCTGGATGATCATGGAAATATCTACACCGCAATCTGTATGAACATGGAAATATCTACACCGCTATCTGTGTAAACATGCATACATCTTCACCGCTATCTGTATAAACATGGAAATATCTACACCGCTATCTGTATGAACATGGAAATATGTACACCGCTATCTGTTTGAACATGGAAATATCTACACCGCTATCTGCATGAAAATGGAAATATCTTCACAGCTGTCTGCATATACATGGAAATATCTAAACAGCTATCTCTTTACACATGGAAATAACTACACCGCTATCTGTATGAACATGGAAATACCTACACCGCCCTCTGTATGAACATGGAAATATCTGCACGGCCATCTGTATGAACATATAAATATCTACACCGCCATCTGTATTAAGATGGAGATATCTTCACCGCTATCGGTATAAACATGGAAATATCTACACCGCTATCTGTAAAAACATGGAAATATCTACACCGCTATCTGTATAAACATGGAAATATCTACACCGCTACCTGTATAAACTTGGAAATATCAGCACCGCTATCTGTATGAACATGGAAATATCAGCCCCTCTATCTGTATGAACATGGAAATATCTACACCACTATCTGTATGAACATGGAAATATCTACACCGCTATCTGTATGAACATGGAATTATCTTCACCGCCATCTGTATGAACATGGATATGTCTACACAGCCATCTGGATGAACATGGAAATATCTACACCGCTACCTGTATGAACATGGAAATAGCTACACCGCTATCTGTATGAACATGGAAATATCTACATCACTATCTGTATGAACATGGAAATATCTACACCGCTATCTGTATGAACATGGAAATATCTTCACCGCCATCTGTATGAACATGGAAATATCTACACCGCTACCTGTATAAACATGGAAATATAAGCACCGCTATCTGTATGAAGATGGAAATATCTATACCGCTATCTGTTTGAACATGGAAATATCTACACCGCTATCTGTATGAACATGGAAATAGCTACACCGCTATCTGTATGAACATGGAAATATCTACAGCACTATCTGTATGAAAATGGAAATATCTACACCGTTATCTGTATGAACATGGATATATCTACACAGCCATCTGGATGAACATGGAAATATATCTACACCGCTATCTGTATGAACATGGAAATATCTACACCGCTATCTGTGTAATCATGCATACACCTTCACCGCTATCTGTATAAACATGGAAATATCTACACCGCTATCAGTATGAACATGGAAATATCTCCACCGCTATCTGTTTGAACATGGAAATATCTAAACCGCAATCTGCATGAAAATGGAAATATCTTCACAGCTATCTGCATATACATGGAAATATCTACACAGCTATCTCTTTACACGTGGAAATAACTACACCGCTATCTGTATGAACATGGAAATATCTGCACAGCCATCTGCATGAACATATAAATATCTACACCGCCATCTGTATTAAGATGGAGATATCTACACCGCTATCTGAATAAACATGGAAATATCTACACCGCTATCTGTATAAACATGGAAATATCAGCACCGCTATCTGTGTGAACATGGAAATATCAGCCCCTCTATCTGTATGAACATGGAGATATCTACACCGCCACCTGTATGAACATGGATATATCTTCACAGCCATCTGGATGAACATGGAAATATCTACACCGCTATCTGAATGAACATGGAAATAGCTACACGGCTATCTGTATGAACATGGAAATATCTACACCGCTATCTGTATGAACACGGAAATATCTACACCGCTATCTGTATGAACATGGAAATACCTTCACCGCCATCTGTACGAAAAGGATATATCTACACAGCCATCTAGATGAACATGGAAATATCTACACCGCTACCTGTATGAACATGGAAATAGCTACACCGCTATCTGTATGAACATGGAAATATCTACATCACTATCTGTATGAACATGGAAATATCTACACCGCTATCTGTATGAACATGGAAATATCTACACCGCTGTCTGTTTGAAGATGGAAATATATACACAGCTATCTGCATGGAAATGGAAATATCTACACAGCTATCTGCATATAGATGGAAATATCCACACAGCTATCTCTTTACACATTGAAATATCTACACCGCTATCTGTAGGAACATGAAAATATCAGCACCGCTATCTGTATGAACATGGAAATATCTACACCGCTATCTGTAAGAACATGGAAATACCTACACCGCTATCTGTATGAACATGGATATATCTACACAGCCCTCTGGATGAACATAGAAATATCCACACCGCTATCTGTGTAAACATGCATACATCTTCACCGCTATCTGTATAAACATGGAAATATCTGCACCGCTATCTGTATGAACATGGAAATATCTACACCGCTATCTGTTTGAAGATGGAAATATATACATCGCTATCTGCATGAAAATGGAAATATCTACACAGCTATCTGCATATAGATGGAAATATCTACACAGCAATCTCTTTACACATGGAAATAACTACACCGCTATCTGTATGAACATGGACATATCTACACCGCCATCTGTATGAACATGGAAATATCTGCACCGCCATCTGTATGAACTTATAAATATCTACACCGCCATCTGTGTTAAGATGGAGATATCTACACCGCTATCTGAATAAACATGGAAATATCTACACCGCTGTCTGTATAAACATGGAAATATCTACACCACTATCTGGATAAACATGGAAATATCTACACCGCTACCTGTATAAACATGGAAATATCAGCACCGGTATCTCTATGAACCTGGAAATGCCTACACCGCTATCTGTATGAACATGGAAATATCTTCACCGCCATCTGTGTAAACATGCATACACCTTCACCGCTATCTGTATAACCATGGAAATATCTACACCGCTATCTGTATGAACATGGAAATATCTACACCGCTATCTGTTTGAACATGGAAATATCTAAACCGCTATCTGCATGAAAATGGAAATATCTACACAGCTTTCTGCATGTACATGGAAATATCTACACAGCTATCCCTTTACACGTGGAAATAACTACACCGCTATCTGTATGAACATGGAAATATCTTCACCGCCATCTGTACGAAAAGGATATATCTACACAGCCATCTAGATGAACATGGAAATATCTACACCGCTATCTGTATGAAGATGGAAATATCTACAACGCTATCTGTGTAAACATGCATACATCTTCACCGCTATCTATATAAACATGGAAATATCTACACTACTATCTGTATGAACATGGAAATATCTACACAGCTATCTGTTTGAACATGGAAATATCTACACCGCTATCGGCATGAAAATGGAAATCTCTACACAGCGATCTGCATATACATGGAAATATCTACAAAGATATCTCTTTACACATGGAAATAACTACAGGGCTATCTCTATAAACATACAAATATCTACACCGCCATCTGTATGAACATGGAAATATCTGCACCGCCATCTGTATGAACATATAAATATCTACACCGCCATCTATATTAAGATGGAGATATCTACACCGCTATCTGTATAAACATGGAAATATCTACACCGCAATCTGTATAAACATGGAAATATCTACACCGCTACCTGTATAAACATGGAAATATCATCACCACTATCTGTATGAACTTGGAAATATCTACACCGCTATCTCTTGAACATGAAAATAGCTACACCACTATCTGTAAGAACATTGAAAAATCTACACAGCCATCTGGATGAACACGGAAATATCTACACCGCTATCTGTATGAACATGGAAATATTTACACCGCTATCTGTGTAAATATGCATATATCTTCACCGCAATCTGTATAAACATGGAAATATCTACACCGCTATCTGTATGAACATGGAAATATCTACACCGCTATCTGAACATGGAAATATCTACACCGCTATCTGCATGAAAATGGAAATATCTACACAGCTATCTGCATATACATGGAAATATCTAAACAGCTATCTCTTTACACGTGGAAATAACTGCACCGCTATCTGTATGAACAGGGAAATATCTACACCGCCATCTGTATGAACACGGAAATGTCTGCACCGCCATCTGTATGAACATATAAATATCTACACGGCGATCTGTATTAAGATGTAGATATCTACACCGCCATCTGTATAAACATGGAAATATCTACACCACTATCTGTATAAACATGGAAATATCTACACCACTATCTGTGTAAACATGCATACATCTTCACCGCTATCTCTATAAACATGGAAATATCTACACCGCTATCTGTATGAACATGGAAATATCTACACCGCTATCTGTTTGAACATGGAAATATCTACACCGCTATCTGTATAAACATGGAAATATCTACACCGCTATCTGAATGAACATGGAAATACCTTCACCGCCATCTGTATGAACATGGATATATCTACACAGCCATGTGGATGAACCTGGATATTTCTACACAGCCCTCTGGATGAACATGGAAATATCCACACAGCTATCTGTGTAAACATGCATACATCTTCACCGCTATCTGTATAAACATGGAAATATCTACACCGCTATCTGTATGAACATGGAAATATCAACACCGCTATCTGTTTGAAGATGGAAATATATACACCGCTATCTGCATGAAAATGGAAATATCTACACAGCTATCTGCATGAAAATGGAAATATCTACACAGCTATCTGCATATACATGGAAATATCTACACAGCTATCTCTTTTCACATGTAAATAACTACACCGCTATCTGTATGAACATGGAAATATCTACACCGCCATCTGTATGAACATGGAAATATCTGCACCGCCATCTGTATGAACATATAAATATCTACACCGCCATCTGTATTAAGATGGAGATATCTACACCGCTATCTGAATAAACATGGAAATATCTACACCGCCATCTGTATAAACATGGAAATATCAGCACCGCTATCTGTATGAACATGGAAATATCAGCCCCTCTATCCGTATGAACATGGAGATATCTACACCGCCATCTGTATGAACATGGATATATCTACACAGCCATCTGGATGAACATGGAAATATCTACACCGCTATCTGTATGAACATGGAAATAGCTACTCCGCTATTTGAAAGAACATGGAATTATCTACACCGCTATCTGTATGAACATGGAAATATCTACACCGCTATCTGTATGAACATGGAAATATCTTCACCGCCATCTGTACGAACATTGATATATCTACAGAGCCATCTGGATGAACATGGAAATATCTACAACGCCATCTGTATGAACATATAAATATCTACACCGCCATCTGTATTAAGATGGAGATATCTACACCGCTATCTGTATAAACATGGAAATATCAACACAGCTATCTGTATAAACATGGAAATATCTACACCGCTATCTGTATAAACATGGAAATATCTACACCGCTACCTGTATAAACATGGAAATATCAGCACCGCTATCTGTATGAACATGGAAATATCTACACCGCTATCTGTATGAACATGGAAATATCTACACCGCTATCTGTGTAAACATGCATACATCTTCAGCGCTATCTGTATAAACATGGAAATATCTACACCGCTATCTGTATGAACATGGAAATATCTACACCGCTGTCTGTTTGAAGATGGAAATATATACACAGCTATCTGCATGGAAATGGAAATATCTACTCAGCTATCTGCATATAGATGGAAATATCTACACAGCTATCTCTTTACACATTGAAATATCTACACCGCTATCTGTAGGAACATGAAAATATCAGCACCGCTATCTGTATGAACATGGAAATATCTACACCGCTGTCTGTAAGAACATGGAAATATCTACACCGCTATCTGTATGAACATGGATATATCTACACAGCCCTCTGGATGAACATAGAAATATCCACACCGCTATCTGTGTAAACATGCATACATCTTCACCGCTATCTGTATAAACATGGAAATATCTGCACCGCTATCTGTATGAACATGGAAATATCTACACCGCTATCTGTTTGAAGATGGAAATATATACATCGCTATCTGCATGAAAATGGAAATATCTACACAGCTATCTGCATATACATGGAAATATCTACACAGCAATCTCCTTACACATGGAAATAACTACACCGCTATCTGTATGAACATGGACATATCTACACCGCCATCTGTATGAACATGGAAATATCTGCACCGCCATCTGTATGAACTTATAAATATCTACACCGCCATCTGTGTTAAGATGGAGATATCTACACCGCTATCTGAATAAACATGGAAATATCTACACCGCTATCTGTATAAACATGGAAATATCTACACCACTATCTGGATAAACATGGAAATATCTGCACCGCTACCTGTATAAACATGGAAATATCAGCACCGGTATCTCTATGAACCTAGAAATGCCTACACCGCTATCTGAATGAACATGGAAATATCTACACCGCTATCTGTTTGAACATGTAAATATCTACACCGCTATCTGCATGAAAATGGAAATATCTACAAAGCTATCTTCATATACATGGAAATATCTACACAGCTATCTCTTTACACATGGAAATAAATACACCGCTATCTCTATAAACATGGAAATATCTACACCGCCATCTGTATGAACATGGAAATATCTGCACCGCCATCTGTATGAACATATAAATATCTACACCGCCATCTGTATTAGGAAGGAAATATCTAAACCGCTATCTGTATAAACATGGAAATATCTACACCGCCACCTGTATGAAAATGGAGATATCTACACCGCTATCTGCATGAACATGGAAATATCTACACTGCTATCTGTATGAACATGGAAATAGCTACACCGTTATCTGTATGAACATGGAAATAGCTACACCGCTATCTGTATGAACATGGATATATCTACACAGCCATCTGGATGAACATGGAAATATCTACACCGCTATCTGTGTAAACATGCATACATCTTCACCGCTATCTGTGTGAACATGGATATATCTACACAGCCATCTGGATGAACATGGAAATATCTACACCGCTATCTGTGTAAACATGCATACATCTTCACCGCTATCTGTATAAACATGGAAATATCTACACTGCTATCTGTATGAACATGGAAATATCTGCACCGCTATCAGTATGAACATGGAAATATCTACACCGCTATCTGTTTGAACATGGAAATATCTACACCGCTATCTGCATGAAAATGGAAATATCTACACTGCTATCTGCATATACATTTAAATATCTACACAGCTATCTCTATACCCATGGAAATAACTACACCGCTATCTTTAGGAACATGGAAATATCTACACCGCCATCTGTATGAACTTGGAAATATCTGCACCGCCATCTGTATGAACATATAAATATCTACACCACCGTCTGTATTAAGATGGAGATATCTACACCGCTTTCTGTATAAACATGGAAATATCTACACCGCTACCTGTATAAACATGGAAATATCAGCACCGCTATCCGTATGAACATGGAAATATCTACACTGCTATCTCTATGAACAAGGAAATATCTACACCACTATCTGTATGAACATGTATATATCTACACAGCCCTCTGGATGAACATGGAAATATCCACACCGCTATCTGTGTAAACATGCATACATCTTCACCGCTATCTGTATAAACATGGAAATATCTACACTGCTATCTCTATGAACATGGAAATATCTACACCGCTATCTGTTTGAAGATGTAAATATATACACCGCTATCTGCATGAAAATGGAAATATCTACACAGCTATCTGCATATAGATGGAAATATCTACACAGCTATCTCTTTACACATGGAAATAACTACACCGCTATCTGTATGAACATGGAAATATCTACACCGCCATCTGTATGAACATGGAAATATCTGCACCGCCATCTGTATGAACATATAAATATCTACACCGCCATCTCTATTAAGATGGAGATATCTACACCGCTATCGGAATAAACATGGAAATATCTACACTGCTATCTGTATAAACATGGAAATATCTACACCGCTATCTGTATAAACATGGAAATATCTACACCGCTACCTGTATAAACATGGAAATATCAGGACCGCTATCTGTATGAACCTGGAAATATCTACACCGCTATCTGTATGAACATGGAAATATCTACACCGCTATCTGTATGAACATGGAAATATCTACAAAGCTATCTGAATGAACATGGAAATATCTACACCGCTATCTGTTTGAACATGTAAATATCTACACCGCTATCTGCAAGAAAATGGAAATATCTACATAGCTATCTGCATATACATGGAAATATCTACACAGCTATCTCTTTACACATGGAAATAACTACACCACTATATCTATAAACATGGAAATATCTACACCACCATCTGTATGAACATGGAAATATCTGTACCGCCATCTGTTTGAACATATAAATATCTACACCGCCATCTGTATTAAGAAGGAAATATCTAAACCGCTATATGTATAAACATGGAAATATCAGCACCAGTCTCTGTATGAAAATGGAAATATCTACACCGCTATCTGTATGAACATGGAAATATCTACACTGCTATCTGTATGAACATGGAAATAGCTACACCGTTATGTGTATGAAAATGGAAATATCTACACCGCTATCTGTACGAACATGGAAATATCCACACCGCTATCTGTATGAACATGGATATATCTACACAGCCATCTGGATGAACATGGAAATATCTACAACGCTTTCTGTATGAACATGGAAATATCTACACCGCTATCTGTATGAACATGGATATATCTACACAGCCATCTGGATGAACATGGAAATATCTACACGGCTATCTGTATGAACATGTAAATATCTACACCGCTATCTGTATGAACATGGAAATATCTACACCGCTATCTGAATAAACATGGAAATATCTACACCGCTATCTGTATAAACATGGAAATATCAGCACCGCTATCTGTATGAACATGTAAATATCAGCCCCTCTATCTGTATGAACATGGAGATATCTACACCGACATATGGATGAACATGGATATATCTACACAGGCATCTGGAGGAACATGGAAATATCTACACCGCTATCTGTATGAACATGGAAATAGCTACACCGCTATCTGTATGAACATGGAAATATCTACACCGCTATCTGTATGAACATGGAAATATCTACACCGCTATCTGTATGAACAAGGAAATATCTTCACCGCCATCTGTACGAACATGGATATATCTACAGAGCCATCTGGATGAACATGGAAATATCAACACCGCCATCTGAATGAACATATAAATATCTACACCGCCATCTGTATTAAGATGGAGATATCTACACCGCTATCTGTATAAACCTGGAAATATCTACACCGCTATCTGTATAAACATGGAAATATCTTCACCGCTATCTGGATAAACATGGAAATTTCTCCACGGCTACCTGTATAAACATGGAAATATCAGCACCGCTATCTGTAGGAACATGGAGATATCTACACCGCCATCTGTATGAACATGGATATGTCTACACAGCCATCTGGAGGAACATGGAAATATCTACAACGCTATCTGTACGAACATGGAAATATCTACACCGCTATCTGTATGAACATGGAAATATCTACACCACTATCTGAATGAACATGGAAATATCTACACCGCTATCTGTATGAACATGGATATATCTACACAGCCATCTGGATGAACATGGAAATATCTACACAGCCATCTGTATGAACATGGAAATATCTACACCGCTATCTGTTTAAACATGCATACATCTTCACCGCTATCTGTATAAACATGGAAATATCTAAACCGCTATCTGTATGAACATGGAAATAGCCACACCGCTATCTGTATGAACATGGAAATATCTACACCGCTATCTGTATGAACATGGATAAATCTACACAGCCATCTGGATGAACATGGAAATATCTACACCGCTATCTGTGTTAACATGCATACATCTTCACCGCTATCTGTATAAACATGGAAATATCTACACCGCTATCTGTATGAACATGGAAATATCTGCACCGCTATCTGTATGAACATGGAAATATCTACACCGCTATCTGTTTGAACATGGAAATATCTACACGGCTATCTGCATGAAAATGGAAATATCTACACTGCTATCTGCATATACATGGAAATATCTACACAGCTATCTCTTTACACATGGAAATAACTACACCGCTATCTGTATGAACATGGAAATATCTACACCACCATCTGTATGAACATGGAAATATCTGCACCGCCATCTGTATGAACATATAAATATCAACACCGCCATCTGTATTAAGATGGAGATATCTACACCGCTATCTGTATAAACATGGAAATATCTACACCGCTATCTGTATAAACATGGAAATATCTACACCGCTATCTGTATGAACATGGAAATATATACAACGCTACCTGTATAAACATGGAAATATCAGCACCGCTATCTGTATGAACATGTAAATATCTACACCGCTATCTGTATGAACATGGAAATAGCTACACCGCTATCTGTATGAACATGGAAATATCTACACCGCTATCTGTATGAACATGGAAATATCTTCACCGCCATCTGTACGAACATGGATATATCTACAGAGCCATGTGGAAGAACATGGAAATATCTACAACGCCATCTGTATGAACATATAAATATCTACACCGCCATCTGTATTAAGATGGAGATATCTACAAAGCTATCTGTATAAACATGGAAATATCTACACAGCTAGCTGTATAAACATGGAAATATCTACACCGCTATCTGTATAAACATGGAAATATCTACACCGCTACCTGTATAAACATGGAAATATCAGCACCGCTATCTGTATGAACATGGAAATATCTACACTGCTATCTGTATGAACATGGAAATTTCTACACCGCTATCTGTATGAACATGGATATATCTACACAGCCCTCTGGATGAACATGGAAATATCCACACCGCTATCTGTGTAAACATGCATACATCTTCACCGCTATCTGTATAAACATGGAAATATCTGCACCGCTATCTCTATTAACATGGAAATATCTACACTGCTATCTGTTTGAAGATGGAAATATATACACCGCTATCTGCATGAAAATGGAAATATCTACAAAGCTATCTTCATATACATGGAAATATCTACACAGCTATCTCTTTACACATGGAAATAAATACACCGCTATCTCTATAAACATGGAAATATCTACACCGCCAACTGTATGAACATGGAAATATCTGCACCGCCATCTGTATGAACATATAAATATCTACACCGCCATCTGTATTAAGAAGGAAATATCTAAACCGCTATCTGTATAAACATGGAAATATCTACACCGCCACCTGTATTAAAATGGAGATATCTACACCGCTAGCTGCATGAACATGGAAATATCTACACTGCTATCTGTATGAAGATGGAAATAGCTACACCGTTATCTGTATGAACATGGAAATAGCTACACCGCTATCTGTATGAACATGGAAATATCTACACGGCTATCTGTATGAACATTGAAATATCTACACAGCCATCTGGATGAACATGGAAATATCTACACAGCTGTCTGTATAAACATGGAAATATCTACACCGCTATCTGTATAAACATGGAAATATCTACACCGCTACCTGTATAAACGTGGAAATATCGGGACGGCTATCTGTATGAACCTGGAAATATCTACACTGCTATCTGTATGAACATGGAAATATCTACACCGCTATCTGTATAAACATGGAAATATCCACAAAGCTATCTGAATGAACTTGGAAATATCTACACCGCTATCTGTTTGAACATGTAAATATCTACACCGCTATCTGCAAGAAAATGGAAATATCTACACAGCTATCTGAATATACATGGAAATATCTACACAGCTATCTCTTTACACATGGAAATAACTACACCGCTATATCTATAAACATGGAAATATCTACACCACCATCTGTATGAACATGGAAATATCTGCACCGCCATCTGTTTGAACATATAAATATCTACACCGCCATCTGTATTTAGAAGGAAATATCTAAACCGCTATCTGTTTAAACATGGAAATATCAGCAACACTCTCTGTATGAAAATGGAAATATCTGCACTGCTATCTGTATGAACATGGAAATATCTACACTGCTATCTGTATGAACATGGAAATACCTACACCGTTATGTGTATGAAAATGGAAATAGCTACACCGCTATCTGTGTGAACATGGATATATCTACACAGCCATCTGGATGAACATGGAAATATCTACACCGCTATCTGTGTAAACATGCATACATCTTCACCGCTATCTGTATAAACATGGAAATATCTACACTGCTATCTGTATGAACATGGAAATATCTGCACCGCTATCTGTATGAACAAGGAAATATCTACACCGCTATCTGTTTGAACATGGAAATATCTACACCGCTATCTGCATGAAAATGGAAATATCTACACTGCTATCTGCATATACATTTAAATATCTACACAGCTATCTCTTTACCCATGGAAATAACTACACCGCTATCTGTATGAACATGGAAATATCTACACCGCCATCTGTATGAACTTGGAAATATCTGCACCGCCATCTGTATGAACATATAAATATCTACACCGCCGTCTGTATTAAGATGGAGATATCTACACCGCTTTCTGTATAAACATGGAAATATCTACACCGCTACCTGTATAAACATGGAAATATCAGCACCGCTATCTGTATGAACATGGAAACATCTACACTGCTATCTCTATGAACAAGGAAATATCTACACCGCTATCTGTATGAACATGTATATATCTACACAGCCCTCTGGATGAACATGGAAATATCCACACCGCTATCTGTGTAAACATGCATACATCTTCACCGCTATCTGTATAAACATGGAAATATCTACACCGCTATCTCTATGAACATGGAAATATCTACACCGCTATCTGTTTGAAGATGTAAATATATACACCGCCATCTGCATGAAAATGGAAATATCTACACAGCTATCTGCATATAGATGGAAATATCTACACAGCTATCTCTTTACACATGGAAATAACTACACCGCTATCTGTATGAACATGGAAATATCTACACCGCCATCTGTATGAACATGGAAATATCTGCACCGCCATCTGTATGAACATATAAATATCTACACCGCCATCTCTATTAAGATGGAGATATCTACACCGCTATCTGAATAAACATGGAAATATCTACACCGCTATCTGTATAAACATGGAAATATCTACACCGCTACCTGTATAAACATGGAAATATCAGGACCGCTATCTGTATGAACCTGGAAATATCTACACCGCTATCTGTATGAACATGGAAATATCTACAACGCTATCTGTATGAACATGGAAATATCTACAAAGCTATCTGAATGAACATGGAAATATCTACACCGCTATCTGTTTGAACATGTAAATATCTACACCGCTATCTGCAAGAAAATGGAAATATCTACACAGCTATCTGCATATACATGGAAATATCTACACAGCTATCTCTTTACACATGGAAATAACTACACCGCTATATCTATAAACATGGAAATATCTACACCACCATCTGTATGAACATGGAAATATCTGTACCGCCATCAGTTTGAACATATAAATATCTACACCGCCATCTGTATTAAGAAAGAAATATCTAAACCGCTATCTGTATAAACATGGAAATATCAGCACCACTCTCTGTATGAAAATGGAAATATCTGCACCGCTATCTGTATGAACATGGAAATATCTACACTGCTATCTGTATGAACATGGAAATAGCTACACCGTTATGTGTATGAAAATGGAAATATCTACACCGCTATCTGTACGAACATGGAAATATCTACACCGCTATCTGTATGAACATGGATACATCTACACAGCCATCTGGATGAACATGGAAATATCTACAACGCTATCTGTATGAACATGGAAATATCTACACCGCTATCTGTATGAACATGGATATATCTACACAGCCATCTGGATGAACACGGAAATATCTACACCGCTATCTGTGTAAACATGCATACATCTTCACCACTATCTGTATAAACATGGAAATATCTGCACCGCTATCGGTATGAACATGGAAATATCTACACGGCTATCTGTATAAACATGGAAATATCTACACCGCTACCTGTATAAACATGGAAATATCTACACCGCTATCTGTATAAACATGGAAATATCAGCACCGCTATCTGTATGAACATGGAAATATCAGCCCCTCTATCTGTATGAACATGGAGATATCTACACCGACATATGGATGAACATGGATATATCTACACAGGCATCTGGAGGAACATGGAAATATCTACACCGCTATCTGTATGAACATGGAAATAGCTACACCGCTATCTGTATGAACATGGAAATATCTACACCGCTATCTGTATGAACATGGAAATATCTACACCGCTATCTGTATGAACAAGGAAATATCTTCACCGCCATCTGTACGAACATGGATATATCTACAGAGCCATCTGGATGAACACGGAAATATCAACACCGCCATCTGAATGAACATATAAATATCTACACCGCCATCTGTATTAAGATGGAGATATCTACACCGCTATCTGTATAAACCTGGAAATATCTACACCGCTATCTGTATAAACATGGAAATATCTTCACCGCTATCTGGATAAACATGGAAATTTCTCCACGGCTACCTGTATAAACATGGAAATATCAGCACCGCTATCTGTAGGAACATGGAGATATCTACACCGCCATCTGTATGAACATGGATATGTCTACACAGCCATCTGGAGGAACATGGAAATATCTACAACGCTATCTGTACGAACATGGAAATATCTACACCGCTATCTGTATGAACATGGAAATATCTACACCAATATCTGAATGAACATGGAAATATCTACACCGCTATCTGTATGAACATGGATATATCTACACAGCCATCTGGTTGAACATGGAAATATCTACACCGCTATCTGTATGAACATGGAAATATCTACACCGCTATCTGTTTAAACATGCATACATCTTCACCGCTATCTGTATAAACATGGAAATATCTACACCGCTATCTGTATGAACATGGAAATAGCCACACCGCTATCTGTATGAACATGGAAATATCTACACCGCTATCTGTATGAACATGGATAAATCTACAGAGCCATCTGGATGAACATGGAAATATCTACACCGCTATCTGTGTTAACATGCATACATCTTCACCGCTATCTGTATAAACATGGAAATATCTACACCGCTGTCTGTATGAACATGGAAATATCTGCACCGCTATCTGTATGAACATGGAAATAGCTACACCGCTATCTGTATGAACATGGAAATATCTACACCGCTATCTGTATGAACTTATAAATATCTACACCGCCATCTGTATTAAGATGGAGATATCTACACCGCTATCTGTATAAACATGGAAATATCTACACGGCTATCTGTATAAACATGGAAATATCTACACCGCTATCTGTATAAACATGGAAATATCTACACCGCTACCTGTATAAACATGGAAATATCAGCACCGCTATCTGTATGAACATGGAAATATCTACATCGCTATCTGTATGAACATGGAAATATCTACACTGCTATCTGTATGAACATGGATATATCTACGCAGCCCTCTGGATGAACATGGAAATCTCTACACCGTTATCTGTGTAAACATGCATACATCTTCACCGCTATCTATATAAACATGGAAATATCTACACCGGTATCTCTATGAACATGGAAATATCTACACCGCTATCTGTTTGAAGATGGAAATATATACACAGCTATCTGCATGAAAATGGAAATATCAACTCAGATATCTGCATATAGATGGAAATATCTACACAGCATTCTCTTTGCACATGGAAATAACTACACCGCTATCTGTATGAACATGGACATATCTACACCGCCATCTGTATGAACATGGAAATATCTGCACGGCCATCTGTATGAACATATAAATATCTACACCGCCATCTGTATTAAGATGGAGATATCTACACCGCTATCTGAATAAACATGGAAATATCTACACCGCTATCTGTATAAACATGGAAATATCTACACCACTATCTGCATAAACATGGAAATATCTACACCGCTACCTGTATAAACATGGAAATATCAGCACCGCTATCTCTATGAACCTGGAAATGTCTACACCGCTATCTGAATGAACATGGAAATATCTACACCGCTATCTGTTTGAACATGTAAATATCTACACCGCTATCTGCTTGAAAATGGAAATATCTACAAAGCTATCTGCATATACATGGAAATATCTACACAGCTATCTCTTTACACATGGAAATAACTACACCGCTATCTCTATAAACATGGAAATATCTACACCGCCATCTGTAGGAACATGGAAATATCTGCACCGCCATCTGTATGAATATATAAATATCTACACCGCCATCTGTATTAAGAAGGAAATATCTAAACCACTATCTGTATAAACATGGAAATATCTACACCGCTGCCTGTATAAACATGGAAATATCAGCACCGCTCTCTGTATGAAAATGGAGATATCTACACCGCTATCTGTATGAACATGGAAATAGCTACACCGTTATCTGTATGAACATGGAAATAGCTACACCGCCATCTGTATGAACATGGAAATATCTACACCGCTATCAGTACGAACATGGATATATCTACACAGCCATCTGGATGAACATGGAAATATCTACACCGCTATCTGTATGAACATGGAAATATCTACACCGCTATCTGTATGAACATGGAAATAGCTACACTGCTATCTGAATGAACATGGAAATATCTACACCACTATCTGTAGGAACATGGAAATATCTACACCGCTATCAGCATGACCATGGATATATCTACACAGCCATCTGGATGAACCTGGAAATATCTACACCGCTATCTGCATGAACATGGAAATATCTACACTGCTATCTGTGCAAACATGCATACATCTTCACCGCAATCTGTATAAGCATGGAAATATCAACACCGCTATCTGTATGAACGTGGAAATATCTACACCGCTATCTGTTTGAACATGGAAATATCTAAACCGCTATCAGCATGAAAATGGAAATATCTACACAGCTATCTGCATATACATGGAAATATCTACACATCTATCTCTTTGCACATGTAAATAACTACACCACTATCTGTATGAACATGGAACGGTCTGCACCGCCATGTGTATGAACATATAAATATCTACACCGCCATCTGTATTAAGATGGAGATATCTACACCGCTATCAGTATAAACATGGAAATATCTACACCGCTATCTGAATAAACATGGAAATATCTACCCCGCTCTCTGTATAAACATGGAAATATCAGCACCGCTATCTGTATGAACATGGAAATATCAGCCCCTCTATCTGTATGAACATGGAAGTATCTACACCGCTATCTATATGAACATGGAAATATCTACACCGCTATCTGTATGAACATGGAAATAGCTACACCGCTATATGTATGAACATGGAAATATCTACACCTCTACCTGTATGAACATGGAAATATCTGCACCGCCATCTGTATGAACATATAAATATCTACACCGCCATCTGTATTAAGATGGAGATATCTACACCGCTATCTGTAAAAACATGGAAATATCTACACCGCTATCTGTATAAACATTCAAATATCTACACTGCTATCTGTATAAACATGGAAATATCTACACCGCTACCTGTGTAAACAAGGAAATAACAACAAAGCTATCTGTAAGAGCATGGAAATATCAGCCGCTCTATCTGTATGAACATGGAAATATCTACACCGCTATCTCTATGAACATGGAAATATCTACACCGCTATCTGTTTGAACATGGAAATATCTAAACCGCTATCTGCATGAAAATGGAAATATATACAGAGCTATCTGCATATACATGGAAATATCTACACATCTATCTCTTTACACCTGGAAATAACTACACCGCTATCTGTATGAAGATGGAAATATCTTCACCGCCATCTGTATGAACATGGATATATCTACACAGCCATCTGGATGAACATGGAAATATCTACACCGCTATCTGTATGAACATGGAAATATCTACACCGCTATCTGTGTAAACATGCATACATCTTCACCGCTATCTGTATAAACATGGAAATATCTACACTGCTATCTGCATGAACATGGAAATATCTACACCGCTATCTGTTTGAACATGGAAATATCTACACCGCTATCTGCATGAAAATGGAAATATCTACACAGCGATCTGCATATACATGGAAATATCTACAAAGCTATCTCTTTACACATGGAAATAACTACAGCGCTATCTCTATTAACATGCAAATATCTACACCACCATCTGTCTGAACATGGAAATATCTGCACCGCCATCTGTATGAACATATAAATATCTACACCGCCATCTATATTAAGATGGACATATCCACACCGCTATCTGTATAAACTTGGAAATATCTAAACCGCTATCTGTATAAACATGGAAATATCTACACCGCTATATGTATAAACATGGAAATATCTACACCGCTACCTGTATAAACATTTAAATATCAGCACAGCTATCTGTATGAACATGGAAATATCTACACAGCTATCTGTATGAACATGGAAATATCTACACCGCTATCTGTATGAACATGGAAATAGCTACACCGCTATATGTATGAACATGGAAATATCTACACCACTACCTGTATGAACATGGAAATATCTACACCTCTATCTCCATGAACATGGATATATCTACACAGCTATCTGGATGAATATTTAAATATCTACACCACTATCTGTATGAACATGGAAATATCTACACCGCTATCTGAGTATATATGCATACATCTTCACCGCAATCTGTATAAACATGGAAATATCTACACCGCTATCTGTATGAACATGGAAATATCTACACCGCTATCTGTATAAACATGGAAATATCTACACCGCTATCTGTATAAACATGGAAATATCTACACCGCTACCTGTATAAACATGGAAATATCTACACCGCTACCTGTATAAACATGGAAATATCAGCACCGCTATCTGTATGAACATGGAAATATCAGCCCCTCTATCTGTATGAACATGGAAATATCTACACCGCTATCTGTATGAACATGGAAATATCTACACCATTATCTGTATGAACATGGAAATATCTACACCGCTACCTGTATGAACATGGATATATCTACACAGCCATCTGGATGAACATGGAAATATCTACACCGCTATCTGTATGAACATGGAAATATCTACACCTCTGTCTGTGTAAACATGCATACATCTTCACCGCTATCTGTATGAACATGGAAATATCTACACCGCTATCTGTTTGAACATGGAAATATCTAAACCGCTATCTGCATGAAAATGGAAATATCTACACAGCTATCTGCATATACATGGAAATATCTACACAGCTATCTCTTTGCACATGGAAATAACTACACCGCTATCTGTATGAACATGGAAATATCTACACCGCCATCTGTATGAACATGGAAATATCAGCACGGCTATCTGTATGAACATATAAATATCTACACTGCCATCTGTATTAAGATGGAGATATCTACACCGCTATCTGTATAAACATGGAAATATCCACACCGCTATCTGTATAAACATGGAAATATCTACACCACTACCTGGATAAACATGGAAATATCTGCAACGCTATCTGTATGAACATGGAATTATAAGCCCCTCTATCTGTATGAACATGGAAATATCTACACCACTATCTGTATGAACTTGGAAATATCTGCACCGCCATCTGTATGAACATATAAATATCTACACCGCCGTCTGTATTAAGATGGAGATATCTACACCGCTTTCTGTATAAACATGGAAATATCTACACCGCTACCTGTATAAACATGGAAATATCAGCACCGCTATCTGTATGAACATGGAAATATCTACACTGCTATCTCTATGAACAAGGAAATATCTACACCGCTATCTGTATGAACATGTATATATCTACACAGCCCTCTGGATGAACATGGAAATATCCACACCGCTATCTGTGTAAACATGCATACATCTTCACCGCTATCTGTATAAACATGGAAATATCTACACCGCTATCTCTATGAACATGGAAATATCTACACCGCTATCTGTTTGAAGATGTAAATATATACACCGCCATCTGCATGAAAATGGAAATATCTACACAGCTATCTGCATATAGATGGAAATATCTACACAGCTATCTCTTTACACATGGAAATAACTACACCGCTATCTGTATGAACATGGAAATATCTACACCGCCATCTGTATGAACATGGAAATATCTGCACCGCCATCTGTATGAACATATAAATATCTACACCGCCATCTCTATTAAGATGGAGATATCTACACCGCTATCTGAATAAACATGGAAATATCTACACCGCTATCTGTATAAACATGGAAATATCTACACCGCTACCTGTATAAACATGGAAATATCAGGACCGCTATCTGTATGAACCTGGAAATATCTACACCGCTATCTGTATGAACATGGAAATATCTACAACGCTATCTGTATGAACATGGAAATATCTACAAAGCTATCTGAATGAACATGGAAATATCTACACCGCTATCTGTTTGAACATGTAAATATCTACACCGCTATCTGCAAGAAAATGGAAATATCTACACAGCTATCTGCATATACATGGAAATATCTACACAGCTATCTCTTTACACATGGAAATAACTACACCGCTATATCTATAAACATGGAAATATCTACACCACCATCTGTATGAACATGGAAATATCTGTACCGCCATCTGTTTGAACATATAAATATCTACACCGCCATCTGTATTAAGAAAGAAATATCTAAACCGCTATCTGTATAAACATGGAAATATCAGCACCACTCTCTGTATGAAAATGGAAATATCTGCACCGCTATCTGTATGAACATGGAAATATCTACACTGCTATCTGTATGAACATGGAAATAGCTACACCGTTATGTGTATGAAAATGGAAATATCTACACCGCTATCTGTATGAACATGGAAATATCTACACCGCTATCTGTATGAACATGGATACATCTACACAGCCATCTGGATGAACATGGAAATATCTACACCGCTATCTGTATGAAGATGGAAATATCTACACCGCTATCTGTATGAACATGGATATATCTACACAGCCATCTGGATGAACATGGAAATATCTACACCGCTATCTGTGTAAACATGCATACATCTTCACCACTATCTGTATAAACATGGAAATATCTGCACCGCTATCGGTATGAACATGGAAATATCTACACGGCGATCTGTATAAACATGGAAATATCTACACCGCTACCTGTATAAACATGGAAATATCTACACCGCTATCTGTATAAACATGGAAATATCTACACCGCTACCTGTATAAACATGGAAATATCAGCACCGCTATCTGTATGAACATGGAAATATCTACACCGCTATCTGTATGAACATGGAAATATCTAAACCGCTATCTGTATGAACATGGAAATATCCACACCGCTCTCTGTATGAACATGGAAATATCTACACCGCTCTCTGTTTGAAGATGGAAATATGTACACCGCTATTTGCATGAAAATGGAAATATCTACACAGCTATCTGCATGAAAATGGAAATATCTACACAGCTATCTGCATATACATGGAAATATCTACACAGCTATCTCTTTACACATGTAAATAACTACACCGCTATCTGTATGAACATGGAAATATCTACACCGCCATCTGTATGAACATGGAAATATCTGCACCGCCATCTGTATGAACATATAAATATCTACACTGCCATCTGTATTAAGATGGAGATATCTACACCGCTATCTGAATAAACATGGAAATATCTACACCGCTATCTGTATAAACATGGAAATATCAGCACCGCTATCTGTATGAACATGGAAATATCAGCCCCTCTATCTGTATGAACATGGAGATATCTACACCGACATATGGATGAACATGGATATATCTACACAGGCATATGGAGGATCATGGAAATAACTACACCGCTATCTGTATGAACATGGAAATAGCTACACCGCTATCTGTATGAACATGGAAATATCTACACCGCTATCTGTATGAACATGGAAATATCTACACCGCTATCTGTATGAACAAGGAAATATCTTCACCGCCATCTGTACGAACATGGATATATCTACAGAGCCATCTGGATGAACATGGAAATATCAACACCGCCATCTGAATGAACATATAAATATCTACACCGCCATCTGTATTAAGATGGAGATATCTACACCGCTATCTGTATAAACCTGGAAATATCTACACCGCTCTCTGTATAAACATGGAAATATCTTCACCGCTATCTGGATAAACATGGAAATTTCTCCACGGCTACCTGTATAAACATGGAAATATCAGCACCGCTATCTGTAGGAACATGGAGATATCTACACCGCCATCTGTATGAACATGGATATGTCTACACAGCCATCTGGAGGAACATGGAAATATCTACAACGCTATCTGTACGAACATGGAAATATCTACACCGCTATCTGTATGAACATGGAAATATCTACACCACTATCTGAATGAACATGGAAATATCTACACCGCTATCTGTATGAACATGGAAATAGCCACACCGCTATCTGTATGAACATGGAAATATCTACACCGCTATCTGTATGAACATGGATAAATCTACACAGCCATCTGGATGAACATGGAAATATCTACACCGCTATCTGTGTTAACATGCATACTTCTTCACCGCTATCTGTATAAACATGGAAATATCTACACCGCTGTCTGTATGAACATGGAAATATCTGCACCGCTATCTGTATGAACATGGAAATATCTACACCGCTATCTGTTTGAACATGGAAATATCTACACGGCTATCTGCATGAAAATGGAAATATCTACACTGCTATCTGCATATACATGGAAATATCTACACAGCTATCTCTTTACACATGGAAATAACTACACCGCTATCTGTATGAACATATAAATATCTACACCGCCATCTGTATTAAGATTTAAATATCTACACCGCTATGTGTATGAACATGGAAATATCTTCACCGCCATCTGTACGAACATGGATATATCTACAGAGCCATGTGGATGAACATGGAGATATCTACAACGCCATCTGTATTAACTTATAAATATCTACACCGCCATCTGTATTAAGATGGAGATATCTACACCGCTATCTGTATAAACATGGAAATATCAACACGGCTATCTGTATAAACATGGAAATATCTACACCGCTATCTGTATAAACATGGAAATATCTACACCGCTACCTGTATAAACATGGAAATATCAGCACCGCTATCTGTATGAACATGGAAATATCTACATCGCTATCTGTATGAACATGGAAATATCTACACTGCTATCTGTATGAACATGGATATATCTACGCAGCCCTCTGGATGAACATGGAAATCTCTACACCGCTATCTGTGTAAACATGCATACATCTTCACCGCTATCTATATAAACATGGAAATATCTACACCGGTATCTCTATGAACATGGAAATATCTACACCGCTATCTGTTTGAAGATGGAAATATATACACAGCTATCTGCATGAAAATGGAAATATCTACTCAGATATCTGCATATAGATGGAAATATCTACACAGCATTCTCTTTACACTTGGAAATAACTACACCGCTATCTGTATGAACATGGACATATCTACACCGCCATCTGTATGAACATGGAAATATCTGCACGGCCATCTGTATGAACATATAAATATCTACACCGCCATCTATATTAAGATGGAGATATCTACACCGCTATCTGAATAAACATGGAAATATCTACACCGCTATCTGTATAAACATGGAAATATCTACACCATTATCTGCATAAACATGGAAATATCTACACCGCTACCTGTATAAACATGGAAATATCAGCACCGCTATCTCTATGAACCTGGAAATGTCTACACCGCTATCTGAATGAACATGGAAATATCTACACCGCTATCTGTTTGAATATGTAAATATCTACACCGCTATCTGCTTGAAAATGGAAATATCTACAAAGCTATCTGCATATACATGGAAATATCTACACAGCTATCTCTTTACACATGGAAATAACTACACCGCTATCTCTATAAACATGGAAATATCTACACCGCCATCTGTAGGAACATGGAAATATCTGCACCGCCATCTGTATGAATATATAAATATCTACACCGCCATATGTATTAAGAAGGAAATATCTAAACCACTATCTGTATAAACATGGAAATATCTACACCGCTGCCTGTATAAACATGGAAATATCAGCACCGCTCTCTGTATGAAAGTGGAGATATCTACACCGCTATCTGTATGAACATGGAAATATCTACACTGCTATCTGTATGAACATGGAAATAGCTACACCGTTATCTGTATGAACATGGAAATAGCTACACCGCCATCTGTATGAACATGGAAATATCTACACCGCTATCAGTACGAACATGGATATATCTACACAGCCATCTGGATGAACATGGAAATATCTACACCGCTATCTGTATGAACATGGAAATATCTACACCGCTATCTGTATGAACCTGGAAATAGCTACAATGCTATCTGAATGAACATGGAAATATCTACACCACTATCTGTAGGAACATGGAAATATCTACACCGCTATCAGCATGACCATGGAAATATCTACACAGCCATCTGGATGAACCTGGAAATATCTACACCGCTATCTGCATGAACATGGAAATATCTACACTGCTATCTGTGCAAACATGCATACATCTTCACCGCAATCTGTATAAGCATGGAAATATCAACACCGCTATCTGTATGAACGTGGAAATATCTACACCGCTATCTGTTTGAACATGGAAATATCTAAACCGCTATCAGCATGAAAATGGAAATATCTACACAGCTATCTGCATATACATGGAAATATCTACACATCTATCTCTTTGCACATGTAAATAACTACACCACTATCTGTATGAACATGGAACGGTCTGCACCGCCATCTGTATGAACATATAAATATCTACACCGCCATCTGTATTAAGATGGAGATATCTACACCGCTATCAGTATAAACATGGAAATATCTACACCGCTATCTGAATAAACATGGAAATATCTACACCGCTCTCTGTATAAACATGGAAATATCAGCACCGCTATCTGTATGAACATGGAAATATCAGCCCCTCTATCTGTATGAACATGGAAGTATCTACACCGCTATCTATATGAACATGGAAATATCTACACCGCTATCTGTATGAACATGGAAATAGCTACACCGCTATATGTATGAACATGGAAATATCTACACCTCTACCTGTATGAACATGGAAATATCTGCACCGCCATCTGTATGAACATATAAATATCTACACCGCCATCTGTATTAAGATGGAGATATCTACACCGCTATCAGTAAAAACATGGAAATATCTACACCGCTCTCTGTATAAACATTCAAATATCTACACTGCTATCTGTATAAACATGGAAATATCTACACCGCTACCTGTGTAAACATGGAAATACCAACAAAGCTATCTGTAAGAGCATGGAAATATCAGCCGCTCTATCTGTATGAACATGGAAATATCTACACCGCTATCTCTATGAACATGGAAATATCTACACCGCTATCTGTTTGAACATGGAAATATCTAAACCGCTATCTGCATGAAAATGGAAATATATACAGAGCTATCTGCATATACATGGAAATATCTACACATCTATCTCTTTACACCTGGAAATAACTACACCGCTATCTGTATGAACATGGAAATATCTTCACCGCCATCTGTATGAACATAGATATATCTACACAGCCATCTGGATGAACATGGAAATATCTACACCGCTATCTGTATGAACATGGAAATATCTACACCGCTATCTGTGTAAACATGCATACATCTTCACCGCTATCTGTATAAACTTGGAAATATCTACACTGCTATCTGCATGAACATGGAAATATCTACACCGCTATCTGTTTGAACATGGAAATATCTACACCGCTATCTGCATGAAAATGGAAATATCTACACAGCGATCTGCATATACATGGAAATATCTACAAAGCTATCTCTTTACACATGGAAATAACTACAGCGCTATCTCTATTAACATGCAAATATCTACACCACCATCTGTCTGAACATGGAAATATCTGCACCGCCATCTGTATGAACATATAAATATCTACACCGCCATCAATATTAAGATGGACATATCTACACCGCTATCTGTATAAACTTGGAAATATCTAAACCGCTATCTGTATAAACATGGAAATATCTTCACCGCTATATGTATAAACATGGAAATATCTACACCGCTACCTGTATAAACATTTAAATATCAGCACAGCTATCTGTATGAACATGGAAATATCTACACAGCTATCTGTATGAACATGGAAATATCTACACCGCTATCTGTATGAACATGGAAATAGCTACACCGCTATCTGTACGAACATGGAAATATCTACACCACTACCTGTATGAACATGGAAATATCTACACCTCTATCTCCATGAACATGGATATATCTACACAGCTATCTGGATGAACATTTAAATATCTACACCACTATCTGTATGAACATGGAAATATCTACACCGCTATCTGAGTATATATGCATACATCTTCACCGCAATCTGTATAAACATGGAAATATCTACACCGCTATCTGTATGAACATGGAAATATCTACACCGCTATCTGTATAAACATGGAAATATCTACACCGCTATCTGTATAAACATGGAAATATCTACACCGCTACCTGTATAAACATGGAAATATCTACACCGCTACCTGTATAAACATGGAAATATCAGCACCGCTATCTGTATGAACATGGAAATATCAGCCCCTCTATCTGTATGAACATGGAAATATCTACACCGCTATCTGTATGAACATGGAAATATCTACACCATTATCTGTATGAACATGGAAATATCTACACCGCTACCTGTATGAACATGGATATATCTACACAGCCATCTGGATGAACATGGAAATATCTACACCGCTATCTGTATGAACATGGAAATATCTACACCGCTATCTGTGTAAACATGCATACATCTTCACCGCTATCTGTATGAACATGGAAATATCTACACCGCTACCTGTATGAACATGGATATATCTACACAGCCATCTGGATGAACATGGAAATATCTACACCGCTATCTGCATGAAAATGGAAATATCTACACAGCTATCTGCATATACATGGAAATATCTACACAGCTATCTCTTTGCACATGGAAATAACTACACCGCTATCTGTATGAACATGGAAATATCTACACCGCCATCTGTATGAACATGGAAATATCAGCACGGCTATCTGTATGAACATATAAATATCTACACTGCCATCTGTATTAAGATGGAGATATCTACACTGCTATCTGTATAAACATGGAAATATCCACACCGCTATCTGTATAAACATGGAAATATCTACACCACTACCTGGATAAACATGGAAATATCTGCAACGCTATCTGTATGAACATGGAAATATCAGCCCCTCTATCTGTATGAACATGGAAATATCTACACCACTATCTGTATGAACATGGAAATATCTACACCGTTATCTGAATGAACATGGAAATACCTACACCGCTATCTGTATGAACATGGAAATATCTACACCACTATCTGTATGAACAAGGAAATATCTACACCACTATCTGTATGAGCATGGAAATATCTTCACCGCCATCTGTATGAACATGGATATATCTACACAGCCATCTGGATGAACATGGAAATATCTACACCGCTATCTGTATGAACATGGAAATAGCTACACCGCTATGTGTATGAACATGGAAATATCTACAGCACTATCTGTATGAACTTGGAAATATATACACCGCTATCTGTATGAACATGGAAATAACTTCACCACCATCTGTATGAACATGGATATATCTACACAGCCATATGGATGAACATGGAAATATCTACACCGCTATCTGCATGAACATGGAAATAGCTTCACCGCTATCTGTATGAACATGGAAATAGCTACACCGCCATCTGTGTGAACATGGAAATATCTGCACCGCCATCTGTACGAACATATAAATATCTACACCGCCATCCGTATTAAGATGGAGATATCTACACCGCTATCTTTATAAACCTGGAAATATCTACACCGCTATCTGTATAAACATGGAAATATCCACACCGCTATCTGTATAAACATGGAAATATCCACACAGCTACCTGTATAAACATGGAAATATCAGCACCGCTATTTGTATGAACATGGAAATAGCTACACCGCTATCTGTATGAACATGGAAATATCTACACCACTATCTGTATGAACATGGAAATATATACACCGCTATCTGTGTGTAGATGGATATATCTACACAGCCATCTGGATGAACATGGAAATAACTACACCGCTATCTGTATGAACATGGAAATATCTACACCGCTATCTGTGTAAACATGCATACATCTTCACTGCTATCTGTATTAACATGGAAATATCTACACCGCTATCTGTATGAACATGGAAATATCTACACCGCTATCTGTTTGAACATGGAAATATCTAAACCGCTATCTGCATGAAAATAGAAATATCTACACAGCTATCTGCATATACATGGAAATATCTACACAGCTATCTCTTTGCACATGGAAATAACTACACCGCTATCTGTATGATCATGGAAATATCTACACCGCCATCTGTATGAACATGGAAATATCTACACGGCCATCTGTATGAACTTATAAATATCTACACTGCCATCTGTATTAAGATGGAGATATCTACACCGCTATCTGTATAAACATGGAAATATCTACACCGCTATCTGTATAAACATGGAAATATCTACACCGCAATCTGTATAAACATGGAAATATCTACACCGCAACCTGTATAAACATGGAAATATCAGCACCGCTATCTGTATGAACATGGATATATCAGCCCTTCCATCTGTATGAACATGGAAATATCTACACCACTATCTGTATGAACATGGAAATATCCACACCGCTATCTGTATGAGCATGGAAATATCATCACCGAAATCTGTATGAACATGGATACATCTACACAGCCATCTGTATGAACATGGAAATATCTACACCGCTATCTGTATGAACATGGAAATATCTACACCGCTATCTGTATGAAAATGGAAATATCTTCACCGCCATCTGTATGAACATGGATATATCTACACAGCCATCTGGATGAACATGGAAATATCTACACCGCTATCTGTATGAACATGGAAATAGCTACACCGCTATCTGTATGAACATGGAAATATCTACACCACTATCTGTATGAACTTGGAAATATATACACCGCTATCTGTATGAACATGGAAATAACTTCACCGCCATTTGTATGAACATGGATATATCTACACAGCCATATGGATGAACATGGAAATATCTACACCGCTATCTGAATGAACATGGAAATAGCTACACCGCTATATGTATGAACATGGAAATAGCTACACCGCCATCTGTATGAACATGGAAATATCTGCACCGCCATCTGTACGAACATATTAATATCTACACCGCCATCCGTATTAAGATGGAGATATCTACACCGCTATCTTTATAAACCTGGAAATATCTACACCGCTATCTGTATAAACATGGAAATATCCACACCGCTATCTGTATAAACATGGAAATATCCACACAGCTACCTGTATAAACATGGAAATATCAGCACCGCTATCTCTATGAACATGGATATATCAGCCCTTCCATCTGTATGAACATGGAAATATCTACACCACTATCTGTATGAACATGGAAATATCCACACGGCTATCTGTATGAGCATGGAAATATCATCACCGCCATCTGTATGAACATGGATACATCTACAAAGCCATCTGTATGAACATGGAAATATCTACATCGCTATCTGTATGAACATGGAAATATCTACACCGCTATCTGTTTGAACATGGAAATATCTAAACCGCAATCTGCATGAAAATGGAAATATCTTCACAGCTATCTGCATATACATGGAAATATCTACACAGCTATCTCTTTACACATGGAAATAACTACACCGCTATCTGTATGAACATGGAAATATCTACACCGCCATCTGTATGAACCTGGAAATATCTGCACGGCCATCACTATGAACATATAAATATCTGCACCGCCATCTGTATTAAGATGGAGATATCTACACCGCTATCTGTATAAACATGGAAATATCTACACCGCTATCTGTATAAACATGGAAATATCTACACCGCTACCTGTATAAACATGGAAATATAAGCACCGCTATCTGTATGAACATGGAAATATCAGCCCCTCTATCTGTATGAACATGGAAATATCTACACCACTGTCTGTATGAACATGGAAATATCTACACCGCTATCTGTATGAACACGGAAATAGCTACACAGCTATCTGTATGAACATGGAAATATCTACATCACTATCTGTATGAACATGGAAATATCTACACCGCTATCTGTATGAACATGGAAATATCTTCACCGCCATCTGTATGAACATGGAAATATCTACACCGCTACCTATATAAACATGGGAATATAAGCACCGCTATCTGTATGAACATGGAAATATCTACACCGCTATCTGTTTGAACATGGAAATATCTACACCGCTATCTGAATGAACATGGAAATATCTACAGCACTATCTGTATGAACATGGAAATATCTACACCGCTATCTGTATGAACATGGATATATCTACACAGCCATCTGGATGATCATGGAAATATCTACACCGCAATCTGTATGAACATGGAAATATCTACACCGCTATCTGTGTAAACATGCATACATCTTCACCGCTATCTGTATAAACATGGAAATAACTACACCGCTATCTGTATGAACATGGAAATATGTACACCGCTATCTGTTTGAACTTGGAAATATCTACACCGCTATCTGCATGAAAATGGAAATATCTTCACAGCTGTCTGCATATACATGGAAATATCTACACAGCTATCTCTTTACACATGGAAATAACTACACCGCTATCTGTATGAACATGGAAATACCTACAACGCCCTCTGTATGAACATGGAAATATCTGCACGGCCATCTGTATGAACATATAAATATCTACACCGCCATCTGTATTAAGATGGAGATATCTTCACCGCTATAGGTATAAACATGGAAATATCTACACCGCTATCTGTAAAAACATGGAAATATCTACACCGCTATCTGTATAAACATGGAAATATCTACACCGCTACCTGTATAAACTTGGAAATATCAGCACCGCTATCTGTATGAACATGGAAATATCAGCCCCTCTATCTGTATGAACATGGAAATATCTACACCACTATCTGTATGAACATGGAAATATCTACACCGCTATCTGTATGAACATGGAATTATCTTCACCGCCATCTGTATGAACATGGAT
This sequence comes from Gorilla gorilla gorilla, assembly GCF_029281585.2. NCBI lineage: Eukaryota > Metazoa > Chordata > Mammalia > Primates > Hominidae > Gorilla > Gorilla gorilla. Next base: position 8,455,208 of record NC_086017.1, read on the forward strand.
ATGTCTACACAGCCATCTGGATGAACATGGAAATATCTACACCGCTACCTGTATGAACATGGAAATAGCTACACCGCTATCTGTATGAACATGGAAATATCTACATCACTATCTGTATGAACATGGAAATATCTACACCGCTATCTGTATGAACATGGAAATATCTTCACCGCCATCTGTATGAACATGGAAATATCTTCACCGCTACCTGTATAAACATGGAAATATAAGCACCGCTATCTGTATGAAGATGGAAATATCTATACCGCTATCTGTTTGAACATGGAAATATCTACACCGCTATCTGTATGAACATGGAAATAGCTACACCGCTATCTGTATGAACATGGAAATATCTACAGCACTATCTGTATGAACATGGAAATATCTACACCGCTATCTGTATGAACATGGATATATCTACACAGCCATCTGGATGAACATGGAAATATATCTACACCGCTATCTGTATGAACATGGAAATATCTACACCGCTATCTGTGTAATCATGCATACACCTTCACCGCTATCTGTATAAACATGGAAATATCTACACCGCTATCAGTATGAACATGGAAATATCTCCACCGTTATCTGTTTGAACATGGAAATATCTAAACCGCAATCTGCATGAAAATGGAAATATCTTCACAGCTATCTGCATATACATGGAAATATCTACACAGCTATCTCTTTACACATGGAAATAACTACACCGCTATCTGTATGAACATGGAAATATCTACACCGCCATCTGTATGAACATGGAAATATCTGCACGGCCATCTGTATGAACATATAAATATCTACACCGCCATCTGTATTAAGATGGAGATATCTACACCGCTATCTGTACAAACATGGAAATATCTACACCGCTACCTGTATAAACTTGGAAATATCAGCACCGCTATCTGTATGAACATGGAAATATCAGCCCCTCTATCTGTATGAACATGGAAATATCTACACCACTATCTGTATGAACATGGAAATATCTACACCGCTATCTGTATGAGCATGGAAATATCTTCACCGCCATCTGTATGAACATGGATATATCTACACAACCATGTGGATGAACATGGAAATATCTACACCGCTATCTGTATGAACATGGAAATACCTACACCGCTATCTGTATGAACGTGGAAATATCTACACCACTATCTGTATGAACATGGAAATATCTACACCGCTATCTGTATGAAGATGGAATTATCTTCACCGCCATCTGTATGAACATGGATATATCTACACAGCCATATGGATGAACATGGAAATATCTACACCGCTATCTGTATGAACATGGAAATAGCTACACCGCCATCTGTATGAACATGGAAATATCTGCAGCGCCATCTGTATGAACATATAAATATCTACACCGCCATCCGTATTAAGATGGAGATATCTACACCGCTATCTGTATAAACATGGAAATATCCACACCGCTATCTGTATAAACATGGAAATATCCACACCGCTACCTGTATAAACATGGAAATATCAGCACAGCTATCTGTATGAACATGGAAATATCAGCACCGCTATCTGTATGAACATGGTAATACTTACACCGCTATCTGAACGAACATGGAAATATCTACACCGCTATCTGTATGAACATGGAAATATCTACACGGCTATCTGCATGAAAATGGAAATATCTACACTGCTATCTGCATATACATGGAAATATCTACACAGCTATCTCTTTACACATGGAAATAACTACACCGCTATCTGTAGGAACATGGAAATATCTACACCGCCATCTGTGTGAACATGGAAATCTCTGCACCGCCATCTGTATGAACATATAAATATCTACACCACCATCTGTATTAAGATGGAGATATCTACACCGCTATCTGTATAAACATGGAAATATCTACACCGCTATCTGTATAAACATGGAAATATCTACACCGCTACCTGTATAAACATGGAAATATCCACACCGCTACCTGTATAAACATGGAAATATCAGCACCGCTATCTGTATGAACATGGAAATATCTACACCGCTATCTGTAGGAACATGGAAATATCTACACCGCCATCTGTATGAACATGGAAATATCTGCACCGCCATCTGCATGAACATATAAATATCTACACCGCCATCTGTATTAAGATGGAGATATCTACACCGCTATCTGAATAAACATGGAAATATCTACACCGCTATCTGTATAAACATGGAAATATCAGCACCGCTATCTGTGTGAACATGGAAATATCAGCCCCTCTATCTGTATGAACATGGAGATATCTACACCGCCACCTGTATGAACATGGATATATCTTCACAGCCATCTGGATGAACATGGAAATATCTACACCGCTATCTGAATGAACATGGAAATAGCTACACGGCTATCTGTATGAACATGGAAATATCTACACCGCTATCTGTATGAACATGGAAATATCTACACCGCTATCTGTATGAACATGGAAATATCTTCACCGCCATCTGTACGAACATGGATATATCTACAGAGCCATCTGGATGAACATGGAAATATCTACAACGCCATCTGTATGAACATATAAATATCTACACCGCCATCTGTATTAAGATGGAGATATCTACACCGCTATCTGTATAAACATGGAAATATCAACACCGCTATCTGTATAAACATTGAAATATCTACACTGCTATCTGTATAAACATGGAAATATCTACACCGCTTCCTGTATAAACATGGAAATATCAGCACCGCTATCTGTATGAACATGGAAATATCTACACCGCTATCTGTATGAACATGGACATATCTACACCGCCATCTGTATGAACATGGAAATATCTGCACGGCCATCTGTATGAACATATAAATATCTACACCGCCATCTGTATTAAGATGGAGATATCTACACCGCTATCTGAATAAACATGGAAATATCTACACTGCTATCTGTATAAACATGGAAATATATACACCACTATCTGTATAAACATGGAAATATCTACAATGCTACCTGTATAAACATGGAAATATCAGCACCGCTATCTCTATGAACCTGGAAATGTCTACACCGCTATCTGAATGAACATGGAAATATCTACACCGCTATCTGTTTTAACATGTAAATATCTACACCGCTATCTGCATGAAAATGGAAATATCTACAAAGATATCTGCATATACATGGAAATATCTACACAGCTATCTCTTTACACATGGAAATAACTACACCGCTATCTCTATAAACATGGAAATATCTACACCTCCATCTGTATGAACATGGAAATATCTGCACCGCCATCTGTATGAACATATAAATATCTACACCGCCATCTGTATTAAGAAGGAAATATCAAAACCGCTATCTGTATAAACATGGAAATATCTACACCGCTGCCTGTATAAACATGGAAATATCAGCACCGCTCTCTGTATGAAAATGGAGATATCTACACCGCTATCTGTATGAACATGGAAATATCTACACGGCTATCTGTATGAACATGGAAATAGCTACACCGTTATCTGTATGAACATGGAAATAGCTACACCGCTATCTGTATGAACATGGAAATATCTACACCGCTATCTGATTGAACATGGATATATCTACACAGCCATCTGGATGAACATGAAAATTTCTACACCGCTATCTGTATGAACATGGAAATATCTACACCGCTATCTGTATGAACATGGATATATCTTCACAGCCATCTGGATGAACATGGAAATATCTACACCACTATCTGTATGAACATGGAAATAACTTCACAACCATCTATATGAAAATGGATATGGCTACACAGCCATCTGGATGAACATGGAAATATCTACACCGCGATCTGTATGAACATGGAAATATGTACACCGCTATCTGTGTAAACATGCATACACCTTCACCGCTATCTGTATAACCATGGAAATATCTACACCGCTATCTGTATGAACATGGAAATATCTACACCGCTATCTGTTTGAACATGGAAATATCTAAAGCGCTATCTGCATGAAAATGGAAATATCTACACAGCTATCTGCATATACATGGAAATATCTACACAGCTATCTCTTTACACGTGGAAATAACTATACCGCTATCTGTATGAACATGGAAATATCTTCACCGCCATCTGTATGAACATGGATATATCTACACAGCCATCTGGATGAACATGGAAATATCTACACCGCTATCAGTATGAAGATGGAAATATCTACAACGCTATCTGTGTAAACATGCATACATCTTCACCGGTATCTATATAAACATGGAAATATCTACACTGCTATCTGTATGAACATGGAAATAACTACACCGCTATCTGTTTGAACATGGAAATATCTACACCACTATCTGCATGAAAATGGAAATATCTACACAGCGGTCTGCATATACATGGAAATATCTACAAAGCTATCTCTTTACACATGGAAATAACTACAGCGCTATCTCTATAAACATACAAATATCTACACCGCCATCTGTATGAACATGGAAATATCTGCACCGCCATCTGTATGAACATATAAATATCTACACCGCCATCTATATTAAGATGGAGATATCTACACCGCTATCTGTATAAACTTGGAAATATCTACACCGCAATCTGTATAAACATGGAAATAACTACACCGCAATCTGTATAAACATGGAAATATCTACACCGCTACCTGTATAAACAAGGAAATATCAGCACCGCTATCTGTATGAACATGGAAATATCTACACCGCTATCTGAACATGGAAATATCTACACCGCTATCTGTATGATCATGGAAATAGCTACACCGCTATCTGTATGAACATGGAAATATCTTCAACGCCATCTGTATGAACATGGATATATCTACACAGCCATCTGTGGAAACATGGAAATATCTACACCTCTATCTGTATGAACATGGAAATATCTACACCGCTATCTGTATGAACATGGAAATATCTTCACCGCCATCTGTATGAACATGGATATGTCTACACATCCATCTGGATGAACATGGAAAAATCTACACCGCGATCTGTATGAACATGGGAATATCTACACCGCTATCTGTGTAAACATGCATACACCTCCACCGCTATCTGTATAAACATGGAAATATCTACACCGCTATCTGTATGAACATGGAAATATCTACACCGATATCTGTTTGAACATGGAAATATCTAAACCGCTATCTGCATGAAAATGGAAATATCTACACAGCTATCTGCATATACATGGAAATATCTACAAAGCTATCTCTTTACACATGGAAATAACTACACCGCTATGTGTATGAACATGGAAATATCTGCACTGCCATCTGTATAAACATATAAATATCTACGCCACCATCTGTATTAAGAAGGAAATATCTAAACCGCTATCTGTATAAACATGGAAATATCTACAACGCTGCCTGTATAAACATGGAAATATCAGAACCGCTATCTGAATGAACATGGAAATATCTACACCGCTATCTGTATGAACATGGAAATAGCTACACCGCCATCTGTGTGAACATGGATATATCTACACAGCCATCTGTACGAACATGGAAATATCTACACCGCAATCTGTATGAACATGGAAATATCTACACCGCTATCTGTATGAACATGGAAATATCTTCACCGCCATCTGTGTAAACATGCATACACCTTCACCGCTATCTGTATAACCATGGAAATATCTACACCGCTATCTTTATGAACATGGAAATATATACACCACTATCTGTATAAACATGGAAATATCTACACTGCTACCTGTATAAACATGGAAATATCAGCACCGCTATCTGTATGAACATGGAAATATCTACACCGCTATCTGTGTAAACATGCATACATCTTCAGGGCTATCTGTATAAACATGGAAATATCTACACCGCTATCTGTATGAACATGGAAATATCTACACCGCTGTCTGTTTGAAGATGGAAATATATACACAGCTATCTGCATGGAAATGGAAATATCTACACAGCTATCTGCATATAGATGGAAATATCTACACAGCTATCTCTTTACACATTGAAATATCTACACCGCTATCTGTAGGAACATGAAAATATCAGCACCGCTATCTGTATGAACATGGAAATATCTACACCGCTATCTGTAAGAACATGGAAATATCTACACCGCTATCTGTATGAACATGGATATATCTACACAGCCCTCTGGATGAACATAGAAATATCCACACCGCTATCTGTGTAAACATGCATACATCTTCACCGCTATCTGTATAAACATGGAAATATCTGCACCGCTATCTGTATGAACATGGAAATATCTACACCGCTATCTGTTTGAAGATGGAAATATATACATCGCTATCTGCATGAAAATGGAAATATCTACACAGCTATCTGCATATAGATGGAAATATCTACACAGCTATCTCTTTACACATGGAAATAACTACACCGCTATCTGTATGAACATGGACATATCTACACCACCATCTGTATGAACATGGAAATATCTGCACCGCCATCTGTATGAACTTATAAATATCTACACCGCCATCTGTGTTAAGATGGAGATATCTACACCGCTATCTGAATAAACATGGAAATATCTACACCTCTATCTGTATAAACATGGAAATATCTACACCACTATCTGGATAAACATGGAAATATCTACACCGCTACCTGTATAAACATGGAAATATCAGCACCGGTATCTCTATGAACCTGGAAATGCCTACACCGCTATCTGTATGAACAGGGAAATATCTTCACCGCCATCTGTGTAAACATGCATACACCTTCACCGCTATCTGTATAACCATGGAAATATCTACACCGCTATCTGTATGAACATGGAAATATCTACACCGCTATCTGTTTGAACATGGAAATATCTAAACCGCTATCTGCATGAAAATGGAAATATCTACACAGCTTTCTGCATGTACATGGAAATATCTACACAGCTATCCCTTTACACGTGGAAATAACTACACCGCTATCTGTATGAACATGGAAATATCTTCACCGCCATCTGTACGAAAAGGATATATCTACACAGCCATCTAGATGAACATGGAAATATCTACACCGCTATCTGTATGAAGATGGAAATATCTACAACGCTATCTGTGTAAACATGCATACATCTTCACCGCTATCTATATAAACATGGAAATATCTACACTACTATCTGTATGAACATGGAAATATCTACACCGCTATCTGTTTGAACATGGAAATATCTACACCGCTATCTGCATGAAAATGGAAATCTCTACACAGCGATCTGCATATACATGGAAATATCTACAAAGATATCTCTTTACACATGGAAATAACTACAGGGCTATCTCTATAAACATACAAATATCTACACCGCCATCTGTATGAAAATGGAAATATCTGCACCGCCATCTGTATGAACATATAAATATCTACACCGCCATCTATATTAAGATGGAGATATCTACACCGCTATCTGTATAAACATGGAAATATCTACACCGCAATCTGTATAAACATGGAAATATCTACACCGCTACCTGTATAAACATGGAAATATCATCACCGCTATCTGTATGAACTTGGAAATATCTACACCGCTATCTCCATGAACATGAAAATAGCTACACCACTATCTGTATGAACATTGAAAAATCTACACAGCCATCTGGATGAACACGGAAATATCTACACCGCTATCTGTATGAACATGGAAATATCTACACCGCTATCTGTGTAAATATGCATATATCTTCACCGCAATCTGTATAAACATGGAAATATCTACACCGCTATCTGTATGAACATGGAAATATCTACACCGCTATCTGAACATGGAAATATCTACACCGCTATCTGCATGAAAATGGAAATATCTACACAGCTATCTGCATATACATGGAAATATCTAAACAGCTATCTCTTTACACGTGGAAATAACTGCACCGCTATCTGTATGAACATGGAAATATCTACACCGCCATCTGTATGAACACGGAAATATCTGCACCGCCATCTGTATGAACATATAAATATCTACACGGCGATCTGTATTAAGATGTAGATATCTACACCGCCATCTGTATAAACATGGAAATATCTACACCACTATCTGTATAAACATGGAAATATCTACACCACTATCTGTGTAAACATGCATACACCTTCACCACTACCTGTATAAACATGGAAATATCAGCACCGCTCTCTGTATGAACATGGAAATATCTACACCGCTATCTGTTTGAACATGGAAATATCTACACCGCTATCTGTATAAACATGGAAATATCTACACAGCTATCTGAATGAACATGGAAATACCTTCACCGCCATCTGTATGAACATGGATATATCTACACAGCCATGTGGATGAACCTGGATATTTCTACACAGCCCTCTGGATGAACATGGAAATATCCACACAGCTATCTGTGTAAACATGCATACATCTTCACCGCTATCTGTATAAACATGGAAATATCTACACCGCTATCTGTATGAACATGGAAATATCTACACCGCTATCTGTTTGAAGATGGAAATATATACACCGCTATCTGCATGAAAATGGAAATATCTACACAGCTATCTGCATGAAAATGGAAATATCTACACAGCTATCTGCATATACATGGAAATATCTACACAGCTATCTCTTTTCACATGTAAATAACTACACCGCTATCTGTATGAACATGGAAATATCTACACCGCCATCTGTATGAACATGGAAATATCTGCACCGCCATCTGTATGAACATATAAATATCTACACCGCCATCTGTATTAAGATGGAGATAACTACACCGCTATCTGAATAAACATGAAAATATCTACACCGCCATCTGTATAAACATGGAAATATCAGCACCGCTATCTGTATGAACATGGAAATATCAGCCCCTCTATCCGTATGAACATGGAGATATCTACACCGCCATCTGTATGAACATGGATATATCTACACAGCCATCTGGATTAACATGGAAATATCTACACCGCTATCTGTATGAACATGGAAATAGCTACTCCGCTATTTGAAAGAACATGGAATTATCTACACCTCTATCTGTATGAACATGGAAATATCTACACCGCTATCTGTATGAACATGGAAATATCTTCACCGCCATCTGTACGAACATTGATATATCTACAGAGCCATCTGGATGAACATGGAAATATCTACAACGCCATCTGTATGAACATATAAATATCTACACCGCCATCTGTATTAAGATGGAGATATCTACACCGCTATCTGTATAAACATGGAAATATCAACACAGCTATCTGTATAAACATGGAAATATCTACACCGCTATCTGTATAAACATGGAAATATCTACACCGCTACTTGTATAAACATGGAAATATCAGCACCGCTATCTGTATGAACATGGAAATATCTACACCGCTATCTGTATGAACATGGAAATATCTACACCGCTATCTGTGTAAACATGCATACATAATCAGCGCTATCTGTATAAACATGGAAATATCTACACCGCTATCTGTATGAACATGGAAATATCTACACCGCTGTCTGTTTGAAGATGGAAATATATACACAGCTATCTGCAGGGAAATGGAAATATCTACACAGCTATCTGCATATAGATGGAAATATCTACACAGCTATCTCTTTACACATTGAAATATCTACACCGCTATCTGTAGGAACATGAAAATATCAGCACCGCTATCTGTATGAACATGGAAATATCTACACCGCTGTCTGTAAGAACATGGAAATATCTACACCGCTATCTGTATGAACATGGATATATCTACACAGCCCTCTGGATGAACATAGAAATATCCACACCGCTATCTGTGTAAACATGCATACATCTTCACCGCTATCTGTAAAAACATGGAAATATCTGCACCGCTATCTGTATGAACATGGAAATATCTACACCGCTATCTGTTTGAAGATGGAAATATATACATCGCTATCTGCATGAAAATGGAAATATCTACACAGCTATCTGCATATAGATGGAAATATCTACACAGCAATCTCTTTACACATGGAAATAACTACACCGCTATCTGTATGAACATGGACATATCTACACCGCCATCTGTATGAACATGGAAATATCTGCACCGCCATCTGTATGAACTTATAAATATCTACACCGCCATCTGTGTTAAGATGGAGATATCTACACCGCTATCTGAATAAACATGGAAATATCTACACCGCTATCTGTATAAACATGGAAATATCTACACCACTATCTGGATAAACATGGAAATATCTACACCGCTACCTGTATAAACAGGGAAATATCAGCAACGGTATCTCTATGAACCTGGAAATGCCTACACCGCTATCTGAATGAACATGGAAATATCTACACCGCTATCTGTTTGAACATGTAAATATCTACACCGCTATCTGCATGAAAATGGAAATATCTACAAAGCTATCTTCATATACATGGAAATATCTACACAGCTATCTCTTTACACATGGAAATAAATACACCGCTATCTCTATAAACATGGAAATATCTACACCGCCATCTGTATGAACATGGAAATATCTGCACCGCCATCTGTATGAACATATAAATATCTACACCGCCATCTGTATTAGGAAGGAAATATCTAAACCGCTATCTGTATAAACATGGAAATATCTACACCGCCACCTGTATGAAAATGGAGATATCTACACCGCTATCTGCATGAACATGGAAATATCTACACTGCTATCTGTATGAACATGGAAATAGCTACACCGTTATCTGTATGAACATGGAAATAGCTACACCGCTATCTGTATGAACATGGAAATATCTACACTGCTATCTGTGTAAACATGCATACATCTTCACCGCTATCTGTGTGAACATGGATATATCTACACAGCCATCTGGATGAACATGGAAATATCTACACCGCTATCTGTGTAAACATGCATACATCTTCACCGCTATCTGTGTGAACATGGATATATCTACACAGCCATCTGGATGAACATGGAAATATCTACACCGCTATCTGTGTAAACATGCATACATCTTCACCGCTATCTGTATAAACATGGAAATATCTACACTCCTATCTGTATGAACATGGAAATATCTGCACCGCTATCAGTATGAACATGGAAATATCTACACCGCTATCTGTTTGAACATGCAAATATCTACACCGCTATCTGCATGAAAATGGAAATATCTACACTGCTATCTGCATATACATTTAAATATCTACACAGCTATCTCTATACCCATGGAAATAACTACACCGCTATCTTTAGGAACATGGAAATATCTACACCGCCATCTGTATGAACTTGGAAATATCTGCACCGCCATCTGTATGAACATATAAATATCTACACCGCCGTCTGTATTAAGATGGAGATATCTACACCGCTTTCTGTATAAACATGGAAATATCTACACCGCTACCTGTATAAACATGGAAATATCAGCACCGCTATCTGTATGAACATGGAAATATCTACACTGCTATCTCTGTGAACAAGGAAATATCTACACCGCTATCTGTATGAACATGTATATATCTACACAGCCCTCTGGATGAACATGGAAATATCCACACCGCTATCTGTGTAAACATGCATACATCTTCACCGCTATCTGTATAAACATGGAAATATCTACACCGCTATCTCTATGAACATGGAAATATCTATACCGCTATCTGTTTGAAGATGTAAATATATACACCGCTATCTGCATGAAAATGGAAATATCTACACAGCTATCTGCATATAGATGGAAATATCTACACAGCTATCTCTTTACACATGGAAATAACTACACCGCTATCTGTATGAACATGGAAATATCTACACCGCCATCTGTATGAACATATAAATATCTACACCGCCATCTCTATTAAGATGGAGATATCTACACCGCTATCTGAATAAACATGGAAATATCTACACCGCTATCTGTATAAACATGGAAATAGCTACACCGCTATCTGTATGAACATGGAAATATCTACACCGCTATCTGTATGAACATGGAAATATCTACAAAGCTACCTGAATGAACATGGAAATATCTACACCGCTATCTGTTTGAACATGTAAATATCTACACCGCTATCTGCAAGAAAATGGAAATATCTACATAGCTATCTGCATATACATGGAAATATCTACACAGCTATCTCTTTACACATGGAAATAACTACACCACTATATCTATAAACATGGAAATATCTACACCACCATCTGTATGAACATGGAAATATCTGTACCGCCATCTGTTTGAACATATAAATATCTACACCGCCATCTGTATTAAGAAGGAAATATCTAAACCGCTATATGTATAAACATGGAAATATCAGCACCAGTCTCTGTATGAAAATGGAAATATCTACACCGCTATCTGTATGAACATGGAAATATCTACACTGCTATCTGTATGAACATGGAAATAGCTACACCGTTATGTGTATGAAAATGGAAATATCTACACCGCTATCTGTACGAACATGGAAATATCTACACCGCTATCTGTATGAACATGGATATATCTACACAGCCATCTGGATGAACATGGAAATATCTACAACGCTATCTGTATGAACATGGAAATATCTACACCGCTATCTGTATGAACATGGATATATCTACACAGCCATCTGGATGAACATGGAAATATCTACACGGCTATCTGTATGAACATGTAAATATCTACACCGCTATCTGTATGAACATGGAAATATCTACACCGCTATCTGAATAAACATGGAAATATCTACACCGCTATCTGTATAAACATGGAAATATCAGCACCGCTATCTGTATGAACATGGAAATATCAGCCCCTCTATCTGTATGAACATGGAGATATCTACACCGACATATGGATGAACATGGATATATCTACACAGGCATCTGGAGGAACATGGAAATATCTACACCGCTATCTGTATGAACATGGAAATAGCTACACCGCTATCTGTATGAACATGGAAATATCTACACCGCTATCTGTATGAACATGGAAATATCTACACCGCTATCTGTATGAACAAGGAAATATCTTCACCGCCATCTGTACGAACATGGATATATCTACAGAGCCATCTGGATGAACATGGAAATATCAACACCGCCATCTGAATGAACATATAAATATCTACACCGCCATCTGTATTAAGATGGAGATATCTACACCGCTATCTGTATAAACCTGGAAATATCTACACCGCTATCTGTATAAACATGGAAATATCTTCACCGCTATCTGGATAAACATGGAAATTTCTCCACGGCTACCGGTATAAACATGGAAATATCAGCACCGCTATCTGTAGGAACATGGAGATATCTACACCGCCATCTGTATGAACATGGATATGTCTACACAGCCATCTGGAGGAACATGGAAATATCTACAACGCTATCTGTACGAACATGGAAATATCTACACCGCTATCTGTATGAACATGGAAATATCTACACCACTATCTGAATGAACATGGAAATATCTACACCGCTATCTGTATGAACATGGATATATCTACACAGCCATCTGGATGAACATGGAAATATCTACACCGCTATCTGTTTAAACATGCATACATCTTCACCGCTATCTGTATAAACATGGAAATATCTAAACCGCTATCTGTATGAACATGGAAATAGCCACACCGCTATCTGTATGAACATGGAAATATCTACACCGCTATCAGTATGAACATGGATAAATCTACACAGCCATCTGGATGAACATGGAAATATCTACACCGCTATCTGTGTTAACATGCATACATCTTCACCGCTATCTGTATAAACATGGAAATATCTACACCGCTATCTGTATGAACATGGAAATATCTGCACCGCTATCTGTATGAACATGGAAATATCTACAACGCTATCTGTTTGAACATGGAAATATCTACACGGCTATCTGCATGAAAATGGAAATATCTACACTGCTATCTGCATATACATGGAAATATCTACACAGCTATCTCTTTACACATGGAAATAACTACACCGCTATCTGTATGAACATGGAAATATCTACACCGCCATCTGTATGAACATGGAAATATCTGCACCGCCATCTGTATGAACATATAAATATCAACACCGCCATCTGTATTAAGATGGAGATATCTACACCGCTATCTGTATAAACATGGAAATATCTACACCGCTATCTGTATAAACATGGAAATATCTACACCGCTATCTGTATGAACATGGAAATATATACACCGCTACCTGTATAAACATGGAAATATCAGCACCGCTATCTGTATGAACATGTAAATATCTACACCGCTATCTGTATGAACATGGAAATAGCTACACCGCTATCTGTATGAACATGGAAATATCTACACTGCTATCTGTGTAAACATGCATACATCTTCACCGCTACCTGTATAAACATGGAAATATCTGCACCGCTATCTCTATTAACATGGAAATATCTACACCGCTATCTGTTTGAAGATGGAAATATATACACCGCTATCTGCATGAGAATGGAAATATCTACAAAGCTATCTTCATATACATGGAAATATCTACACAGCTATCTCTTTACACATGGAAATAAATACACCGCTATCTCTATAAACATGGAAATATCTACACCGCCAACTGTATGAACATGGAAATATCTGCACCGCCATCTGTATGAACATATAAATATCTACACCGCCATCTGTATTAAGAAGGAAATATCTAAACCGCTATCTGTATAAACATGGAAATATCTACACCGCCACCTGTATTAAAATGGAGATATCTACACCGCTATCTGCATGAACATGGAAATATCTACACTGCTATCTGTATGAACATGGAAATAGCTACACCGTTATCTGTATGAACATGGAAATAGCTACACCGCTATCTGTATGAACATGGAAATATCTACACGGCTATCTGTATGAACATTGAAATATCTACACAGCCATCTGGATGAACATGGAAATATCTACACAGCTGTCTGTATAAACATGGAAATATCTACACCGCTATCTGTATAAACATGGAAATATCTACACCGCTACCTGTATAAACGTGGAAATATCGGGACCGCTATCTGTATGAACCTGGAAATATCTACACCGCTATCTGTATGAACATGGAAATATCTACACCACTATCTGTATAAACATGGAAATATCCACAAAGCTATCTGAATGAACATGGAAATATCTACACCGCTATCTGTTTGAACATGTAAATATCTACACCGCTATCTGCAAGAAAATGGAAATATCTACACAGCTATCTGAATATACATGGAAATATCTACACAGCTATCTCTTTACACATGGAAATAACTACACCGCTATATCTATAAACATGGAAATATCTACACCGCCATCTGTATGAACATGGAAATATCTGCACCGCCATCTGTTTGAACATATAAATATCTACACCGCCATCTGTATTTAGAAGGAAATATCTAAACCGCTATCTGTTTAAACATGGAAATATCAGCAACACTCTCTGTATGAAAATGGAAATATCTGCACTGCTATCTGTATGAACATGGAAATATCTACACTGCTATCTGTATGAACATGGAAATAGCTACACCGTTATGTGTATGAAAATGGAAATAGCTACACCGCTATCTGTATGAAGATGGATATATCTACACAGCCATCTGGATGAACATGGAAATATCTACACCGCTATCTGTGTAAACATGCATACATCTTCACCGCTATCTGTGTGAACATGGATATATCTACACAGCCATCTGGATGAACATGGAAATATCTACACCGCTATCTGTGTAAACATGCATACATCTTCACCGCTATCTGTATAAACATGGAAATATCTACACTGCTATCTGTATGAACATGGAAATATCTGCACCGCTATCTGTATGAACATGGAAATATCTACACCGCTATCTGTTTGAACATGGAAATATCTACACCGCTATCTGCATGAAAATGGAAATATCTACACTGCTATCTGCATATACATTTAAATATCTACACAGCTATCTCTTTACCCATGGAAATAACTACACCGCTATCTGTATGAACATGGAAATATCTACACCGCCATCTGTATGAACTTGGAAATATCTGCACCGCCATCTGTATGAACATATAAATATCTACACCGCCGTCTGTATTAAGATGGAGATATCTACACCGCTTTCTGTATAAACATGGTAATATCTACACCGCTACCTGTATAAACATGGAAATATCAGCACCGCTATCTGTATGAACATGGAAATATCTACACTGCTATCTCTATGAACAAGGAAATATCTACACCGCTATCTGTATGTACATGTATATATCTACACAGCCCTCTGGATGAACATGGAAATATCCACACCGCTATCTGTGTAAACATGCATACATCTTCACCGCTATCTGTATAAACATGGAAATATCTACACCGCTATCTCTATGAACATGGAAATATCTACACCGCTATCTGTTTGAAGATGTAAATATATACACCGCTATCTGCATGAAAATGGAAATATCTACACAGCTATCTGCATATAGATGGAAATATCTACACAGCTATCTCTTTACACATGGAAATAACTACACCGCTATCTGTATGAACATGGAAATATCTACACCGCCATCTGTATGAACATGGAAATATCTGCACCGCCATCTGTATGAACATATAAACACCTACACCGCCATCTCTATAAAGATGGAGATATCTACACCGCTATCTGAATAAACATGGAAATATCTACACCGCTATCTGTATAAACATGGAAATATCTACACCGCTACCTGTATAAACATGGAAATATCAGGACCGCTATCTGTATGAACCTGGAAATATCTACACCGCTATCTGTATGAACATGGAAATATCTACAACGCTATCAGTATGAACATGGAAATATCTACAAAGCTATCTGAATGAACATGGAAATATCTACACCGCTATCTGTTTGAACATGTAAATATCTACACCGCTATCTGCAAGAAAATGGAAATATCTACACAGCTATCTGCATATACATGGAAATATCTACACAGCTATCTCTTTACACATGGAAATAACTACACCGCTATATCTATAAACATGGAAATATCTACACCACCATCTGTATGAACATGGAAATATCTGTACCGCCATCTGTTTGAACATATAAATATCTACACCGCCATCTGTATTAAGAAAGAAATATCTAAACCGCTATCTGTATAAACATGGAAATATCAGCACCACTCTCTGTATGAAAATGGAAATATCTGCACCGCTATCTGTATGAACATGGAAATATCTACACTGCTATCTGTATGAACATGGAAATAGCTACACCGTTATGTGTATGAAAATGGAAATATCTACACCGCTATCTGTACGAACATGGAAATATCTACACCGCTATCTGCATGAACATGGATACATCTACACAGCCATCTGGATGAACATGGAAATATCTACAACGCTATCTGTATGAACATGGAAATATATACACCGCTATCTGTATGAACATGGATATATCTACACAGCCATCTGGATGAACATGGAAATATCTACACCGCTATCTGTGTAAACATGCATACATCTTCACCACTATCTGTATAAACATGGAAATATCTGCACCGCTATCGGTATGAACATGGAAATATCTACACGGCTATCTGTATAAACATGGAAATATCTACACCGCTACCTGTATAAACATGGAAATATCTACACCGCTATCTGTATAAACATGGAAATATCTACACCGCTACCTGTATAAACATGGAAATCTCAGCACCGCTATCTGTATGAACATGGAAATATCTACACCGCTATCTGCATGAACATGGAAATATCTACACCGCTATCTGTATGAACATGGAAATATCTAAACCGCTATCTGTATGAACATGGAAATATCCACACCGCTCTCTGTATGAACATGGAAATATCTACACCGCTCTCTGTTTGAAGATGGAAATATGTACACCGCTATCTGCATGAAAATGGAAATATCTACACAGCTATCTGCATGAAAATGGAAATATCTACACAGCTATCTGCATATACATGGAAATATCTACACAGCTATCTCTTTACACATGTAAATAACTACACCGCTATCTGTATGAACATGGAAATATCTACACCGCCATCTGTATGAACATGGAAATATCTGCACCGCCATCTGTATGAACATATAAATATCTACACTGCCATCTGTATTAAGATGGAGATATCTACACCGCTATCTGAATAAACATGGAAATATCTACACCGCTATCTGTATAAACATGGAAATATCAGCACCGCTATCTGTATGAACATGGAAATATCAGCCCCTCTATCTGTATGAACATGGAGATATCTACACCGACATATGGATGAACATGGATATATCTACACAGGCATCTGGAGGAACATGGAAATATCTACACCGCTATCTGTATGAACATGGAAATAGCTACACCGCTATCTGTATGAACATGGAAATATCTACACCGCTATCTGTATGAACATGGAAATATCTACACCGCTATCTGTATGAACAAGGAAATATCTTCACCGCCATCTGTACGAACATGGATATATCTACAGAGCCATCTGGATGAACATGGAAATATCAACACCGCCATCTGAATGAACATATAAATATCTACACCGCCATCTGTATTAAGATGGAGATATCTACACCGCTATCTGTATAAACCTGGAAATATCTACACCGCTATCTGTATAAACATGGAAATATCTTCACCGCTATCTGGATAAACATGGAAATTTCTCCACGGCTACCTGTATAAACATGGAAATATCAGCACCGCTATCTGTAGGAACATGGAGATATCTACACCGCCATCTGTATGAACATGGATATGTCTACACAGCCATCTGGAGGAACATGGAAATATCTACAACGCTATCTGTACGAAAATGGAAATATCTACACCGCTATCTGTATGAACATGGAAATATCTACACCACTATCTGAATGAACATGGAAATATCTACACCGCTATCTGTATGAACATGGATATATCTACACAGCCATCTGGATGAACATGGAAATATCTACACCGCTATCTGTATGAACATGGAAATATCTACACCGCTATCTGTTTAAACATGCATACATCTTCACCGCTATCTGTATAAACATGGAAATATCTACACCGCTATCTGTATGAACATGGAAATATCTGCACCGCTATCTGTATGAACATGGAAATATCTACACCGCTATGTGTATGAACATGGAAATATCTTCACCGCCATCTGTACGAACATGGATATATCTACAGAGCCATGTGGATGAACATGGAAATATCTACAACGCCATCTGTATTAACTTATAAATATCTACACCGCCATCTGTATTAAGATGGAGATATCTACACCGCTATCTGTATAAACATGGAAATATCAACACGGCTATCTGTATAAACATGGAAATATCTACACCGCTATCTGTATAAACATGGAAATATCTACACTGCTACCTGTATAAACATGGAAATATCAGCACCGCTATCTGTATGAACATGGAAATATCTACATCGCTATCTGTATGAACATGGAAATATCTACACTGCTATCTGTATGAACATGGATATATCTACGCAGCCCTCTGGATGAACATGGAAATCTCTACACCGCTATCTGTGTAAACATGCATATATCTTCACCGCTATCTATATAAACATGGAAATATCTACACCGGTATCTCTATGAACATGGAAATATCTACACCGCTATCTGTTTGAAGATGGAAATATATACACAGCTATCTGCATGAAAATGGAAATATCTACTCAGATATCTGCATATAGATGGAAATATCTACACAGCATTCTCTTTACACATGGAAATAACTACACCGCCATCTGTATGAACATGGACATATCTACACCGCCATCTGTATGAACATGGAAATATCTGCACGGCCATCTGTATGAACATATAAATATCTACACCGCCATCTGTATTAAGATGGAGATATCTACACCGCTATCTGAATAAACATGGAAATATCTACACCGCTATCTGTATAAACATGGAAATATCTACACCACTATCTGCATAAACATGGAAATATCTACACCGCTACCTGTATAAACATGGAAATATCAGCACCGCTATCTCTATGAACCTGGAAATGTCTACACCACTATCTGAATGAACATGGAAATATCTACACCGCTATCTGTTTGGACATGTAAATATCTACACCGCTATCTGCTTGAAAATGGAAATATCTACAAAGCTATCTGCATATACATGGAAATATCTACACAGCTATCTCTTTACACATGGAAATAACTACACCGCTATCTCTATAAACATGGAAATATCTACACCGCCATCTGTATGAACATGGAAATATCTGCACCGCCATCTGTATGAATATATAAATATCTACACCGCCATCTGTATTAAGAAGGAAATATCTAAACCACTATCTGTATAAACATGGAAATATCTACACCGCTGCCTGTATAAACATGGAAATATCAGCACCGCTCTCTGTATGAAAATGGAGATATCTACACCGCTATCTGTATGAACATGGAAATAGCTACACCGTTATCTGTATGAACATGGAAATAGCTACACCGCCATCTGTATGAACATGGAAATATCTACACCGCTATCTGTATGAACATGGATATATCTACACAGCCATCTGGATGAACATGGAAATATCTACACCGCTATCTGTATGAACATGGAAATATCTACACCGCTATCTGTTTAAACATGCATACATCTTCACCGCTATCTGTATAAACATGGAAATATCTACACCGCTATCTGTATGAACATGGAAATAGCCACACCGCTATCTGTATGAACATGGAAATATCTACACCGCTATCTGTATGAACATGGATAAATCTACACAGCCATCTGGATGAACATGGAAATATCTACACCGCTATCTGTGTTAACATGCATACATCTTCACCGCTATCTGTATAAACATGGAAATATCTACACCGCTGTCTGTATGAACATGGAAATATCTGCACCGCTATCTGTATGAACATGGAAATATCTACACCGCTATCTGTTTGAACATGGAAATATCTACACGGCTATCTGCATGAAAATGGAAATATCTACACTGCTATCTGCATATACATGGAAATATCTACACAGCTATCTCTTTACACATGGAAATAACTACACCGCTATCTGTATGAACATATAAATATCTACACCGCCATCTGTATTAAGATGGAAATATCTACACCGCTATGTGTATGAACATGGAAATATCTTCACCGCCATCTGTACTAACATGGATATATCTACAGAGCCATTTGGATGAACATGGAAATATCTACAACGCCATCTGTATTAACTTATAAATATCTACACCGCCATCTGTATTAAGATGGAGATATCTACACCGCTATCTGTATAAACATGGAAATATCAACACGGCTATCTGTATAAACATGGAAATATCTACACCGCTATCTGTATAAACATGGAAATATCTACACCGCTACCTGTATAAACATGGAAATATCAGCACCGCTATCTGTATGAACATGGAAATATCTACATCGCTATCTGTATGAACATGGAAATATCTACACTGCTATCTGTATGAACATGGATATATCTACGCAGCCCTCTGGATGAACATGGAAATCTCTACACCGCTATCTGTGTAAACATGCATACATCTTCACCGCTATCTATATAAACATGGAAATATCTACACCGGTATCTCTATGAACATGGAAATATCTACACCGCTATCTGTTTGAAGATGGAAATATATACACAGCTATCTGCATGAAAATGGAAATATCTACTCAGATATCTGCATATAGATGGAAATATCTACACAGCATTCTCTTTACACATGGAAATAACTACACCGCTATCTGTATGAACATGGACATATCTACACCGCCATCTGTATGAACATGGAAATATCTGCACGGCCATCTGTATGAACATATAAATATCTACACCGCCATCTGTATTAAGATGGAGATATCTACACCGCTATCTGAATAAACATGGAAATATCTACACCGCTATCTGTATAAACATGGAAATATCTACACCACTATCTGCATAAACATGGAAATATCTACACCGCTACCTGTATAAACATGGAAATATCAGCACCGCTATCTCTATGAACCTGGAAATGTCTACACCGCTATCTGAATGAACATGGAAATATCTACACCGCTATCTGTTTGAACATGTAAATATCTACACCGCAATCTGCTTGAAAATGGAAATATCTACAAAGCTATCTGCATATACATGGAAATATCTACACAGCTATCTCTTTACACATGGAAATAACTACACCGCTATCTCTATAAACATAGAAATATCTACACCGCCATCTGTATGAACATGGAAATATCTGCACCGCCATCTGTATGAATATATAAATATCTACACCGCCATCTGTATTAAGAAGGAAATATCTAAACCACTATCTGTATAAACATGGAAATATCTACACCGCTGCCTGTATAAACATGGAAATATCAGCACCGCTCTCTGTATGAAAATGGAGATATCTACACCGCTATCTGTATGAACATGGAAATAGCTACACCGTTATCTGTATGAACATGGAAATAGCTACACCGCCATCTGTATGAACATGGAAATATCTACACCGCTATCAGTACGAACATGGATATATCTACACAGCCATCTGGATGAACATGGAAATATCTACACCGCTATCTGTATGAACATGGAAATATCTACACCGCTATCTGTATGAACATGGAAATAGCTACACTGCTATCTGAATGAACATGTAAATATCTACACCACTATCTGTAGGAACATGGAAATATCTACACCGCTATCAGCATGACCATGGATATATCTACACAGCCATCTGGATGAACCTGGAAATATCTACACCGCTATCTGCATGAACATGGAAATATCTACACTGCTATCTGTGCAAACATGCATACATCTTCACCGCAATCTGTATAAGCATGGAAATATCAACACCGCTATCTGTATGAACGTGGAAATATCTACACCGCTATCTGTTTGAACATGGAAATATCTAAACCGCTATCAGCATGAAAATGGAAATATCTACACAGCTATCTGCATATACATGGAAATATCTACACATCTATCTCTTTGCACATGTAAATAACTACACCACTATCTGTATGAACATGGAACGGTCTGCACCGCCATCTGTATGAACATATAAATATCTACACCGCCATCTGTATTAAGATGGAGATATCTACACCGCTATCAGTATAAACATGGAAATATCTTCACCGCTATCTGAATAAACATGGAAATATCTACACCGCTCTCTGTATAAACATGGAAATATCAGCACCGCTATCTGTATGAACATGGAAATATCAGCCCCTCTATCTGTATGAACATGGAAGTATCTACACCGCTATCTATATGAACATGGAAATATCTACACCGCTATCTGTATGAACATGGAAATAGCTACACCGCTATATGTATGAACATGGAAATATCTACACCTCTACCTGTATGAACATGGAAATATCTGCACCGCCATCTATATGAACATATAAATATCTACACCGCCATCTGTATTAAGATGGAGATATCTACACCGCTATCTGTAAAAACATGGAAATATCTACACCGCTATCTGTATAAACATTCAAATATCTACACTGCTATCTGTATAAACATGGAAATATCTACACCGCTACCTGTGTAAACATGGAAATACCAACAAAGCTATCTGTAAGAGCATGGAAATATCAGCCGCTCTATCTGTATGAACATGGAAATATCTACACCGCTATCTCTATGAACATGGAAATATCTACACCGCTATCTGTTTGAACATGGAAATATCTAAACCGCTATCTGCATGAAAATGGAAATATATACAGAGCTATCTGCATATACATGGAAATATCTACACATCTATCTCTTTACACCTGGAAATAACTACACCGCTATCTGTATGAAGATGGAAATATCTTCACCGCCATCTGTATGAACATGGATATATCTACACAGCCATCTGGATGAACATGGAAATATCTACACCGCTATCTGTATGAACATGGAAATATCTACACCGCTATCTGTGTAAACATGCATACATCTTCACCGCTATCTGTATAAACATGGAAATATCTACACTGCTATCTGCATGAACATGGAAATATCTACACCGCTATCTGTTTGAATATGGAAATATCTACACCGCTATCTGCATGAAGATGGAAATATCTACACAGCGATCTGCATATACATGGAAATATCTACAAAGCTATCTCTTTACACATGGAAATAACTACAGCGCTATCTCTATTAACATGCAAATATCTACACCACCATCTGTCTGAACATGGAAATATCTGCACCGCCATCTGTATGAACATATAAATATCTACACCGCCATCTATATTAAGATGGACATATCTACACCGCTATCTGTATAAACTTGGAAATATCTAAACCGCTATCTGTATAAACATGGAAATATCTACACCGCTATATGTATAAACATGGAAATATCTACACCGCTACCTGTATAAACATTTAAATATCAGCACAGCTATCTGTATGGACATGGAAATATCTACACAGCTATCTGTATGAACATGGAAATATCTACACCGCTATCTGTATGAACATGGAAATAGCTACACCGCTATCTGTATGAACATGGAAATATCTACACCACTACCTGTATGAACATGGAAATATCTACACCTCTATCTCCATGAACATGGATATATCTACACAGCTATCTGGATGAACATTTAAATATCTACACCACTATCTGTATGAACATGGAAATATCTACACCGCTATCTGAGTATATATGCATACATCTTCACCGCAATCTGTATAAACATGGAAATATCTACACCGCTATCTGTATGAACATGGAAATATCTACACCGCTATCTGTATAAACATGGAAATATCTACACCGCTATCTGTATAAACATGGAAATATCTACACCGCTACCTGTATAAACATGGAAATATCTACACCGCTACCTGTATAAACATGGAAATATCAGCACCGCTATCTGTATGAACATGGAAATATCAGCCCCTCTATCTGTATGAACATGGAAATATCTACACCGCTATCTGTATGAACATGGAAATATCTACACCACTATCTGTATGAACATGGAAATATCTACGCCGCTACCTGTATGAACATGGATATATCTACACAGCCATCTGGATGAACATGGAAATATCTACACCTCTATCTGTATGAACATGGAAATATCTACACCGCTATCTGTGTAAACATGCATACATCTTCACCGCTATCTGTATGAACATGGAAATATCTACACCGCTATCTGTTTGAACATGGAAATATCTAAACCGCTATCTGCATGAAAATGGAAATATCTACACAGCTATCTGCATATACATGGAAATATCTACACAGCTATCTCTTTGCACATGGAAATAACTACACCGCTATCTGTATGAACATGGAAATATCTACACCGCCATCTGTATGAACATGGAAATATCTGCACCGCCATCTGTATGAATATATAAATATCTACACCGTCATCTGTATTAAGAAGGAAATATCTAAACCACTATCTGTATAAACATGGAAATATCTACACCGCTGCCTGTATAAACATGGAAATATCAGCACCGCTCTCTGTATGAAAATGGAGATATCTACACCGCTATCTCTATGAACATGGAAATAGCTACACCGTTATCTGTATGAACATGGAAATAGCTACACCGCCATCTGTATGAACATGGAAATATCTACAGCGCTATCTGTATGAACATGGATATATCTACACAGCCATCTGGATGAACATGGAAATATCTACACCGCTATCTGTATGAACATGGAAATATCTACACCGCTATCTGTTTAAACATGCATACATCTTCACCGCTATCTGTATAAACATGGAAATATCTACACCGCTATCTGTATGAACATGGAAATAGCCACACCGCTATCTGTATGAACATGGAAATATCTACACCGCTATCTGTATGAACATGGATAAATCTACACAGCCATCTGGATGAACATGGAAATATCTACACCGCTATCTGTGTTAACATGCATACATCTTCACCGCTATCTGTATAAACATGGAAATATCTACACCGCTGTCAGTATGAACATGGAAATATCTGCACCGCTATCTGTATGAACATGGAAATATCTACACCGCTATCTGTTTGAACATGGAAATATCTACACGGCTATCTGCATGAAAATGGAAATATCTACACTGCTATCTGCATATACATGGAAATATCTACACAGCTATCTCTTTACACATGGAAATAACTACACCGCTATCTGTATGAACATATAAATATCTACACCGCCATCTGTATTAAGATGGAAATATCTACACCGCTATGTGTATGAACATGGAAATATCTTCACCGCCATCTGTACGAACATGGATATATCTACAGAGCCATGTGGATGAACATGGAAATATCTACAACGCCATCTGTATTAACTTATAAATATCTACACCGCCATCTGTATTAAGATGGAGATATCTACACCGCTATCTGTATAAACATGGAAATATCAACACGGCTATCTGTATAAACATGGAAATATCTACACCGCTATCTGTATAAACATGGAAATATCTACACCGCTACCTGTATAAACATGGAAATATCAGCACCGCTATCTGTATGAACATGGAAATATCTACATCGCTATCTGTATGAACATGGAAATATCTACACTGCTATCTGTATGAACATGGATATATCTACGCAGCCCTCTGGATGAACATGGAAATCTCTACACCGCTATCTGTGTAAACATGCATACATCTTCACCGCTATCTATATAAACATGGAAATATCTACACCGGTATCTCTATGAACATGGAAATATCTACACCGCTATCTGTTTGAAGATGGAAATATATACACAGCTATCTGCATGAAAATGGAAATATCTACTCAGATATCTGCATATAGATGGAAATATCTACACAGCATTCTCTTTACACATGGAAATAACTACACCGCTATCTGTATGAACATGGACATATCTACACCGCCATCTGTATGAACATGGAAATATCTGCACGGCCATCTGTATGAACATATAAATATCTACACCGCCATCTGTATTAAGATGGAGATATCTACACCGCTATCTGAATAAACATGGAAATATCTACACCGCTATCTGTATAAACATGGAAATATCTACACCACTATCTGCATAAACATGGAAATATCTACACCGCTACCTGTATAAACATGGAAATATCAGCACCGCTATCTCTATGAACCTGGAAATGTCTACACCGCTATCTGAATGAACATGGAAATATCTACACCGCTATCTGTTTGAACATGTAAATATCTACACCGCTATCTGCTTGAAAATGGAAATATCTACAAAGCTATCTGCATATACATGGAAATATCTACACAGCTATCTCTTTACACATGGAAATAACTACACCGCTATCTCTATAAACATGGAAATATCTACACCGCCATCTGTATGAACATGGAAATATCTGCACCGCCATCTGTATGAATATATAAATATCTACACCGCCATCTGTATTAAGAAGGAAATATCTAAACCACTATCTGTATAAACATGGAAATATCTACACCGCTGCCTGTATAAACATGGAAATATCAGCACCGCTCTCTGTATGAAAATGGAGATATCTACACCGCTATCTGTATGAACATGGAAATAGCTACACCGTTATCTGTATGAACATGGAAATAGCTACACCGCCATCTGTATGAACATGGAAATATCTACACCGCTATCAGTACGAACATGGATATATCTACACAGCCATCTGGATGAACATGGAAATATCTACACCGCTATCTGTATGAACATGGAAATATCTACACCGCTATCTGTATGAACATGGAAATAGCTACACTGCTATCTGAATGAACATGGAAATATCTACACCACTATCTGTAGGAACATGGAAATATCTACACCGCTATCAGCATGACCATGGATATATCTACACAGCTATCTGGATGAACCTGGAAATATCTACACCGCTATCTGCATGAACATGGAAATATCTACACTGCTATCTGTGCAAACATGCATACATCTTCACCGCAATCTGTATAAGCATGGAAATATCAACACCGCTATCTGTATGAACGTGGAAATATCTACACCGCTATCTGTTTGAACATGGAAATATCTAAACCGCTATCAGCATGAAAATGGAAATATCTACACAGCTATCTGCATATACATGGAAATATCTACACATCTATCTCTTTGCACATGTAAATAACTACACCACTATCTGTATGAACATGGAACGGTCTGCACCGCCATCTGTATGAACATATAAATATCTACACCGCCATCTGTATTAAGATGGAGATATCTACACCGCTATCAGTATAAACATGGAAATATCTTCACCGCTATCTGAATAAACATGGAAATATCTACACCGCTCTCTGTATAAACATGGAAATATCAGCACCGCTATCTGTATGAACATGGAAATATCAGCCCCTCTATCTGTATGAACATGGAAGTATCTACACCGCTATCTATATGAACATGGAAATATCTACACCGCTATCTGTATGAACATGGAAATAGCTACACCGCTATATGTATGAACATGGAAATATCTACACCTCTACCTGTATGAACATGGAAATATCTGCACCGCCATCTGTATGAACATATAAATATCTACACCGCCATCTGTATTAAGATGGAGATATCTACACCGCTATCTGTAAAAACATGGAAATATCTACACCGCTATCTGTATAAACATTCAAATATCTACACTGCTATCTGTATAAACATGGAAATATCTACACCGCTACCTGTGTAAACATGGAAATACCAACAAAGCTATCTGTAAGAGCATGGAAATATCAGCCGCTCTATCTGTATGAACATGGAAATATCTACACCGCTATCTCTATGAACATGGAAATATCTACACCGCTATCTGTTTGAACATGGAAATATCTAAACCGCTATCTGCATGAAAATGGAAATATATACAGAGCTATCTGCATATACATGGAAATATCTACACATCTATCTCTTTACACCTGGAAATAACTACACCGCTATCTGTATGAAGATGGAAATATCTTCACCGCCATCTGTATGAACATGGATATATCTACACAGCCATCTGGATGAACATGGAAATATCTACACCGCTATCTGTATGAACATGGAAATATCTACACCGCTATCTGTGTAAACATGCATACATCTTCACCGCTATCTGTATAAACATGGAAATATCTACACTGCTATCTGCATGAACATGGAAATATCTACACCGCTATCTGTTTGAACATGGAAATATCTACACCGCTATCTGCATGAAGATGGAAATATCTACACAGCGATCTGCATATACATGGAAATATCTACAAAGCTATCTCTTTACACATGGAAATAACTACAGCGCTATCTCTATTAACATGCAAATATCTACACCACCATCTGTCTGAACATGGAAATATCTGCACCGCCATCTGTATGAACATATAAATATCTACACCGCCATCTATATTAAGATGGACATATCTACACCGCTATCTGTATAAACTTGGAAATATCTAAACCGCTATCTGTATAAACATGGAAATATCTACACCGCTATATGTATAAACATGGAAATATCTACACCGCTACCTGTATAAACATTTAAATATCAGCACAGCTATCTGTATGAACATGGAAATATCTACACAGCTATCTGTATGAACATGGAAATATCTACACCGCTATCTGTATGAACATGGAAATAGCTACACCGCTATCTGTATGAACATGGAAATATCTACACCACTACCTGTATGAACATGGAAATATCTACACCTCTATCTCCATGAACATGGATATATCTACACAGCTATCTGGATGAACATTTAAATATCTACACCACTATCTGTATGAACATGGAAATATCTACACCGCTATCTGAGTATATATGCATACATCTTCACCGCAATCTGTATAAACATGGAAATATCTACACCGCTATCTGTATGAACATGGAAATATCTACACCGCTATCTGTATAAACATGGAAATATCTACACCGCTATCTGTATAAACATGGAAATATCTACACCGCTACCTGTATAAACATGGAAATATCTACACCGCTACCTGTATAAACATGGAAATATCAGCACCGCTATCTGTATGAACATGGAAATATCAGCCCCTCTATCTGTATGAACATGGAAATATCTACACCGCTATCTGTATAAACATGGAAATATCTACACCACTATCTGTATGAACATGGAAATATCTACACCGCTACCTGTATGGACATGGATATATCTACACAGCCATCTGGATGAACATGGAAATATCTACACCTCTATCTGTATGAACATGGAAATATCTACACCGCTATCTGTGTAAACATGCATACATCTTCACCGCTATCTGTATGAACATGGAAATATCTACACCGCTATCTGTTTGAACATGGAAATATCTAAACCGCTATCTGCATGAAAATGGAAATATCTACACAGCTATCTGCATATACATGGAAATATCTACACAGCTATCTCTTTGCACATGGAAATAACTACACCGCTATCTGTATGAACATGGAAATATCTACACCGCCATCTGTATGAACATGGAAATATCAGCACGGCTATCTGTATGAACATATAAATATCTACACTGCCATCTGTATTAAGATGGAGATATCTACACCGCTATCTGTATAAACATGGAAATATCCACACCGCTATCTGTATAAACATGGAAATATCTACACCGCTACCTGGATAAACATGGAAATATCTGCAACGCTATCTGTATGAACATGGAAATATCAGCCCCTCTATCTGTATGAACATGGAAATATCTACACCACTATCTGTATGAACATGGAAATATCTACACCGTTATCTGTATGAACATGGAAATACCTACACCGCTATCTGTATGAACATGGAAATATCTACACCACTATCTGTATGAACAAGGAAATATCTACACCACTATCTGTATGAGCATGGAAATACCTTCACCGCCATCTGTATGAACATGGATATATCTACACAGCCATCTGGATGAACATGGAAATATCTACACCGCTATCTGTATGAACATGGAAATAGCTACACCGCTATGTGTATGAACATGGAAATATCTACAGCACTATCTGTATGAACTTGGAAATATATACACCGCTATCTGTATGAACATGGAAATAACTTCACCACCATCAGTATGAACATGGATATATCTACACAGCCATATGGATGAACATGGAAATATCTACACCGCTATCTGCATGAACATGGAAATAGCTTCACCGCTATCTGTATGAACATGGAAATAGCTACACCGCCATCTGTGTGAACATGGAAATATCTGCACAGCCATCTGTACGAACATATAAATATCTACACCGCCATCCGTATTAAGATGGAGATATCTACACCGCTATCTTTATAAACCTGGAAATATCTACACCGCTATCTGTATAAACATGGAAATATCCACACCGCTATCTGTATAAACATGGAAATATCCACACAGCTACCTGTATAAACATGGAAATATCAGCACTGCTATCTGTATGAACATGGAAATAGCTACACCGCTATCTGTATGAACATGGAAATATCTACACCACTATCTGTATGAACATGGAAATATATACACCGCTATCTGTGTGAAGATGGATATATCTACACAGCCATCTGGATGAACATGGAAATAACTACACCGCTATCTGTATGAACATGGAAATATCTACACCGCTATCTGTGTAAACATGCATACATCTTCACTGCTATCTGTATAAACATGGAAATATCTACACCGCTATCTGTATGAACATGGAAATACCTACACCTCTATCTGTTTGAACATGGAAATATCTAAACCGCTATCTGCATGAAAATGGAAATATCTACACAGCTATCTGCATATACATGAAAATATCTACACAGCTATCTCTTTACACATGGAAATAACTACACCGCTATCTCTATAAACATGGAAATATCTACACCGCCATCTGTATGAACATGGAAATATCTGCACCGCCATCTGTATGAATATATAAATATCTACACCGCCATCTGTATTAAGAAGGAAATATCTAAACCACTATCTGTATAAACATGGAAATATCTACACCGCTGCCTGTATAAACATGGAAATATCAGCACCGCTCTCTGTATGAAAATGGAGATATCTACACCGCTATCTGTATGAACATGGAAATAGCTACACCGTTATCTGTATGAACATGGAAATAGCTACACCGCCATCTGTATGAACATGGAAATATCTACACCGCTATCAGTACGAACATGGATATATCTACACAGCCATCTGGATGAACATGGAAATATCTACACCGCTATCTGTATGAACATGGAAATATCTACACCGCTATCTGTATGAACATGGAAATAGCTACACTGCTATCTGAATGAACATGGAAATATCTACACCACTATCTGTAGGAACATGGAAATATCTACACCGCTATCAGCATGACCATGGATATATCTACACAGCTATCTGGATGAACCTGGAAATATCTACACCGCTATCTGCATGAACATGGAAATATCTACACTGCTATCTGTGCAAACATGCATACATCTTCACCGCAATCTGTATAAGCATGGAAATATCAACACCGCTATCTGTATGAACGTGGAAATATCTACACCGCTATCTGTTTGAACATGGAAATATCTAAACCGCTATCAGCATGAAAATGGAAATATCTACACAGCTATCTGCATATACATGGAAATATCTACACATCTATCTCTTTGCACATGTAAATAACTACACCACTATCTGTATGAACATGGAACGGTCTGCACCGCCATCTGTATGAACATATAAATATCTACACCGCCATCTGTATTAAGATGGAGATATCTACACCGCTATCAGTATAAACATGGAAATATCTTCACCGCTATCTGAATAAACATGGAAATATCTACACCGCTCTCTGTATAAACATGGAAATATCAGCACCGCTATCTGTATGAACATGGAAATATCAGCCCCTCTATCTGTATGAACATGGAAGTATCTACACCGCTATCTATATGAACATGGAAATATCTACACCGCTATCTGTATGAACATGGAAATAGCTACACCGCTATATGTATGAACATGGAAATATCTACACCTCTACCTGTATGAACATGGAAATATCTGCACCGCCATCTGTATGAACATATAAATATCTACACCGCCATCTGTATTAAGATGGAGATATCTACACCGCTATCTGTAAAAACATGGAAATATCTACACCGCTATCTGTATAAACATTCAAATATCTACACTGCTATCTGTATAAACATGGAAATATCTACACCGCTACCTGTGTAAACATGGAAATACCAACAAAGCTATCTGTAAGAGCATGGAAATATCAGCCGCTCTATCTGTATGAACATGGAAATATCTACACCGCTATCTCTATGAACATGGAAATATCTACACCGCTATCTGTTTGAACATGGAAATATCTAAACCGCTATCTGCATGAAAATGGAAATATATACAGAGCTATCTGCATATACATGGAAATATCTACACATCTATCTCTTTACACCTGGAAATAACTACACCGCTATCTGTATGAAGATGGAAATATCTTCACCGCCATCTGTATGAACATGGATATATCTACACAGCCATCTGGATGAACATGGAAATATCTACACCGCTATCTGTATGAACATGGAAATATCTACACCGCTATCTGTGTAAACATGCATACATCTTCACCGCTATCTGTATAAACATGGAAATATCTACACTGCTATCTGCATGAACATGGAAATATCTACACCGCTATCTGTTTGAACATGGAAATATCTACACCGCTATCTGCATGAAGATGGAAATATCTACACAGCGATCTGCATATACATGGAAATATCTACAAAGCTATCTCTTTACACATGGAAATAACTACAGCGCTATCTCTATTAACATGCAAATATCTACACCACCATCTGTCTGAACATGGAAATATCTGCACCGCCATCTGTATGAACATATAAATATCTACACCGCCATCTATATTAAGATGGACATATCTACACCGCTATCTGTATAAACTTGGAAATATCTAAACCGCTATCTGTATAAACATGGAAATATCTACACCGCTATATGTATAAACATGGAAATATCTACACCGCTACCTGTATAAACATTTAAATATCAGCACAGCTATCTGTATGAACATGGAAATATCTACACAGCTATCTGTATGAACATGGAAATATCTACACCGCTATCTGTATGAACATGGAAATAGCTACACCGCTATCTGTATGAACATGGAAATATCTACACCACTACCTGTATGAACATGGAAATATCTACACCTCTATCTCCATGAACATGGATATATCTACACAGCTATCTGGATGAACATTTAAATATCTACACCACTATCTGTATGAACATGGAAATATCTACACCGCTATCTGAGTATATATGCATACATCTTCACCGCAATCTGTATAAACATGGAAATATCTACACCGGTATCTGTATGAACATGGAAATATCTACACCGCTATCTGTATAAACATGGAAATATCTACACCGCTATCTGTATAAACATGGAAATATCTACACCGCTACCTGTATAAACATGGAAATATCTACACCGCTACCTGTATAAACATGGAAATATCAGCACCGCTATCTGTATGAACATGGAAATATCAGCCCCTCTATCTGTATGAACATGGAAATATCTACACCGCTATCTGTATAAACATGGAAATATCTACACCACTATCTGTATGAACATGGAAATATCTACACCGCTACCTGTATGGACATGGATATATCTACACAGCCATCTGGATGAACATGGAAATATCTACACCTCTATCTGTATGAACATGGAAATATCTACACCGCTATCTGTGTAAACATGCATACATCTTCACCGCTATCTGTATGAACATGGAAATATCTACACCGCTATCTGTTTGAACATGGAAATATCTAAACCGCTATCTGCATGAAAATGGAAATATCTACACAGCTATCTGCATATACATGGAAATATCTACACAGCTATCTCTTTGCACATGGAAATAACTACACCGCTATCTGTATGAACATGGAAATATCTACACCGCCATCTGTATGAACATGGAAATATCAGCACGGCTATCTGTATGAACATATAAATATCTACACTGCCATCTGTATTAAGATGGAGATATCTACACCGCTATCTGTATAAACATGGAAATATCCACACCGCTATCTGTATAAACATGGAAATATCTACACCGCTACCTGGATAAACATGGAAATATCTGCAACGCTATCTGTATGAACATGGAAATATCAGCCCCTCTATCTGTATGAACATGGAAATATCTACACCACTATCTGTATGAACATGGAAATATCTACACCGTTATCTGTATGAACATGGAAATACCTACACCGCTATCTGTATGAACATGGAAATATCTACACCACTATCTGTATGAACAAGGAAATATCTACACCACTATCTGTATGAGCATGGAAATACCTTCACCGCCATCTGTATGAACATGGATATATCTACACAGCCATCTGGATGAACATGGAAATATCTACACCGCTATCTGTATGAACATGGAAATAGCTACACCGCTATGTGTATGAACATGGAAATATCTACAGCACTATCTGTATGAACTTGGAAATATATACACCGCTATCTGTATGAACATGGAAATAACTTCACCACCATCAGTATGAACATGGATATATCTACACAGCCATATGGATGAACATGGAAATATCTACACCGCTATCTGCATGAACATGGAAATAGCTTCACCGCTATCTGTATGAACATGGAAATAGCTACACCGCCATCTGTGTGAACATGGAAATATCTGCACAGCCATCTGTACGAACATATAAATATCTACACCGCCATCCGTATTAAGATGGAGATATCTACACCGCTATCTTTATAAACCTGGAAATATCTACACCGCTATCTGTATAAACATGGAAATATCCACACCGCTATCTGTATAAACATGGAAATATCCACACAGCTACCTGTATAAACATGGAAATATCAGCACTGCTATCTGTATGAACATGGAAATAGCTACACCGCTATCTGTATGAACATGGAAATATCTACACCACTATCTGTATGAACATGGAAATATATACACCGCTATCTGTGTGAAGATGGATATATCTACACAGCCATCTGGATGAACATGGAAATAACTACACCGCTATCTGTATGAACATGGAAATATCTACACCGCTATCTGTGTAAACATGCATACATCTTCACTGCTATCTGTATAAACATGGAAATATCTACACCGCTATCTGTATGAACATGGAAATACCTACACCTCTATCTGTTTGAACATGGAAATATCTAAACCGCTATCTGCATGAAAATGGAAATATCTACACAGCTATCTGCATATACATGAAAATATCTACACAGCTATCTCTTTGCACATGGAAATAACTACACCGCTATCTGTATGATCATGGAAATATCTACAACGCCATCTGTATGAACATGGAAATATCTGCACGGCCATCTGTATGAACTTATAAATATCTACACTGCCATCTCTATTAAGATGGAGATATCTACACCGCTATCTGTATAAACATGGAAATATCTACACCGCTATCTGTATAAACACGGAAATATCTACACCACAATCTGTATAAACATGGAAATATCTACACCGCAACCTGTATAAACATGGAAATATCAGCACCGCTATCTGTATGAACATGGATATATCAGCCCCTCCATCTGTATGAACATGGAAATATCTACACCACTATCTGTATGAACATGGAAATATCCACACCGCTATCTGTATGAGCATGGAAATATCATCACCGCCATCTGTATGAACATGGATACATCTACACAGCCATCTGTATGAACATGGAAATATCTACACCGCTATCTGTATGAACATGGAAATATCTACACCGCTATCTGTTTGAACATGGAAATATCTAAACCGCAATCTGCATGAAAATGGAAATATCTTCACAGCTATCTGCATATACATGGAAATATCTACACTGCTATCTCCTTACACATGGAAATAAGTACACCGCTATCTGTATGAACATGGAAATATCTACACCGCCATCTGTATGAACCTGGAAATATCTGCACGGCCATCACTATGAACATATAAATATCTGCACCGCCATCTGTATTAAGATGGAGATATCTACACCGCTATCTGTATAAACATGGAAATATCTACACCGCTATCTGTATAAACATGGAAATATCTACACCGCTACCTGTATAAACAAGGAAATATAAGAACCGCTATCTGTATGAACATGGAAATATCAGCCCCTCTATCTGTATGAACATGGAAATATCTACACCACTATCTGTATGAACATGGAAATATCTAGACCGCTATCTGTATGAACACGGAAATAGCTACACCGCTATCTGTATGAACATGGAAATATCTACATCACTATCTGTATGAACATGGAAATATCTACACCGATATCTGTATGAACATGGAAATATCTTCACCGCCATCTGTATGAACATGGAAATATCTACACCGCTACCTATATAAACATGGAAATATAAGCACCGCTATCTGTATGAACATGGAAATATCTACACCGCTATCTGTTTGAACATGGAAATATCTACACCGCTATCTCTATGAACATGGAAATAGCTACACCGCTATCTGCATGAACATGGAAATATCTACAGCACTATCTGTATGAACATGGAAATATCTACACCGCTATCTGTATGAACATGGATATATCTACACAGCCATCTGGAAGATCATGGAAATATCTACACCGCAATCTGTATGAACATGGAAATATCTACACCGCTATCTGTGTAAACATGCATACATCTTCACCGCTATCTGTATAAACATGGAAATATCTACACCGCTATCTGTATGAACATGGAAATATGTACACCACTATCTGTTTGAACATGGAAATATCTAAACCGCAATCTGCATGAAAATGGAAATATCTTCACAGCTGTCTGCATATACATGGAAATATCTACACAGCTATCTCTTTACACATGGAAATAACTACACCGCTATCTGTATGAACATGGAAATATCTACACCGCCGTCTGTATGAACATGGAAATATCTGCACGGCCATCTGTATGAACATATAAATATCTACACCACCATCTGTATTAAGATGGAGATATCTTCACCGCTATCGGTATAAACATGGAAATATCTACACCGCTACCTGTATAAACTTGGAAATATCAGCACCGCTATCTGTATGAACATGGAAATATCAGCCCCTCTATCTGTATGAACATGGAAATATCTACACCACTATCTGTATGAACATGGAAATATCAACACCGCTATCTGTATGAACATGGAAATATCTACACCGCTATCTGTATGAACATGGATATATCTACACAGCCATCTGGATGAACATGGAAATATCTACACCGCTATCTGTATGAACATGGAAATATCTACACCGCTATCTGTGTAAACATGCATACATCTTCACTACTATCTGTATTAACATGGAAATATCTGCACGGCCATCTGTATGAACTTATAAATATCTAAACTGCCATCTGTATTAAGATGGAGATATCTACACCGCTATCTGTATAAACATTGAAATATCTACACCGCTATCTGTATAAACATGGAAATATCTACAACGCTATCTGTATAAACATGGAAATATCTACACCGCTACCTGTATAAACATGGAAATATCAGCACCGCTCTCTGTATGAACATGGAAATATCAATCCCTCTATCTGTATGAACATGGAAATATCTACACCACTATCTGTATGAACATGGAAATATCTACACCGCTATCCGTATGAACATGGAAACATCTTCACCGCCATCTGTATGAACATGGATATATCTACCCAGCCATCTGGATGAACATGGAAATATCTACACCGCTATCTGTATGAACATGGAAATAGCTACACTGCTGTCTGTATGAACATGGAAATATCTACACCACTATCTGTATGAACATGGAAATATCTACACCGCTATCTGTATGAACATGGAAATATCTTCAACGCCATTTGTATGAACATGGATATATCTACACAACCATATGGATGAACATGGAAATATCTACACCACTATCTGTATGAACATGGAAATATATACACCGCTATCTGTGTGAAGATGGATATATCTACACAGCCATCTGGATAAACATGGAAATATCTACACCGCTATCCGTATGAACATGGAAACATCTTCACCGCCATCTGTATGAACATGGATATATCTACCCAGCCATCTGGATGAACATGGAAATATCTACACCGCTATCTGTATGAACATGGAAATAGCTACACTGCTGTCTGTATGAACATGGAAATATCTACACCACTATCTCTATGAACATGGAAATATCTACACCGCTATCTGTATGAACATGGAAATATCTTCACCGCCATCTGTATGAACATGGATATATCTACACAACCATATTGATGAACATGGAAATATCTACACCACTATCTGTATGAACATGGAAATATATACACCGCTATCTGTGTGAAGATGGATATATCTACACAGCCATCTGGATGAACATGGAAATAACTACACCGCTATCAGTATGAACATGGAAATATCTACACCGCTATCTGTGTAAACATGCATACATCTTCACTACTATCTGTATTAACATGGAAATATCTACACCGCTATCTGTATGAACTTATAAATATCTAAACTGCCATCTGTATTAAGATGGAGATATCTAAACCGCTATCTGCATGAAAATGGAAATATCTACACAGCTATCTGCATATACATGAAAATATCTACACAGCTATCTCTTTGCACATGGAAATAACTACACCGCTATCTGTATGATCATGGAAATATCTACACCGCCATCTGTATGAACATGGAAATATCTGCACGGCCATCTGTATGAACTTATAAATATCTAAACTGCCATCTGTATTAAGATGGAGATATCTACACCGCTATCTGTATAAACATGGAAATATCTACACCGCTATCTGTATAAACATGGAAATATCTACACCGCAATCTGTATGAACATGGAAATATCTACACCGAAACCTGTATAAACATGGAAATATCAGCACCGCTATCTGTATGAACATGGATATATCAGCCCTCCATCTGTATGAACATGGAAATATCTACACCACTATCTGTATGAACATGGAGATATCCACACGCTATCTGTATGATCATGGAAATATCATCACCGCCATCTGTATGAACATGGATACATCTACACAGCCATCTGTATGAACATGGAAATATCCACACCGCTATCTGTATGAACATGGAAATATCTACACCGCTATCTGTTTGAACATGGAAATATCTAAACCGCAATCTGCATGAAAATGGAAATATCTTCACAGCTATCTGCATATACATGGAAATATCTACACAGCTATCTCTTTACACATGGAAATAACTACACTGCTATCTGTATGAACATGGATATATCTCCACCGCCATCTGTATGAACCTGGAAATATCTGCACGGCCATCACTATGAACATATAAATATCTGCACCGCCATCTGTATTAAGATGGAGATATCTACACCGCTATCTGTATAAACATGGAAATATCTACACCGCTATCTGTATAAACATGGAAATATCTACACCGCTACCTGTATAAACATGGAAATATAAGCACCGCTATCTGTATGAACATGGAAATATCAGCCCCTCTATCTGTAGGAACATGGAAATATCTACACCACTATCTGTATGAACATGGAAATATCTACACAGCTATCTGTATGAACACGGAAATAGCTACACCGCTATCTGTATGAACATGGAAATATCTACATCACTATCTGTATGAACATGGAAATATCTACACCGCTATCTGTATGAACATGGAAATATCTTCACCGCCATCTGTATGAACATGGAAATATCTACACCGCTACCTATATAAACATGGAATTATAAGCACCGCTATCTGTATGAACATGGAAATATCTACACCGCTATCTGCATGAACATGGAAACAGCTACACCGCTATCTGTATGAACATGGAAATAGCTACACCGCCATCTGTATGAACATGGAAATATCTGCAGCGCCATCTGTATGAACATATAAATATCTACACCGCCATCCGTATTAAGATGGAGATATCTACACCGCTATCTGTATAAACATGGAAATATCCACACCGCTATCTGTATAAACATGGAAATATCCACACCGCTACCTGTATAAACATGGAAATATCAGCACCGCTATCTGTATGAACATGGTAATACCTACACCGCTATCTGAACGAACATGGAAATATCTACACCGCTATCTGTATGAACATGGAAATATCTTCACCGCCATCTGTATGAACATGGAAATATCTACACCGCTATCTGTATGAACATGGGAATAGCTACACTGCTGTCTGTATGAACATGGAAATATCTACACCACTATCTGTATGAACATGGAAATATCTACACCGCTATCCGTATGAACATGGAAATATCTTCACCGCCATCTGTATGAACATGGATATATCTACACAACCACATGGATGAACATGGAAATATCTACACCGCTATCTGTATGAACATGGAAATAGCTACACCGCTATCTGTATGAACATGGAAATAGCTACACCGCCATCTGTATGAACATGGAAATATCTGCATCGCCATCTGTATGAACATATAAATATCTACACCGCCATCTGTATTAAGATCGAGATATCTACACCGCTATTTGTATAAACCTGGAAATATCTACACCGCTATCTGTATAACATGGAAATATCCACACCGCTATGTGTATAAACATGGAAATATCCACACCGCTACCTGTACAAACATGGAAATAACTACACCACCAATTGTAGGAACATGGAAATATCTACACCGCTATCTCTGTAAACATGGAAATATCTACACTTCTATCTGTATAAACATGGAAATATCTACACAGCCGCTTGTAGGAATATGTAAATGTCTACAACGTTATCTGTGTACACATGGAATTATCTACACTGCTATCTGTATAAACATGGAAATATCTACAATGCTATCTGTGTAAACATGGAAATATCTACACCGCTATCACTTAAAACTTGGAAATATCTACACCATTATGTGTATAAAGATGGAAATATCTTTACCGCCTTCTGCATGAACATGGAAATATCTCCACTGCCAACTATATAAACATGGAAATATCTACACCGCTATCTATATATACATGCAAATATCTACACCGCTCTCTGTGTAAACATGGAAATATCTACACCGATATCTGTGTAAACATGGAAATATCTACAACGCTATCTCTGTAAACATGGAAATATCTACACAGCCATCTGTAGGAACATGTAAATATCTACACCACTATCTCTATAAACATGGAAATATCTACACTGCTATCTGTATAAACATGGAAATATCTACACCGCTATCTGAATAAACTTGGTAATATCTACACCGCTATCTGTATAAACATGGAAATACCTACACCACTATCCGTATAAACATGGAAATATCTACACCGCTACCTGTATAAACATTTAAATATCAGCACCGCCATCTGTATGAACATGGAAATATCTACACCGCTATCTGTATGAACATGGAAATAGCGACACCGCTATATGTATGAACATGGAAATATCTACACCTCTACCTGTATGAACATGGAAATAACTGCACCGCCATCTGTATGAACATATAAATATCTACACCGCCATCTGTATTAAGATGGAGATATCTACACCGCTATCTGTAAAAACATGGAAATATCTACACCGCTATCTGTATAAACATTCAAATATCTACACTGCTATCTGTATAAACATGGAAATATCTACACCGCTACCTGTGTAAACATGGAAATACCAACAAAGCTATCTGTAAGAACATGGAAATATCAGCCCCTCTATCTGTATGAACATGGAAATATCTACACCGCTATCTCTATGAACATGGAAATATCTACACCGCTATCTGTTTGAACATGGAAATATCTAAACCGCTATCTGCATGAAAATGGAAATATATACAGAGCTATCTGCATATACATGGAAATATCTACACATCTATCCCTTTACACCTGGAAATAACTACACCGCTATCTGTATGAACATGGAAATATCTTCACCGCCATCTGTATGAACATGGATATGTCTACACAGCCGTCTGGATGAACATGGAAATATCTACACCGCTATCTGTATAAACATGGAAATATCTACAACGCTATCTGTATAAACATGGAAATATCTACACCGCTACCTGTATAAACATGGAAATATCAGCACCGCTCTCTGTATGAACATGGAAATATCAATCCCTCTATCTGTATGAACATGGAAATATCTACACCACTATCTGTATGAACATGGAAATATCTACACCGCTATCCGTATGAACATGGAAACATCTTCACCGCCATCTGTATGAACATGGATATATCTACCCAGCCATCTGGATGAACATGGAAATATCTACACCGCTATCTGTATGAACATGGAAATAGCTACACTGCTGTCTGTATGAACATGGAAATATCTACACCACTATCTGTATGAACATGGAAATATCTACACCGCTATCTGTATGAACATGGAAATATCTTCAACGCCATTTGTATGAACATGGATATATCTACACAACCATATGGATGAACATGGAAATATCTACACCACTATCTGTATGAACATGGAAATATATACACCGCTATCTGTGTGAAGATGGATATATCTACACAGCCATCTGGATAAACATGGAAATATCTACACCGCTATCCGTATGAACATGGAAACATCTTCACCGCCATCTGTATGAACATGGATATATCTACCCAGCCATCTGGATGAACATGGAAATATCTACACCGCTATCTGTATGAACATGGAAATAGCTACACTGCTGTCTGTATGAACATGGAAATATCTACACCACTATCTCTATGAACATGGAAATATCTACACCGCTATCTGTATGAACATGGAAATATCTTCACCGCCATCTGTATGAACATGGATATATCTACACAACCATATTGATGAACATGGAAATATCTACACCACTATCTGTATGAACATGGAAATATATACACCGCTATCTGTGTGAAGATGGATATATCTACACAGCCATCTGGATGAACATGGAAATAACTACACCGCTATCAGTATGAACATGGAAATATCTACACCGCTATCTGTGTAAACATGCATACATCTTCACTACTATCTGTATTAACATGGAAATATCTACACCGCTATCTGTATGAACTTATAAATATCTAAACTGCCATCTGTATTAAGATGGAGATATCTAAACCGCTATCTGCATGAAAATGGAAATATCTACACAGCTATCTGCATATACATGAAAATATCTACACAGCTATCTCTTTGCACATGGAAATAACTACACCGCTATCTGTATGATCATGGAAATATCTACACCGCCATCTGTATGAACATGGAAATATCTGCACGGCCATCTGTATGAACTTATAAATATCTAAACTGCCATCTGTATTAAGATGGAGATATCTACACCGCTATCTGTATAAACATGGAAATATCTACACCGCTATCTGTATAAACATGGAAATATCTACACCGCAATCTGTATGAACATGGAAATATCTACACCGAAACCTGTATAAACATGGAAATATCAGCACCGCTATCTGTATGAACATGGATATATCAGCCCTCCA
Organism: Gorilla gorilla gorilla; assembly: GCF_029281585.2. Taxonomy (NCBI): domain Eukaryota; kingdom Metazoa; phylum Chordata; class Mammalia; order Primates; family Hominidae; genus Gorilla; species Gorilla gorilla. Next base: position 8,499,980 of record NC_086017.1, read on the forward strand.
TCTGTATGAACATGGAAATATCTACACCACTATCTGTATGAACATGGAGATATCCACACGCTATCTGTATGATCATGGAAATATCATCACCGCCATCTGTATGAACATGGATACATCTACACAGCCATCTGTATGAACATGGAAATATCTACACCGCTATCTGTATGAACATGGAAATATCTACACCGCTATCTGTTTGAACATGGAAATATCTAAACCGCAATCTGCATGAAAATGGAAATATCTTCACAGCTATCTGCATATACATGGAAATATCTACACAGCTATCTCTTTACACATGGAAATAACTACACTGCTATCTGTATGAACATGGATATATCTCCACCGCCATCTGTATGAACCTGGAAATATCTGCACGGCCATCACTATGAACATATAAATATCTGCACCGCCATCTGTATTAAGATGGAGATATCTACACCGCTATCTGTATAAACATGGAAATATCTACACCGCTATCTGTATAAACATGGAAATATCTACACCGCTACCTGTATAAACATGGAAATATAAGCACCGCTATCTGTATGAACATGGAAATATCAGCCCCTCTATCTGTAGGAACATGGAAATATCTACACCACTATCTGTATGAACATGGAAATATCTACACAGCTATCTGTATGAACACGGAAATAGCTACACCGCTATCTGTATGAACATGGAAATATCTACATCACTATCTGTATGAACATGGAAATATCTACACCGCTATCTGTATGAACATGGAAATATCTTCACCGCCATCTGTATGAACATGGAAATATCTACACCGCTACCTATATAAACATGGAATTATAAGCACCGCTATCTGTATGAACATGGAAATATCTACACCGCTATCTGTTTGAACATGGAAATATCTACACCGCTATCTGTATGAACATGGAAATAGCTACACCGCTATCTGCATGAACATGGAAATATCTACAGCACTATCTGTATGAACATGGAAATATCTACACCGCTATCTGTATGAACATGGATATATCTACACAGCCATCTGGATGATCATGGAAATATCTACACCGCAATCTGTATGAACATGGAAATATCTACACCGCTATCTGTGTAAACATGCATACATCTTCACCGCTATCTGTATAAACATGGAAATATCTACACCACTATCTCTATGAACATGGAAATATGTACACCGCTATCTGTTTGAACATGGAAATATCTAAACCGCAATCTGCATGAAAATGGAAATAACTTCACAGCTGTCTGCATATACATGGAAATATCTACACAGCTATCTCTTTACACATGGAAATAACTACACCGCTATCTGTATGAACAGGGAAATATCTACACCGCCGTCTGTATGAACATGGAAATATCTTCACGGCCATCTGTATGAACATATAAATATCTACACTGCCATCTGTATTAAGATGGAGATATCTTCACCGCTATCGGTATAAACATGGAAATATCTACACCGCTATCTGTAAAAACATGGAAATATCTACACCGCTATCTGTATAAGCATGGAAATATCTACACCGCTACCTGTATAAACTTGGAAATATCAGCACCGCTATCTGTATGAACATGGAAATATCAGCCCCTCTATCTGTATGAACATGGAAATATCTACACCACTATCTGTATGAACATGGAAATATCTACACCGCTATCTGTATGAACATGGAATTATCTTCACCGCCATCTGTATGAACATGGATATGTCTACACAGCCATCTGGATGAACATGGAAATATCTACACCGCTACCTGTATGAACATGGAAATAGCTACACCGCTATCTGTATGAACATGGAAATATCTACATCACTATCTGTATGAACATGGAAATATCTACACCGCTATCTGTATGAACATGGAAATATCTTCACCGCCATCTGTATGAACATGGAAATATCTACACCGCTACCTGTATAAACATGGAAATATAAGCACCGCTATCTGTATGAACATGGAAATATCTACACCGCTATCTGTTTGAACATGGAAATATCTACACCGCTATCTGTATGAACATGGAAATAGCTACACCGCTATCTGTATGAACATGGAAATATCTACAGCACTATCTGTATGAACATGGAAATATCTACACCGCTATCTATATGAACATGGATATATCTACACAGCCATCTGGATGAACATGGAAATATCTACACCGCTATCTGTATGAACATGGAAATATCTACACCGCTATCTGTGTAATCATGCATACACCTTCACCGCTATCAGTATAAACATGGAAATATCTGCACCGCTATCTGTATGAACATGGAAATATCTCCACCGCTATCTGTTTGAACATGGAAATATCTAAACCGCAATCTGCATGAAAATGGAAATATCTTCACAGCTATCTGCATATACATGGAAATATCTACACCGCTATCTGTATGAACATGGAATTATCTTCACCGCCATCTGTATGAACATGGATATGTCTACACAGCCATCTGGATGAACATGGAAATATCTACACCGCTATCTGCATGAACATGGAAACAGCTACACCGCTATCTGTATGAACATGGAAATAGCTACACCGCCATCTGTATGAACATGGAAATATCTGCAGCGCCATCTGTATGAACATATAAATATCTACACCGCCATCCGTATTAAGATGGAGATATCTACACCGCTATCTGTATAAACATGGAAATATCCACACCGCTATCTGTATAAACATGGAAATATCCACACCGCTACCTGTATAAACATGGAAATATCAGCACCGCTATCTGTATGAACATGGTAATACCTACACCGCTATCTGAACGAACATGGAAATATCTACACCGCTATCTGTATGAACATGGAAATATCTTCACCGCCATCTGTATGAACATGGAAATATCTACACCGCTATCTGTATGAACATGGGAATAGCTACACTGCTGTCTGTATGAACATGGAAATATCTACACCACTATCTGTATGAACATGGAAATATCTACACCGCTATCCGTATGAACATGGAAATATCTTCACCGCCATCTGTATGAACATGGATATATCTACACAACCACATGGATGAACATGGAAATATCTACACCGCTATCTGTATGAACATGGAAATAGCTACACCGCTATCTGTATGAACATGGAAATAGCTACACCGCCATCTGTATGAACATGGAAATATCTGCATCGCCATCTGTATGAACATATAAATATCTACACCGCCATCTGTATTAAGATCGAGATATCTACACCGCTATTTGTATAAACCTGGAAATATCTACACCGCTATCTGTATAACATGGAAATATCCACACCGCTATGTGTATAAACATGGAAATATCCACACCGCTACCTGTACAAACATGGAAATAACTACACCACCAATTGTAGGAACATGGAAATATCTACACCGCTATCTCTGTAAACATGGAAATATCTACACTTCTATCTGTATAAACATGGAAATATCTACACAGCCGCTTGTAGGAATATGTAAATGTCTACAACGTTATCTGTGTACACATGGAATTATCTACACTGCTATCTGTATAAACATGGAAATATCTACAATGCTATCTGTGTAAACATGGAAATATCTACACCGCTATCACTTAAAACTTGGAAATATCTACACCATTATGTGTATAAAGATGGAAATATCTTTACCGCCTTCTGCATGAACATGGAAATATCTCCACTGCCAACTATATAAACATGGAAATATCTACACCGCTATCTATATATACATGCAAATATCTACACCGCTCTCTGTGTAAACATGGAAATATCTACACCGATATCTGTGTAAACATGGAAATATCTACAACGCTATCTCTGTAAACATGGAAATATCTACACAGCCATCTGTAGGAACATGTAAATATCTACACCACTATCTCTATAAACATGGAAATATCTACACTGCTATCTGTATAAACATGGAAATATCTACACCGCTATCTGAATAAACTTGGTAATATCTACACCGCTATCTGTATAAACATGGAAATACCTACACCACTATCCGTATAAACATGGAAATATCTACACCGCTACCTGTATAAACATTTAAATATCAGCACCGCCATCTGTATGAACATGGAAATATCTACACCGCTATCTGTATGAACATGGAAATAGCTACACCGCTATATGTATGAACATGGAAATATCTACACCTCTACCTGTATGAACATGGAAATAACTGCACCGCCATCTGTATGAACATATAAATATCTACACCGCCATCTGTATTAAGATGGAGATATCTACACCGCTATCTGTAAAAACAAGGAAATATCTACACCGCTATCTGTATAAACATTCAAATATCTACACTGCTATCTGTATAAACATGGAAATATCTACACCGCTACCTGTGTAAACATGGAAATACCAACAAAGCTATCTGTAAGAACATGGAAATATCAGCCCCTCTATCTGTATGAACATGGAAATATCTACACCGCTATCTCTATGAACATGGAAATATCTACACCGCTATCTGTTTGAACATGGAAATATCTAAACCGCTATCTGCATGAAAATGGAAATATATACAGAGCTATCTGCATATACATGGAAATATCTACACATCTATCTCTTTACACCTGGAAATAACTACACCGCTATCTGTATGAACATGGAAATATCTTCACCGCCATCTGTATGAACATGGATATGTCTACACAGCCGTCTGGATGAACATGGAAATATCTACACCGCTATCTGTATGAACATGGAAATATCTACACCGCTATCTGTGTAAACATGCATACATCTTCACCGCTATCTGTATAAACATGGAAATATCTACACTGCTATCTGCATGAACATGGAAATATCTACACCGCTATCTGTTTGAACATGGAAATATCTACACCGCTATCTGCATGAAAATGGAAATATCTACACAGCGATCTGCATATACATGGAAATATCTACAAAGCTATCTCTTTACACATGGAAATAACTACAGCGCTATCTCTATAAACATGCAAATATCTACACCACCATCTGTCTGAACATGGAAATATCTGCACCGCCATCTGTATGAACATATAAATATCTACACCGCCATCTATATTAAGATGGACATATCTACACCGCTATCTGTATAAACTTGGAAATATCTAAACCGCTATCTGTATAAACATGGAAATATCTACACCGCTATATGTATAAACATGGAAATATCTACACCGCTACCTGTATAAACATTTAAATATCAGCACAGCTATCTGTATGAACATGGTAATATCTACACAGCTATCTGTATGAACATGGAAATATCTACACCGCCATCTGTATGAACATGGAAATAGCTACACCGCTATCTGTATGAATATGGAAATATCTACACCACTACCTGTATGAACATGGAAATATCTACACCACTATCTCCATGAACATGGATATATCTACACAGCCATCTGGATGAACATGGAAATATCTACACCACTATCTGTATGATCATGGAAATATCTACACCGCTATCTGAGTATATATGCATACATCTTCACCGCAATCTGTATAAACATGGAAATATCTACACCGCTATCTGTATGAACATTGAAATATCTACACGGCTATCTGTTTCAACTTGGAAATATCTACACCGCTATCTGTATAAACATGGAAATATCTACACCGCTATCTGTATAAGCATGGAAATATCTACACCGCTACCTGTATAAACATGGAAATATCTACACCGCTGCCTGTATAAACATGGAAATATCAGCACCGCTATCTGTATGAACATGGAAATATCAGCCCCTCTATCTGTATGAACATGGAAACATCTACACCGCTATCTGTATGAACATGGAAATATCTACACCACTATCTGTATGAACATGGAAATATCTACACCGCTACCTGTATGAACATGGATATATCTACACAGCCATCTGGATGAACATGGAAATATCTACACCGCTATCTGTATGAACATGGAAATATCTACACCGCTAACTGTGTAAACATGCATACATCTTCCCCGCTATCTGTATGAACATGGAAATATCTACACCGCTATCTGTTTGAACATGGAAATATCTAAACCGCTATCTGCATGAAAATGGAAATATCTACACAGCTATCTGCATATACATGGAAATATCTACACAGCTATCTCTTTGCACATGGAAATAACTACACCGCTATATCTATAAACATGGAAATATCTACACCGCCATCTGTATGAACATGGAATTATCTGCACCGCTATCTGTATAAACATGGAAATATCTACACCGCTATCTGTATAAACATGGAAATATCTACACCGCTACCTGGATAAACATGGAAATATCTGCAACGCTATCTGTATGAACATGGAAATATCAGCCCCTCTATCTGTATGAACATGGAAATATCTACACCACTATCTGTATGAACATGGAAATATCTACACCGCTATCTGTATGAACATGGAAATAGCTACACCGCTATCAGTATGAACATGGAAATATCTACATTACTATCTGTATGAACATCGAAATATCTACAACGCTATCTGTATGAACATGGAAATATCTACACCGCTATCTGTATGAGCATGGAAATATCTTCACCGCCATCTGTATGAACATGGATATATCTACACAGCCATCTGGATGAACATGGAAATATCTACACCGCTATCTGTATGAACATGGAAATAGCTACACCGCTATCTGTATGAACATGGAAATATCTACACCACTATCTGTATGAACTTGGAAATATATACACCGCTATCTGTATGAACATGGAAATAACTTCACCGCCATCTGTACGAACATGGATATATCTACACAGCCATATGGATGAACATGCAAATATCTACACCGCTATCTGAATGAACATGGAAATAGCTACACCGCTATCTGTATGAACATGGAAATAGCTACACCGCCATCTGTATGAACATGGAAATATCTGCACCGCCATCTGTACGAACATATAAATATCTACACCGCCATCCGTATTAAGATGGAGATATCTACACCGCTATCTTTATAAACCTGGAAATATCTACACCGCTATCTGTATAAACATGGAAATATCCACACCGCTATCTGTATAAACATGGAAATATCCACACAGCTACCTGTATAAACATGGAAATATCAGCACCGCTATTTGTATGAACATGGAAATAGCTACACCGCTATCTGTATGAACATGGAAATATCTACACCACTATCTGTATGAACATGGAAATATATACACCGCTATCTGTGTGTAGATCGATATATCTACACAGCCATCAGGATGAACATGGAAATAACTACACCGCTATCTGTATGAACATGGAAATATCTACACCGCTATCTGTGTAAACATGCATACATCTTCACTGCTATCTGTATTAACATGGAAATATCTACACCGCTATCTGTATGAACATGGAAATATCTACACCGCTATCTGTTTGAACATGGAAATATCTAAACCGCTATCTGCATGAAAATGGAAATATCTACACAGCTATCTGCATATACATGGAAATATCTACACAGCTATCTCTTTGCACATGGAAATAACTACACCGCTATCTGTATGATCATGGAAATATCTACACCGCCATCTGTATGAACATGGAAATATCTACACGGCCATCTGTATGAACTTATAAATATCTACACTGCCATCTGTATTAAGATGGAGATATCTACACCGCTATCTGTATAAACATGGAAATATCTACACCGCTATCTGTATAAACATGGAAATATCTACACCGCAATCTGTATAAACATGGAAATATCTACACCGCTACCTGTATAAACATGGAAATATCAGCACCGCTATCTGTATGAACATGGATATATCAGCCCTTCCATCTGTATGAACATGGAAATATCTACACCACTATCTGTATGAACATGGAAATATCCACACCGCTATCTGTATGAGCATGGAAATATCATCACCGCCATCTGTATGAACATGGATACATCTACACAGCCATCTGTACGAACATGGAAATATCTACACCGCTATCTGTATGAACATGGAAATATCTACACCGCTATCTGTATGAGCATGGAAATATCTTCACCGCCATCTGTATGAACATGGATATATCTACACAGCCATCTGGAAGAACTTGGAAATATCTACACCGGTATCTGTATGAACATGGATATATCTACACAGCCATCTGGATGAACATGGAAATATCTACACCGCTATCTGTATGAACATGGAAATAGCTACACCGCTATCTGTATGAACATGGAAATATCTACACCACTATCTGTATGAACTTGGAAATATATACACCGCTATCTGTATGAACATGGAAATAACTTCACCGCCATCTGTATGAACATGGATATATCTACACAGCCATATGGATGAACATGGAAATATCTACACCGCTATCTGCATGAACATGGAAATAGCTACACCGCTATCTGTATGAACATGGAAATAGCTACACCGCCATCTGTATGAACATGGAAATATCTGCACCGCCATCTGTACGAACATATAAATATCTACACCGCCATCCGTATTAAGATGGAGATATCTACACCGCTATCTTTATAAACGTGGAAATATCTACACCGCTATCTGTATAAACATGGAAATATCCACACCGCTATCTGTATAAACATGGAAATATCCACACAGCTACCTGTATAAACATGGAAATATCAGCACCGCTATTTGTATGAACATGGAAATAGCTACACCGCTATCTGTATGAACATGGAAATACCTACACCACTATCTGTATGAACATGGAAATATATACACCGCTATCTGTGTGTAGATTGATATATCTACACAGCCATCTGGATGAACATGGAAATAACTACACCGCTATCTGTATGAACATGGAAATATCTACACCGCTATCTGTGTAAACTTGCATACATCTTCACTGCTATCTGTATTAACATGGAAATATCTACACCGCTATCTGTATGAACATGGAAATATCTACACCGCTATCTGTTTGAACATGGAAATATCTAAACCGCTATCTGCATGAAAATGGAAATATCTACACAGCTATCTGCATATACATGGAAATATCTACACAGGTATCTCTTTGCACATGGAAATAACTACACCGCTATCTGTATGATCATGGAAATATCTACACCGCCATCTGTATGAACATGGAAATATCTGCACGGCCATCTGTATGAACTTATAAATATCTACACTGCCATCTGTATTAAGATGGAGATATCTACACCGCTATCTGTATAAACATGGAAATATCTACACCGCTATCTGTATAAACATGGAAATATCTACACCGCAATCTGTATAAACATGGAAATATCAGCACCGCTATCTGTATGAACATGGATATATCAGCCCTTCCATCTGTATGAACATGGAAATATCTACACCACTATCTGTATGAACATGGAAATATCCACACCGCTATCTGTATGAGCATGGAAATATCATCACCGCCATCTGTATGAACATGGATACATCTACACAGCCATCTGTATGAACATGGAAATATCTACACCGCTATCTGTATGAACATGGAAATATCTACACCGCTATCTGTTTGAACATGGAAATATCTAAACCGCAATCTGCATGAAAATGGAAATATCTTCACAGCTATCTGCATATACATGGAAATATCTACACAGCTATCTCTTTACACATGGAAATAACTACACCGCTATCTGTATGAACATGGAAATATCTACACCGCCATCTGTATGAACCTGGAAATATCTGCACGGCCATCACTATGAACATATAAATATCTGCACCGCCATCTGTATTAAGATGGAGATATCTACACCGCTATCTGTATAAACATGGAAATATCTACACCGCTATCTGTATAAACATGGAAATATCTACACCGCTACCTGTATAAACATGGAAATATAAGCACCGCTATCTGTATGAACATGGAAATATCAGCCCCTCTATCTGTATGAACATGGAAATATCTACACCACTGTCTGTATGAACATGGAAATATCTACAACGCTATCTGTATGAACACGGAAATAGCTACACCGCTATCTGTATGAACATGGAAATATCTACATCACTATCTGTATGAACATGGAAATATCTACACCGCTATCTGTATGAACTTGGAAATATCTTCACCGCCATCTGTATGAACATGGAAATATCTACACCGCTACCTATATAAACATGGAAATATAAGCACCGCTATCTGTATGAACATGGAAATATCTACACCGCTATCTGTTTGAACATGGAAATATCTACACCGCTATCTGTATGAACATGGAAATAGCTACACCGCTATATGAATGAACATGGAAATATCTACAGCACTATCTGTATGAACATGGAAATATCTACACCGCTATCTGTATGAACATGGATATATCTACACAGCCATCAGGATGATCATGGAAATATCTACACCGCAATCTGTATGAACATGGAAATAACTACACCGCTATCTGTGTAAACATGCATACATGTTAACCGCTATCTGTATAAACATGGAAATATCTACACCGCTATCTGTATGAACATGGAAATATGTACACCGCTATCTGTTTGAACATGGAAATATCTACACCGCTATCTGCATGAAAATGGAAATATCTTCACAGCTGTCTGCATAAATGGAAATATCTACACAGCTATCTCTTTACACATGGAAATAACTACACCGCTATCTGTATGAACATGGAAATATCTACACCGCCGTCTGTATGAACATGGAAATATCTGCACGGCCATCTGTATGAACATATAAATATCTACACCGCCATCTGTATTAAGATGGAGATATCTTCACCGCTATCGGTATAAACATGGAAATATCTACACCGCTATCTGTAAAAACATGGAAATATCTACACCGCTATCTGTATGAACATGGAATTATCTTCACCGCCATCTGTATGAACATGGATATGTCTACACAGCCATCTGTATGAACATGGAAATATCTATACCGCTATCTGTATGAACCTGGAAATAGCTACACCGCTATCTGTATGAACATGGAAATATCTACAGCACTATCTGTATGAAGATGGAAATATCTAAACCGCTATCTGTATGAACATGGATATATCTACACAGCCATCTGGATGAACATGGAAATATCTACACCGCTATCTGTATGAACATGGAAATATCTACACCGCTATCTGTGTAATCATGCATACACCTTCACCGCTATCTGTATAAACATGGAAATATCTACACCGCTATCAGTATGAACATGGAAATATCTCCACCGCTATCTGTTTGAACATGGAAATATCTAAACCGCAATCTGCATGAAAATGGAAATATCTTCACAGCTATCTGCATATACATGGAAATATCTACACAGCTATCTCTTTACACATGGAAATAACTACACCGCTATCTGTATGAACATGGAAATATCTACACCGCCATCTGTATGAACATGGAAATATCTGCACGGCCATCTGTATGAACATATAAATACACCGCCAACTGTATTAAGATGGAGATATCTACACCGCTAACTGTACAAACATGGAAATATCTACACCGCTATCTGTATAAACATGGAAATATCTACACCGCTATCTGTATAAACATGGAAATATCTACACCGCTATCTGTATAAACATGGAAATATCTACACCGCTACCTGTATAAACATGGAAATATCAGCACCGCTATCTGTATGAACATGGAAATATCAGCCCCTCTATCTGTATGAACATGGAAATATCTACACCACTATCTGTATGAACATGGAAATATCCACACCGCTATCTGTATGAGCATGGAAATATCTTCACCGCCATCTGCATGAACATGGATATATCTACACAACCATGTGGATGAACATGGAAATATCTACACCGCTATCTGTATGAACATGGAAATAGCTACACCGCTATCTGTATGAACGTGGAAATATCTACACCACTATCTGTATGAACATGGAAATATCTACACCGCTATCTGTATGAACATGGAATTATCTTCACCGCCATCTGTATGAACATGGATATATCTACACAGCCATATGGATGAACATGGAAATATCTACACCGCTATCTGCATGAACATGGAAATAGCTACACCGCTATCTGTATGAACATGGAAATAGCTACACCGCCATCTGTATGAACATGGAAATATCTGCACCGCCATCTGTATGAACATATAAATATCTACACAGCCATCCGTATTAAGATGGAGATATCTACACCGCTGTCTGTATAAACCTGGAAATATCTACACCGCTATCTGTATAAACATGGAAATATCCACACCGCTATCTGTAAAAACATGGAAATATACACACCGCTACCTGTATAAACATGGAAATATCAGCACCGCTATCTGTATGAACATGGTAATACGTACACCGCTATCTGAACGAACATGGAAATATCTACACCGCTATCTGTATGAACATGGAAATATCTACACGGCTATCTGCATGAAAATGGAAATATCTACACTGCTATCTGCATATACATGGAAATATCTACACAGCTATCTCTTTACACATGGAAATAACTACACCGCTATCTGTATGAACATGGAAATATCTACACCGCTATCTGTATGAACATGGAAATCTCTGCACCGCCATCTGTATGAACATATAAATATCTACACCACCATCTGTATTAAGATGGAGATATCTACACCGCTATCTGTATAAACATGGAAATATCTACACCGCTATCTGTATAAACATGGAAATATCTACACCGCTATCTGTATAAACATGGAAATATCTACACCGCTACCTGTATAAACATGGAAATATCAGCACCGCTATCTGTATGAACATGGAAATATCTACACCGCTATCTGTAGGAACATGGAAATATCTACACCGCCATCTGTATGAACATGGAAATATCTGCACCGCCATCTGTATGAACATATAAATATCTACACCGCCATCTGTATTAAGATGGAGATATCTACACCGCTATCTGAATAAACATGGAAATATCTACACCGCTATCTGTATAAACATGGAAATATCAGCACCGCTATCTGTATGAACATGGAAATATCAGCCCCTCTATCTGTATGAACATGGAGAGATCTACACCGCCACCTGTATGAACATGGATATATCTTCACAGCCATCTGGATGAACATGGAAATATCTACACCGCTATCTGAATGAACATGGAAATAGCTACACGGCTATCTGTATGAACATGGAAATATCTACACCGCTATCTGTATGAACATGGAAATATCTACACCGCTATCTGTATGAACATGGAAATATCTTCACCGCCATCTGTACGAACATGGATATATCTACAGAGCCATCTGTATGAACATGGAAATATCTCCACCGCTATCTGTTTGAACATGGAAATATCTAAACCGCAATCTGCATGAAAATGGAAATATCTTCACAGCTATCTGCATATACATGGAAATATCTACACAGCTATCTCTTTACACATGGAAATAACTACACTGCTATCTGTATGAACATGGAAATATCTACACCGCCATCTGTATGAACATGGAAATATCTGCACGGCCATCTGTATGAACATATAAATATCTACACCGCCATCTGTATTAAGATGGAGATATCTACACCGCTATCTGAATAAACATGGAAATATCTACACTGCTATCTGTATAAACATGGAAGTATATTCACCACTATCTGTATAAACATGGAAATATCTACAATGCTACCTGTATAAACATGGAAATATCAGCACCGCTATCTCTATGAACCTGGAAATGTCTACACTGCTATCTGAATGAACATGGAAATATCTACACCGCTATCTGTTTTAACATGTAAATATCTACACCGCTATCTGCATGAAAATGGAAATATCTACAAAGATATCTGCATATACATGGAAATATCTACACAGCTATCTCTTTACACATGGAAATAACTACACCGCTATCTCTATAAACATGGAAATATCTACACCTCCATCTGTATGAACATGGAAATATCTGCACCGCCATCTCTATGAACATATAAATATCTACACCGCCATCTGTATTAAGAAGGAAATATCAAAACCGCTATCTGTATGAACATGGAAATATCTACACCGCTGCCTGTATAAACATGGAAATATCAGCACCGCTCTCTGTATGAAAATGGAGATATCTACACCGCTATCTGTATGAACATGGAAATATCTACACGGCTATCTGTATGAACATGGAAATAGCTACACCGTTATCTGTATGAACATGGAAATAGCTACACCGCTATCTGTATGAACATGGAAATATCTACACCGCTATCTGATTGAACATGGATATATCTACACAGCCATCTGGATGAACATGAAAATATCTACACCGCTATCTGTATGAACATGGAAATATCTACACCGCTATCTGTATGAACATGGATATATCTTCACAGCCATCTGGATGAACATGGAAATATCTACACCGCTATCTGTATGAACATGGAAATAACTTCACAAACATCTATATGAAAATGGATATGGCTACACAGCCATCTGGATGAACATGGAAATATCTACACCGCGATCTGTATGAACATGGAAATATGTACACCGCTATCTGTGTAAACATGCATACACCTTCACCGCTATCTGTATAACCATGGAAATATCTACACCGCTACCTGTATGAACATGGAAATATCTACATCGCTATCTGTTTGAACATGGAAATATCTAAAGCGCTATCTGCATGAAAATGGAAATATCTACACAGCTATCTGCATATACATGGAAATATCTACACAGCTATCTCTTTACACGTGGAAATAACTATACCGCTATCTGTATGAACATGGAAATATCTTCACCGATATCTGTATGAACATGGATATATCTACACAGCCATCTGGATGAACATGGAAATATCTACACCGCTATCAGTATGAAGATGGAAATATCTACAACGCTATCTGTGTAAACATGCATACATCTTCACCGCTATCTATATAAACATGGAAATATCTACACTGCTATATGTATGAACATGGAAATAACTACACCGCTATCTGTTTGAACATGGAAATATCTACACCACTATCTGCATGAAAATGGAAATATCTACACAGCGGTCTGCATATACATGGAAATATCTACAAAGCTATCTCTTTACACATGGAAATAACTACAGCGCTATCTCTATAAACATACAAATATCTACACCGCCATCTGTATGAACATGGAAATATCTGCACCGCCATCTGTATGAACATATAAATATCTACACCGCCGTCTATATTAAGATGGAGATATCTACACCGCTATCTTTATAAACCTGGAAATATCTACACCGCTATCTGTATAAACATGGAAATATCCACACCGCTATCTGTATAAACATGGAAATATCCACACAGCTACCTGTATAAACATGGAAATATCAGCACCGCTATTTGTATGAACATGGAAATAGCTACACCGCTATCTGTATGAACATGGAAATACCTACACCACTATCTGTATGAACATGGAAATATATACACCGCTATCTGTGTGTAGATGGATATATCTACACAGCCATCTGGATGAACATGGAAATAACTACACCGCTATCTGTATGAACATGGAAATATCTACACCGCTATCTGTGTAAACATGCATACATCTTCACTGCTATCTGTATTAACATGGAAATATCTACACCGCTATCTGTATGAACATGGAAATATCTACACCGCTATCTGTTTGAACATGGAAATATCTAAACCGCTATCTGCATGAAAATGGAAATATCTACACAGCTATCTGCATATACATGGAAATATCTACACAGCTATCTCTTTGCACATGGAAATAACTACACCGCTATCTGTATGATCATGGAAATATCTACACCGCCATCTGTATGAACATGGAAATATCTGCACGGCCATCTGTATGAACTTATAAATATCTACACTGCCATCTGTATTAAGATGGAGATATCTACACCGCTATCTGTATAAACATGGAAATATCTACACCGCTATCTGTATAAACATGGAAATATCTACACCGCAATCTGTATAAACATGGAAATATCAGCACCGCTATCTGTATGAACATGGATATATCAGCCCTTCCATCTGTATGAACATGGAAATATCTACACCACTATCTGTATGAACATGGAAATATCCACACCGCTATCTGTATGAGCATGGAAATATCATCACCGCCATCTGTATGAACATGGATACATCTACACAGCCATCTGTATGAACATGGAAATATCTACACCGCTATCTGTATGAACATGGAAATATCTACACCGCTATCTGTTTGAACATGGAAATATCTAAACCGCAATCTGCATGAAAATGGAAATATCTTCACAGCTATCTGCATATACATGGAAATATCTACATAGCTATCTCTTTACACATGGAAATAACTACACCGCTATCTGTATGAACATGGAAATATCTACACCGCCATCTGTATGAACCTGGAAATATCTGCACGGCCATCACTATGAACATATAAATATCTGCACCGCCATCTGTATTAAGATGGAGATATCTACACCGCTATCTGTATAAACATGGAAATATCTACACCGCTATCTGTATAAACATGGAAATATCTACACCGCTACCTGTATAAACATGGAAATATAAGCACCGCTATCTGTATGAACATGGAAATATCTACTCCGCTACCTGTATAAACATGGAAATATAAGCACCGCTATCTGTATGAACATGGAAATATCAGCCCCTCTATCTGTATGAACATGGAAATATCTACACCACTGTCTGTATGAACATGGAAATATCTACACCGCTATCTGTATGAACACGGAAATAGCTACACCGCTATCTGTATGAACATGGAAATATCTACATCACTATCGGTATGAACATGGAAATATCTACACCGCTATCTGTATGAACATGGAATTATCTTCACCGCCATCTGTATGAACATGGAAATATCTACACCGCTACCTATATAAACATGGAAATATAAGCACCGCTATCTGTACGAACATGGAAATATCTACACCGCTATCTGTTTGAACATGGAAATACCTACACCGCTATCTGTATGAACATGGAAATAGCTACACCGCTATCTGCATGAACATGGAAATATCTACAGCACTATCTGTATGAACATGGAAATATCTACACCGCTATCTGTATGAACATGGATATATCTACACAGCCATCTGGATGATCATGGAAATATCTACACCGCAATCTGTATGAACATGGAAATATCTACACCGCTATCTGTGTAAACATGCATACATCTTAACCGCTATCTGTATAAACATGGAAATATCTACACCGCTATCTGTATGAACATGGAAATATGTACACCGCTATCTCTTTGAACATGGAAATATCTACACCGCTATCTGCATGAAAATGGAAATATCTTCACAGCTGTCTGCATATACATGGAAATATCTACACAGCTATCTCTTTACACATGGAAATAACTACACCGCTATCTGTATGAACATGGAAATATCTACACCGCCGTCTGTATGAACATGGAAATATCTGCACGGCCATCTGTATGAACATATAAATATCTACACCACCATCTGTATTAAGATGGAGATATCTTCACCGCTATCGGTATAAACATGGAAATATCTACACCGCTATCTGTAAAAACATGGAAATATCTACACCGCTATCTGTATGAACACGGAATTATCTTCACCGCCATCTGTATGAACATGGATATGTCTACACAGCCATCTGTATGAACATGGAAATATCTACACCGCTATCTGTATGAACATGGAAATAGCTACACCGCTATCTGTATGAACATGGAAATATCTACAGCACTATCTGTATGAACATGGAAATATCTACACCGCTATGTGTATGAACATGGATATATCTACACAGCCATCTGGATGAACATGGAAATATCTACACCGCTATCTGTATGAACATGGAAATATCTACACCGCTATCTGAGTAATCATGCATACACCTTCACCGCTATCTGTATAAACATGGAAATATCTACACCGCTATCAGTATGAACATGGAAATATCTCCACCGCTATCTGTTTGAACATGGAAATATCTAAACCGCAATCTGCATGAAAATGGAAATATCTTCACAGCTATCTGCATATACATGGAAATATCTACACAGCTATCTCTTTACACATGGAAATAACTACACCGCTATCTGTATGAACATGGAAATATCTACACCGCCATCTGTATGAACATGGAAATATCTGCACGGCCATCTGTATGAGCATGGAAATATCTTCACCGCCATCTGCATGAACATGGATATATCTACACAACCATGTGGATGAACATGGAAATATCTACACCGCTATTTGTATGAACATGGAAATAGCTACACCGCTATCTGTATGAACGTGGAAATATCGGGACCGCTATCTGTATGAACCTGGAAATATCTACACCGCTATCTGTATGAACATGGAAATATCCACAAAGCTATCTGAATGAACATGGAAATATCTACACCGCTATCTGTTTGAACATGTAAATATCTACACCGCTATCTGCAAGAAAATGGAAATATCTACACAGCTATCTGCATATACATGGAAATATCTACACAGCTATCTCTTTACACATGGAAATATCTACACCGCTATCTGCATGAAAATGGAAATATCTACACTGCTATCTGCATATACATTTAAATATCTACACAGCTATCTCTTTACCCATGGAAATAACTACACCGCTATCTGTATGAACATGGAAATATCTACACCGCCATCTGTATGAACTTGGAAATATCTGCACCGCCATCTGTATGAACATATAAATATCTACACCGCCGTCTGTATTAAGATGGAGATATCTACACCGCTTTCTGTATAAACATGGAAATATCTACACCGCTACCTGTATAAACATGGAAATATCAGCACAGCTATCTGTATGAACATGGAAATATCTACACCGCTATCTCTATGAACAAGGAAATATCTACACCGCTATCTGTATGAACATGTATATATCTACACAGCCCTCTGGATGAACATGGAAATATCCACACCGCTATCTGTGTAAACATGCATACATCTTCACCGCTATCTGTATAAACATGGAAATATCTACACCGCTATCTCTATGAACATGGAAATATCTACACCGCTATCTGTTTGAAGATGTAAATATATACACCGCTATCTGCATGAAAATGGAAATATCTACACAGCTATCTGCATATAGATGGAAATATCTACACAGCTATCTCTTTACACATGGAAATAACTACACCGCTATCTGTATGAACATGGAAATATCTACACCGCCATCTGTATGAACATGGAAATATCTGCACCGCCATCTGTATGAACATATAAATATCTACACCGCCATCTCTATTAAGATGGAGATATCTACACCGCTATCTGAATAAACATGGAAATATCTACACCGCTATCTGTATAAACATGGAAATATCTACACCGCTATCTGTATAAACATGGAAATATCTACACCGCTACCTGTATAAACATGGAAATATCAGGACCGCTATCTGTATGAACCTGGAAATATCTACACCGCTATCTGTATGAACATGGAAATATCTACAACGCTATCTGTATGAACATGGAAATATCTACAAAGCTATCTGAATGAACATGGAAATATCTACACCGCTATCTGTTTGAACATGTAAATATCTACACCGCTATCTGCAAGAAAATGGAAATATCTACACAGCTATCTGCATATACATGGAAATATCTACACAGCTATCTCTTTACACATGGAAATAACTACACCGCTATATCTATAAACATGGAAATATCTACACCACCATCTGTATGAACATGGAAATATCTGTACCGCCAGCTGTTTGAACATATAAATATCTACACCGCCATCTGTATTAAGAAAGAAATATCTAAACCGCTATCTGTATAAACATGGAAATATCAGCACCACTCTCTGTATGAAAATGGAAATATCTACACCGCTATCTGTATGAACATGGAAATATCTACACTGCTATCTGTATGAACATGGAAATAGCTACACCGTTATGTGTATGAAAATGGAAATATCTACACCGCTATCTGAACGAACATGGAAATATCTACACCGCTATCTGTATGAACATGGATATATCTACACAGCCATCTGGATGAACATGGAAATATCTACAAAGCTATCTGTATGAACATGGAAATAACTACACCGCTATCTGTATGAACATGGATATATCTACACAGCCATCTGGATGAACATGGAAATATCTACACCGCTATCTGTGTAAACATGCATACATCATCACCACTATCTGTATAAACATGGAAATATCTGCACCGCTATCGGTATGAACATGGAAATATCTACACGGCTATCTGTATAAACATGGAAATATCTACACCGCTACCTGTATAAACATGGAAATATCTACACCGCTATCTGTATAAACATGGAAATATCTACACCGCTACCTGTATAAACATGGAAATATCAGCACCGCTATCTGTATGAACATGGAAATATCTACACCGCTATCTTCATGAACATGGAAATATCTACACCGCTATCTGTATGAACATGGAAATATCTAAACCGCTATCTGTATGAACATGGAAATATCCACACCGCTCTCTGTATGAACATGGAAATATCTACACCGCTCTCTGTTTGAAGATGGAAATATGTACACCGCTATCTGCATGAAAATGGAAATATCTACACAGCTATCTGCATGAAAATGGAAATATCTACACAGCTATCTGCATATACATGGAAATATCTACACAGCTATCTCTTTACACATGTAAATAACTACACCGCTATCTGTATGAACATGGAAATATCTACACCGCCATCTGTATGAACATGGAAATATCTGCACCGCCATCTGTATGAACATATAAATATCTACACTGCCATCTGTATTAAGATGGCGATATCTACACCGCTATCTGAATAAACATGGAAATATCTACACCGCTATCTGTATAAACATGGAAATATCAGCACCGCTATCTGTATGAACATGGAAATATCAGCCCCTCTATCTGTATGAACATGGAGATATCTACACCGACATATGGATGAACATGGATATATCTACACAGGCATCTGGAGGAACATGGAAATATCTACACCGCTATCTGTATGAACATGGAAATAGCTACACCGCTATCTGTATGAACATGGAAATATCTACACCGCTATCTGTATGAACATGGAAATATCTACACCGCTATCTGTATGAACAAGGAAATATCTTCACCGCCATCTGTACGAACATGGATATATCTACAGAGCCATCTGGATGAACATGGAAATATCAACACCGCCAACTGAATGAACATATAAATATCTACACCGCCATCTGTATTAAGATGGAGATATCTACACCGCTATCTGTATAAACCTGGAAATATCTACACCGCTATCTCTATAAACATGGAAATATCTTCACCGCTATCTGGATAAACATGGAAATTTCTCCACGGCTACCTGTATAAACATGGAAATATCAGCACCGCTATCTGTAGGAACATGGAGATATCTACACCGCCATCTGTATGAACATGGATATGTCTACACAGCCATCTGGAAGAACATGGAAATATCTACAACGCTATCTGTACGAACATGGAAATATCTACACCGCTATCTGTATGAACATGGAAATATCTACACCACTATCTGAATGAACATGGAAATATCTAAACCGCTATCTGTATGAACATGGATATATCTACACAGCCATCTGGATGAACATGGAAATATCTACACCGCTATCTGTATGAACATGGAAATATCTACACCGCTATCTGTTTAAACATGGAAATATCTACACCGCTACCTGTATAAACATGGAAATATCAGCACCGCTATCTGTATGAACATGGATATATCTACGCAGCCCTCTGGATGAACATGGAAATCTCTACACCGCTATCTGTGTAAACATGCATACATCTTCACCGCTATCTATATAAACATGGAAATATCTACACCGGTATCTCTATGAACATGGAAATATCTACACCGCTATCTGTTTGAAGATGGAAATATATACACAGCTATCTGCATGAAAATGGAAATATCTACTCAGATATCTGCATATAGATGGAAATATCTACACAGCATTCTCTTTACACATGGAAATAACTACACCGCTATCTGTATGAACATGGACATATCTACACCGCCATCTGTATGAACATGGAAATATCTGCACGGCCATCTGTATGAACATATAAACATCTACACCGCCATCTGTATTAAGATGGAGATATCTACACCGCTATCTGAATAAACATGGAAATATCTACACCGCTATCTGTATAAACATGGAAATATCTACACCACTATCTGTATAAACATGGAAATATCTACACCTCTACCTGTATAAACATGGAAATATCAGCACCGCTATCTCTATGAAACTGGAAATGTCTACACCGCTATCTGTTTGAACATGTAAATATCTACACCGCTATCTGCTTGAAAATGGAAATATCTACAAAGCTATCTGCATATACATGGAAATATCTACACAGCTATCTCTTTACACTTGGAAATAACTACACCGCTATCTCTATAAACATGGAAATATCTACACCGCCATCTGTAGGAACATGGAAATATCTGCACCGCCATCTGTATGAATATATAAATATCTACACCGCCATCTGTATTAAGAAGGAAATATCTAAACCACTATCTGTATAAACATGGAAATATCTACACCGCTGCCTGTATAAACATGGAAATATCAGCACCGCTCTCTGTATGAAAATGGAGATATCTACACCGCTATCTGTATGAACATGGAAATATCTACACTGCTATCTGTATGAACATGGAAATAGCTACACCGTTATCTGTATGAACATGGAAATAGCTACACCGCCATCTGTATGAACATGGAAATATCTACTCCGCTATCAGTACGAACATGGATATATCTACACAGCCATCTGGATGAACATGGAAATATCTACACCGCTATCTGTATGAACATGGAAATATCTACACCGCTATCTGTATGAACATGGAAATAGCTACACTGCTATCTGAATGAACATGGAAATATCTACACCACTATCTGTAGGAACATGGAAATATCTACACCGCTATCAGCATGACCATGGATATATCTACACAGCCATCTGGATGAACCTGGAAATATCTACACCGCTATCTGCATGAACATGGAAATATCTACACTGCTATCTGTGCAAACATGCATACATCTTCACCGCAATCTGTATAAGCATGGAAATATCAACACCGCTATCTGTATGAACGTGGAAATATCTACACCGCTATCTGTTTGAACATGGAAATATCTAAACCGCTATCAGCATGAAAATGGAAATATCTACACAGCTATCTGCATATACATGGAAATATCTACACATCTATCTCTTTGCACATGTAAATAACTACACCACTATCTGTATGAACATGGAACGGTCTGCACCGCCATCTGTATGAACATATAAATATCTACACAGCCATCTGTATTAAGATGGAGATATCTACACCGCTATCAGTATAAACATGGAAATATCTACACCGCTATCTGAATAAACATGGAAATATCTACACCGCTCTCTGTATAAACATGGAAATATCAGCACCGCTATCTGTAGGAACATGGAAATATCAGCCCCTCTATCTGTATGAACATGGAAGTATCTACACCGCTATCTCTATGAACATGGAAATATCTACACCGCTATCTGTTTGAACATGGAAATATATAAACGGCTATCTGCATGAAAATGGAAATATATACACAGCTATCTGCATATACATGGAAATATCTACACAGCTATCTCTTTACAGATGGAAATAACTACACCGCTATCTGTATGAACATGGAAATATCTTCATCGCCATCTGTAGGAACATGGATATATCTTCACAGCCATCTGGATGAACATGGAAATATCTACACCGTTATCTGTATGAACATGGAAATATCTACACCGCTATCTGTGTAAACATGCATACATCTTCACCGCTATCTGTATAAACATGGAAATATCTACACTGCTATCTGTATGAACAAGGAAATATCTACACCGCTATCTGTATGAACATGGATATATCTACACAGCCATCTGGATGAAGATGGAAATATCTACACCGCTATCTGTGTAAACATGCATACATCTTCACCGCTATCTGTATAAACATGGAAATATCTACACTGCTATCTGTATGAACAAGGAAATATCTACACCGCTATCTGTTTGAACATGGAAATATCTACACCGCTATCTGCATGAAAATGGAAATATCTACACTGCTATCTGTATATACATGGAAATATCTACAAAGCTATCTCTTTACACGTGGAAATAAGTACAGCGATATCTCTATAAACATGGAAATAGCTACACCGCCATCTGTATGAACATGAAATATCTGCACCGCCATCTGTATGAACATATAAATATCTACACCGCCATCTATATTAAAATGGAGATATCTACACCGCTATCTGTATAAACTTGGAAATATCTACACTGCTATCTCTATGAACATGGAAATTTCTACACCGCTATCTGTATGAACATGGAAATAGCTACACCGCTATCTGTATGAACACGGAAATATCTACACCACTACCTGTATGAACATGGAAATATCTACACCGCTATTTGTATGACCATGGATATATCTACACAGCCATCTGGATGAACACGGAAATATCTACACCACTATCTGTATGAACATGGAGATATCTACACCGCTATCTGTATGAACATGGAAATATCTAGACCGCTATCTGAATGAACATGGAAATACCTTCACCGCCATCTGTATGAACATGGATATATCTACACAGCCATCTGGATGAACATGGATATATCTACACAGCCCTCTGGATGAACATGGAAATATCCACACCGCTATCTGTGTAAACATGCATACATCTTCACCACTATCTGTATAAACATGGAAATATCTACACCGCTATCTGTATGAACTTGGAAATATCTACACCGCTATCTGTTGGAAGATGGAAATATATACACCGCTATCTGCATGAAAATGGAAATATCTACACAGCTATCTGCATGAAAATGGAAATATCTACACAGCTATCTGCATATACATGGAAATATATACACAGCTATCTCTTTACACATGTAAATAACTACACCGCTATCTGTATGAACATGGAAATATCTACGCCGCCATCTGTATGAACATGGAAATATCTGCACCGCCATCTGTATGAACATATAAATATCTACACTGCCATCTGTATTAAGATGGAGATATCTACACCGCTATCTGAAAAAACATGGAAATATCTACACCGCTATCTGTATAAACATGGAAATATCAGCACCGCTATCTGTATGAACATGGAAATATCAGCCCCTCTATGTGTATGAACATGGAGATATCTACACCGCCATCTGTATGAACATGGATATATCTACACAGCCATATGGAGGAACATGGAAATATCTACACC
This sequence comes from Gorilla gorilla gorilla, assembly GCF_029281585.2. Classification (NCBI taxonomy): domain Eukaryota; kingdom Metazoa; phylum Chordata; class Mammalia; order Primates; family Hominidae; genus Gorilla; species Gorilla gorilla. The sequence goes on from NC_086017.1 coordinate 8,525,343, forward strand.
GCTATCTGTATGAACATGGAAATAGCTACACTGCTATCTGTATGAACATGGAAATATCTACACCGCTATCTGTATGAACATGGAAATATCTACACCGCTATCTGTATGAACAAGGAAATATCTTCACCGCCATCTGTACGAACATGGATATATCTACACAGCCATATGGAGGAACATGGAAATATCTACACCGCTATCTGTATGAACATGGAAATAGCTACACTGCTATCTGTATGAACATGGAAATATCTACACTGCTATCTGTATGAACATGGAAATATCTACACCGCTATCTGTATGAACATATAAATATCTACACCGCCATCTGTATTAAGATGGAGATATCTACACCGCTATCTGTATAAACCTGAAAAAATCTACACCGCTATCTGTATAAACATGGAAATATCTACACCGCTATCTGGATAAACATGGAAATTTCTACACCGCTACCTGTATAAACATGGAAATATCAGCACCGCTATCTGTAGGAACATGGAGATATCTACACCGCCATCTGTATGAACATGGATATATCTACACAGCCGTCTGGAGGAACATGGAAATATCTACAACGCTATCTGTACGAACATGGAAATATCTACACCGCTATCTGTATGAACATGAAAATAGCTACACCGCTATCTGTATGAACATGGAAATATCTACACCACTATCTGAATGAACATGGAAATATCTACACCGCTATCTGTATGAACATGGATATATCTACAAAGCCATCTGGATGAACATGGTAATATCTACACCGCTATCTGTATGAACATGGAAATATCTACACCGCTATCTGTGTAAACATGCATACATCTTCACCGCTATCTGTATAAACATGGAAATGTCTACTCCGCTATCTGTATGAACATGGAAATAGCTACACCGCTTTCTGTATGAACATGGAAATATCTACAACGCTATCTGTATGAACATGGATATATCTACACAGCCATCTGGATGAACATGGAAGTATCTGCACCGCCATCTGTATGAACATATAAATATCTACACTGCCATCTGTATTAAGATGGAGATATCTACACCGCTATCTGAATAAACATGGAAATATCTACACCGCTATCAGTATAAACATGGAAATATCAGCACCGCTATCTGTGTGAACATGGAAATATCAGCCCCTGTATCTGTATGAACATGGAGATATCTACACCGCCATCTGTATGAACATGGATATTTCTACACAGCCATCTGGAGGAACATGGAAATATCTACACCGCTATCTGTATGAACATGGAAATAGCTACACCGCTATCTGTATGAACATGGAAATATCTACACCGCTATCTGTATGAACATGGAAATATCTACACGGCTATCTGCATGAAAATGGAAATATCTACACTGCTATCTGCATATACATGGAAATATCTACACAGCTATCTCTTTACACATGGAAATAACTACACCGCTATCTGTATGAACATGGAAATATCTACACCGCCATCTGTATGAACATGGAAATATCTGCACCGCCATCTGTATGAACATATAAATATCTACACCGCCATCTGTATTAAGATGGAGATATCTACACCGCTATCTGTATAAACATGGAAATATCTACACCGCTATCTGTATAAACATGGAAATATCTACACCGCTATCTGTATAAACATGGAAATATCTACACCGCTACCTGTATAAACATGGAAATATCAGCACCGCTATCTGTATGAACATGTAAATATCTACACCGCTATCTGAATGAACATGGGAATATCTACACCGCCATGTGTATGAACATGGAAATATCTGCACCGCCATCTGTATGAACATATAAATATCTACACCGCCATCTGTATTAAGATGGAGACATCTACACAGCTATCTGAATAAACATGGAAATATCTACACCGCTATCTATATAAACATGGAAATATCAGCACCGCTATCTGTATGAACATGGAAATATCAGCCCCTCTATCAGTATGAACATGGAGATATCTACACCGCCATCTGTATGAACACGGATATATCTACACAGCCATCTGGATGAACATGGAAATATCTACACCGCTATCTGTTTGAACATGGAAATAGCTACACCGCTATCTGTATGAACATGGAAATATCTACACCGCTATCTCTATGAACATGGAAATATCTACACCGCTATCTGTTTGAAGATGGAAATATATACACAGCTATCTGCAGGGAAATGGAAATATCTACACAGCTATCTGCATATAGATGGAAATATCTACACAGCTATCTCTTTACACATTGAAATATCTACACCGCTATCTGTATGAACATGGAAATATCAGCACCGCTATCTGTATGAACATGGAAATATCTACACCGCTATCTGTATGAACATGGAAATATCTACACCGCTATCTGTATGAACATGGATATATCTACACAGCCCTCCTGATGAACATGGAAATATCCACACTGCTATCTGTGTAAACATGCATAGATCTTCACCGCTATCTGTATAAACATGGAAATATCAGCACCGCTATCTGTATGAACATGGAAATATCTACACCGCTATCTGTTTGAAGATGGAAATATATACATCGCTATCTGCATGAAAATGGAAATATCTACACAGCTATCTGCATATAGATGGAAATATCTACACAGCAATCTCTTTACACATGGAAATAACTACACCGCTATCTGTATGAACATGGACATATCTACACCGCCATCTGTATGAACATGGAAATATCTGCACCGCGATCTGTATGAACATACAAATATCTACACCACCATCTGTATTAAGATGGAGATATCTACACCGCTATCTGAATAAACATGGAAATATCTACACCGCTATCTGTATAAACATGGAAATTTCTACACCACTATCTGTATAAACATGGAAATATCTACACCGCTACCTGTATAAACACGGAAATATCAGCACCGCTATCTGTATGAACCTGGAAATGTCTACACCGCTTTCTGAATGAACATGGAAATATCTACACCGCTATCTGTTTGAACATGTAAATATCTACACCGCTATCTGCATGAAAAAGGAAATATCTACAAAGCTATCTGCATATACATGGAAATATCTACACAGCTATCTGTTTACACATGGAAATAACTACACTGCTATCTCTATAAACATGGAAATATCTACACCGCCATCTGTATGAACATGGAAATATCTGCACCGCAATCTGTATGAAAATGGAGATATCTACACCGCTATCTGTATGAACATGGAAATATCTACACTGCTATCTGTATGAACATGGAAATAGCTACACCGTTATCTGTATGAACATGGAAATAGCTACACCGCTATCTGTATGAACATGGAAATATCTACACCGCTATCTGTATGAACATGGAAATATCTACACGGCTATCTGTATGAACATGGAAATACCTACACCGCTATCTGTATGAACTTGGATATATCTACACAGCCATCTGGATGAACATGGAAATATCTACACCGCTATCTGTATAAACATGCATACATCTTCACCGCTATCTGTATAAACATGGAAATATCCACACTGCTATCTGTATGAACATGGAAATATCTGCCCCGCTATCTGTATGAACATGGAAATATCTACACCGCTATCTGTTTGAACATGGAAATATCTACACCGCTATCTGCATGAAAAAGGAAGTATCTACACTGCTATCTGCATATACATGGAAATATCTACACAGCTATCTCTTTACACATGGAAATAACTACACCGCTATCTGTATTAACATGGAAATATCTACACCGCCATCTGTATGAACATGGAAATATCTCCACCGCCATCTGTATGAACATATAAATATCTACACCGCCATCTGTATTAAGATGGAGATATCTACACAGCTATCTGTATAAACATGGAAATAGCTACACCGCTATCTGTATAAACATGGAAATATCTACACCGCTATCTGTATAAACATGGAAATATCTACACCGCTACCTGTATAAACATGGAAATATCAGCACAGCTATCTGTATGAACATGGAAATATCTACACTGCTATCTGTATGAACATGGAAATATCTACACAGCTATCTGTATGAACATGGATATATCTACACAGCCCTCTGGATGAACATGGAAATATCCACACCGATATCTGTGTAAACATGCATACATCTTCACCGCTATCTGTATAAACATGGAAATATCTACACCACTATCTGTATGAACATGGAAATATCTACACCGCTATGTGTTTGAAGATGGAAATATATACACCGCTATCTGCATGAAAATGGAAATATCTACACAGCTATCTGCATATAGATGGAAATATCTACACAGCTATCTCTTTACGCATGGAAATAACTACACCGCTATCTGTATGAACATGCAAATATCTACACCGCCATCTATATGAACATGGAAATATCTGCACCGCCATCTGTATGAACATATAAATATCTATACCGACATCTCTAATAAGATGGAGATATCTACACCGCTATCAGAATAAACATGGAAATATCTACACCGCTATCTGTATAAACATGGAAATATCTACACCGCTATCTGTATAAACATGGAAATATCTACACCGCTACCTGTATAAACATGGAAATATCAGCACCGCTATCTGTATAAGCCTGGAAATATCTACACCGCTATCTGTATGAACATGGAAATATCTACACCGCTATCTGTATGAACATGGATATATCTACAAAGCTATCTGAATGAACATGGAAATATCTACACCGCTATCTGTTTGAACATGTAAATATCTACACCGCTATCTGCAAGAAAATGGAAATATCTAAAAAGCTATCTGCATATACATGGAAATATCTACACAGCTATCTATTTACACATGGAAATAACTACACCGCTATATCTATAAACATGGAAATATCTACACCACCATCTATATGAACTTGGAAATATCTGCACCGCCATCTGTTTGAACATATAAATATCTACACCGCCATCTGTATTAAGAAGGAAATATCTAAACCGCTATCTGTATAAAGATGGAAATATCAGCACCGCTCTCGGTATGAAAATGGAAATATCTACACCGCTATCTGTATTAACATGGAAATATCTACACTGCTATCTGTATGAACATGGAAATAGCTACCCCGTTATGTGTATGAAAATGGAAATAGCTACACCGCTATCTGTATGAACATGGAAATATCTACACCGCTATCTGTATGAACATGGATATATCTACACAGCCATCTGTATGAACATTGAAATATCTACACCGCTATCTGTATGAACATGGAAATATCTACACCGCTATCTGTATGAACATGGATATATCTACACAGCCATCTGGATGAACATGGAAATATCTACACCGCTATCTGTGCAAACATGCATACATCTTCACCACTATCTGTATATACATGGAAATATCTGCACCGCTATCGGTATGAACATGGAAATATCTACACCGCTATCTGTATGAACATGGAAATACCTACACCGCTATCTGTATGAACATGGAAATATCTACACCGCTATCTGTATGAACATGGAAATACCTACACCGCTATCTGTATGAACTTGGATATATCTACACAGCCATCTGGATGAACATGGAAATATCTACACCGCTATCTGTGTAAACATGCATACATCTTCACCGCTATCTGTATAAACATGGAAATATCCACACTGCTATCTGTATGAACATGGAAATATCTGCACCGCTATCTGTATGAACATGGAAATATCTACACCGCTATCTGTTTGAACATGGAAATATCTACACCGCTATCTGCATGAAAAAGGAAGTATCTACACTGCTATCTGCATATACATGGAAATATCTACACAGCTATCTCTTTACACATGGAAATAACTACACCGCTATCTGTATTAACATGGAAATATCTACACCGCCATCTGTATGAACATGGAAATATCTCCACCGCCATCTGTATGAACATATAAATATCTACACCGCCATCTGTATTAAGATGGAGATATCTACACAGCTATCTGTATAAACATGGAAATAGCTACACCGCTATCTGTATAAACATGGAAATATCTACACCGCTATCTGTATAAACATGGAAATATCTACACCGCTACCTGTATAAACATGGAAATATCAGCACAGCTATCTGTATGAACATGGAAATATCTACACTGCTATCTGTATGAACATGGAAATATCTACACAGCTATCTGTATGAACATGGATATATCTACACAGCCCTCTGGATGAACATGGAAATATCCACACCGATATCTGTGTAAACATGCATACATCTTCACCACTATCTGTATAAACATGGAAATATCTACACCACTATCTGTATGAACATGGAAATATCTACACCGCTATGTGTTTGAAGATGGAAATATATACACCGCTATCTGCATGAAAATGGAAATATCTACACAGCTATCTGCATATAGATGGAAATATCTACACAGCTATCTCTTTACGCATGGAAATAACTACACCGCTATCTGTATGAACATGCAAATATCTACACCGCCATCTGTATGAACATGGAAATATCTGCACCGCCATCTGTATGAACATATAAATATCTATACCGACATCTCTAACAAGTTGGAGATATCTACACCGCTATCAGAATAAACATGGAAATATCTACACCGCTATCTGTATAAACATGGAAATATCTACACCGCTATCTGTATAAACATGGAAATATCTACACCGCTACCTGTATAAACATGGAAATATCAGCACCGCTATCTGTATAAGCCTGGAAATATCTACACCGCTATCTGTATGAACATGGAAATATCTACACCACTATCTGTATGAACATGGATATATCTACAAAGCTATCTGAATGAACATGGAAATATCTACACCGCTATCTGAACATGTAAATATCTACACCGCTATCTGCAAGAAAATGGAAATATCTAAAAAGCTATCTGCATATACATGGAAATATCTACACAGCTATCTATTTACACATGGAAATAACTACACCGCTATATCTATAAACATGGAAATATCTACACCACCATCTATATGAACTTGGAAATATCTGCACCGCCATCTGTTTGAACATATAAATATCTACACCGCCATCTGTATTAAGAAGGAAATATCTAAACCGCTATCTGTATAAAGATGGAAATATCAGCACCGCTCTTGGTATGAAAATGGAAATATCTACACTGCTATCTGTATGAACATGGAAATATCTACACCGCTATCTGTATGAACATGGAAATATCTACACCGCTATCTGTATGAACATGGATATATCTACACAGCCATCTGTATGAACATTGAAATATCTACACCGCTATCTGTATGAACATGGAAATATCTACACCGCTATCTGTATGAACATGGATATATCTACACAGCCATCTGGATGAACATGGAAATATCTACACCGCTATCTGTGCAAACATGCATACATCTTCACCACTATCTGTATATACATGGAAATATCTGCACCGCTATCGGTATGAACATGGAAATATCTACACCGCTATCTGTATGAACATGGAAATACCTACACCGCTATCTGTTTGGACATGGAAATATCTACACCGCTATCTGCATGAAAATGGAAATATCTACACTGCTATCTGCATATACATTTAAATATCTACACAGCTATCTCTTTACACATGGAAATAACTACACCACTATCTGTATGAACATGGAAATAACTACACCGCCATCTGTATGAACATGGAAATATCTGCACCGCCATCTGTATGAGCATATAAATATCTACACCGCCATCTGTATTAAGATGGAGATATCTACACTGCTATCTGTATAAACGTGGAAATATCTACACCGCCATCTGTATGAACATATAAATACACTGCCATCTGTATTAAGAAGGAAATATTTAAACCGCTCTCTGTATAAACATGGAAATATCTACACCGCTGCCTGTATAAACATGGAAATATCAGCACCGCTATCTGTATGAACATGGAAATATCTACACCGCTATCTGTAGGAACATGGAAATAGCTACACCGCTGCCTGTATAAACATGGAAATATCAGCACCGCTATCTGTATGAACATGGAAATATCTACACCACTATCTGTATGAACACGGATATATCTACACAGCCATCTGGATGAACATGGAAATATCTACACCACTATCTGTATGAACATGGAAATATCTACACCGCTATCTGTGTAAACATGCATAAATCTTCACCGCTATCTGCATAAACACTGAAATATCTACACCGCTATCTGTATGAACATGGAAATATCTACACCGCTATCTGTATGAACTTGGAAATATCTACACCGCTATCTGTTTGAAAATGGAAATATCTACACCGCTATCTGCATGAAAATGGAAATATCTACACTGTTATCTGCATATACATGGAAATATCTACACAGCTATACCATTACACATGGAAATAACTAAACCGCTATCTGTATGAACATGGAAATATCCACACCGCCATCTGTATGAACATGGAAATATCTGCACCGCCATCTGTATGAACATATAAATATCTACACCGCCATCTGTATTAAGATGGAGATATCTACACCGCTATCCGTATAAACATGCAAATATCTGCACCGCTATCTGTATAAACATGGATATATCTGCACCGCTATCTGTATAAACATGAAATATCTACACTGCTACCTGTATAAACATGGAAATATCAGCACCGCTATCTGTATGAACATGGAAATATCTACACCGCTATCTGTATGAACATGGCAATATCTACACTGCTATCTGTATGAACATGGAAATATCTACACCGCTATCTGTATGAACATGGATATATCTACACAGCCCTCTGGATGAACATGGAAATATCCACACCGATATCTGTGTAAACATGCATACATCTTCACCGCTATCTGTATAAACATGGAAATATCTACACCGCTATCTGTATGAACATGGAAATATCTACACCGCTATATGTTTGAAGATGGAAATACATACACCGCTATCTGCATGAAAATGGAAATATCTACACAGCTATCTGCATATACATGGAAATATCTACACAGCTATCTCTTTACACATGGAAATAACTACACCGCTATCTGTATGAACATGGAAATATCTTCACCGCCATCTGTAGGAACATGGATATATCTACACAGCCATCTGTATGAACATGGAAATATCTACACCGATATCTGTATGAACATGGAAATATCTAAACCGCTATCTGTGTAAACATGCATACATCTTCACCGCTATCTGTATAAACATGGAAATATCTACACTGCTATCTGTATGAACATGGAAATATCTACACCGCTATCTGTTTGAACATGGAAATATCTACACCGCTATCTGCATGAAAATGGAAATATCTACACAGCGATCTGCATATACATGGAAATATCTACAAAGCTATCTCTTTACACGTGGAAATAAGTACAGCGCTATCTCTATAAACATGGAAAAAGCTACACCGCCATCTGTATGAACATGGAAATATCTGCACCGCCATCTGTATGAACATATAAATATCTACACCGCCGTCTATATTAAAATGGAGATATCTACACCGCTATCTGTATAAACTTGGAAATATCTACACTGCTATCTCTATGAACATGGAAATTTCTACACCGCTATCTGTATGAACATGGAAATAGCTACACCGCTATCTGTATGAACATGGAAATATCTACAACACTACCGGTATGAACATGGAAATACCTACACCGCTATTTGTATGAACATGGATATATCTCCACAGCCATCTGGATGAACACGGAAATATCTACACCACTATCTGTATGAACATGGAAATATCTACACCGCTATCTGTGTAAATATGCATACATCTTCACCGCAATCTGTATAAACATGGTAATATCTACACTGCTCTCTGTATGAACATGGAAATATCTACACCGCTATCTGTTTGAACATGGAAATATCTACACCGCTATCTGCATGAAAATGGAAATATCTACACAGCTATCTGCATATATATGGAAATATCTACACAGCTATCTCTTTACACATGGAAATAACTACACCGCTATCTGTATGAACATGGAAATATCTTCACCGCCATCTGTATGAACATGGAAATAGCTGCACCGACATCTGTATGAACATACACATATCTACACGGCCATCTGTATTAAGATGGAGATATCTACACCGATATCTGTATAAACATGGAAATATCTACACCGCTATCTGTATAAACATGGCAATATCTACACCGCTATCTCTATAAACATGGAAATACCTACACCGCTACCTGTATAAACATGGAAATATCAGCACCGCTAACTGTATGAACATGGAAATATCATCCCCTCTATCTGAATGAACATGGAGATATCTACACCGCTATCTGTATGAACATGGAAATATCTAGGCCGCTATGTGAATGAACATGGAAATACCTTCATCGCCATCTGTATGAACATGGATATATCTACACAGCCATCTGGATGAACATGGATATATCTACACAGCCCTCTGGATGAACATGGAAATATCCACACGGCTATCTGTGTAAACATGCATACATCTTCACCGCTATCTGTATAAACATGGAAATATCTACACAGCCATCTGGATGAACATGGAAATATCTACACCGCTATCTGTATGAACATGGAAATATCTACACCGCTATCTGGATGAACATGGATATATCTACACAGCCATCTGGATGAACATGGAAATATCTACACCACTCTCTGTGTAAACATGCATACAACTTCACCTCTATCTGTATAAACATGGAAATATCTACACTGCTATCTGTATGAACTTGGAAATATCTGCACCGCTATCTGTATGAACATGGAAATATCTACACCGCTATCTGTTTGAACATGGAAATATCTACACCGCTATCTGCATGAAAATGGAAATATCTACACTGCTATCTGCATATACATGGAAATATCTACACAGCTATCTCTTTACGCATGGAAATAACTACACCGCTATCTGTATGAACATGGAAATATCTACACCGCCATCTGTATGAACATGGAAATATCTGCACCGCCTTCTGTATGAACATATAAATATCTACACCATCATCTGTATTAAGATGGAGATATCTACACCACTATCTGTATAAACATGGAAATATCTACACCGCTATCTGTATAAACATGGAAATATCTACACCGCTATCTGTATAAACATGGAAATATCTACACCGCTACCTGTATAAACATGGAAATATCAGCACCGCTATCTGTATGAACATGGAAATATCTACACTGCTATCTGTATGAACATGGATATATCTACACAGCTCTCTGGATGAACATGGAATTATCCACACCGCTATCTGTGTAAACATGCATACATCTTCACCGCTATCTGTATAAACATGGAAATATCTACACCGCTATCTCTATGAACATGGAAATATCTACACCGCTATCTGTTTGAAGATGGAAATATATACACCGCTATCTGCATGAAAATGGAAATATCTACACAGCTATCTGCATATAGATGGAAATATCTACACAGCTATCCCTTTACACATGGAAATAACTACCCCGCTATCTGTATGAACATGGAAATGTCTACACCGCCATCTGTATGAACATGTAAATATCTGCACCGCCATCTGCATGAAAATGTAAATATCTACACGGCCATCTCTATTAAGATGGAGATATCTACACCGCTATCTGAATAAACATGGAAATATCTACACCGCTATCTGTATAAACATGGAAATAGCTACACCGCTATCTGTATAAACATGGAAATATCTACACCGCTACCTGTATAAACATGGAAATATCAGCACCGCTATCTGTATGAACCTGGAAATATCTACACCGCTATCTGTATGAACATGGAAATATCTACACCGCTATCTGTATGAACATGGAAATATCTACAAAGCTATCTGAATGAACATGGAAATATCTACACCGCTATCTGTTTGAACATGTAAATATCTACACCGCTATCTGCATGAAAATGGAAATATCTACACAGCTATCTCTTTACACATGGAAATAACTACACCGCTATATCTATAAACATGGAAATATCTACACCACCATCTGTATGAACATGGAAATATCTGCACCGCCATCTGTTTGAACATGTAAATATCTACACCGCCATCTGTATTAAGAAGGAAATATCTAAACCGCTATCTGTATAAACATGGAAATATCAGCACCGCTCTCTGTATGAAAATGGAAATATCTACACCGCTATCTGTATGAACATGGAGATATCTACACTGCTATCTGTATGAACATGAAAATAGCTACACCGTTATGTGTATGAAAATGGAAATAGCTACTCCGCTATCTGTATGAACATGGAAATATCTACACCGCTATCTGTATGAACATGGATATATCTACACAGCCATCTGGATGAACATGGAAATATCTACACCGCTATCTGTATGAACATGGAAATATCTTCTCCGCTATCTGTATGAACATGGATATATCTACACAGCCATCTGGATGAACATGGAAATATCTACACCGCTATCTTTGTAAACATGCATACATCTTCACCACTATCTGTATAAACATGGAAATATCTGCACCGCTATCCGTATGAACATGGAAATATCTACACCGCTATCTGTTTGGACATGGAAATATCTACACCGCTATCTGCATGAAAATGGAAATATCTACACTGCTATCTGCATATACATTTAAATATCTACACAGCTATCTCTTTACACATGGAAATAACTACACCACTATCTGTATGAACATGGAAATAACTACACCGCCATCTGTATGAACATGGAAATATCTGCACGGCCATCTGTATGAACATATAAATATCTACACCTCCATCTGTATTAAGATGGAGATATCTACACTGCTATCTGTATAAACATGGAAATATCTACACCGCCATCTGTATGAACATATAAATACACCACCATCTGTATTAAAAAGGAAATATCTAAACCGCTATCTGTATAAACATGGAAATTTCTACACCGCTGCCTGTATAAACATGGAAATATCAGCACCGCTATCTGTATGAACATGGAAATATCTACACCGCTATCTGTAGGAACATGGAAATAGATACACCGCTGCCTGTATAAACATGGAAATATCAGCACCGCTATCTATATGAACATGGAAATATCTACACCACTATCTGTATGAACATATATATATCTACACAGCCATCTGGATGAACACGGAAATATCTACACCTCTATCTGTATGAACATGGAAATATCTACACGGCTATCTGTGTAAACATGCATACATCTTCACCGCTATCTGTATAAACATGGAAATATCTACACCGCTATCTGTATGAACATGGAAATATCTACACCGCTATCTGTATGAACATGGAAATATCTACACCGCTATCTGTTCGAACATGGAAATATCTACACCGCTATCTGCAAGAAAATGGAAATATCTACACTGCTATCTGCATATACATGGGAATATCTACACAGCTATATCTTTACACATGGAAATAACTACACTGCTATCTGTATGAACATGGAAATATCCACACCGCCATCTGTATGAACATGGAAATATCTGCACCGCCATCCGTATGAACATATAAATATCTACACCGCCATCTGTATTAAGATGGAGATATCTACACCGCTATCTGTACAAACATGGAAATATCTACACCGCTATCTGTATAAACATGGAAATATCTACACCGCTATCTGTATAAACATGGAAATATCTACACCGCTACCTGTATAAACATGGAAATATCAGCACCGCTATCTGTATGAACATGGAAATATCTACACCGCTATCTGTATGAACATGGAAATATCTACACCGCTACCTGTATAAACATGGAAATATCAGCACCGCTATCTGTATGAACATGGATATATCTACACAGCCCTCTGGATGAACATGGAAATATCCACACCGCTATCTGTGTAAACATGCATACATCTTCACCGCTATCTGTATAAACATGGAAATATCTACACCGCTATCTCTATGAACATGGAAATATCTACACCGCAATCTGTTTGAAGATGGAAATACATACACCGCTATCTGCATGAAAATGGAAATATCTACACAGCTATCTGCATATACATGGAAATATCTACACAGCTATCTCTTTTCACATGGAAATAACTACACCGCTATCTGTATGAACATGGAAATATCTACAGCGCCATCTGTGTGAACATGGAAATATCTGCACCGCCATCTGTATGAACATATAAATATCTACACCGCCATCTGTATTAAGATGGAGATATCTACACCGCTATCTGAATAAACATGGAAATATCTACACCGCTATCTGTACGAACATGGAAATATCTAAACCGCTATCCGCATGAAAATAGAAATATCTACACAGCTATCGACATATACATGGAAATATCTAAAAGCTATCTCTTTACACATGGAAATAACTACACCGCAATCTCTATAAACACGGAAATATCTACACCGCCACCTGTATGAACATGGAAATATCTGCACCGCCATCTGTATAAACATATAAATATCTACACCGCCATCTGTATTATGATGGAGATATCTACACCGCTATCTGTATAAACTTGGAAATATCTACACCGCTATCTGTACAAACATGGAAATACCTACACCGCTATCTTTATAAACATGGAAATATCAGCACCGCTCTCTGTATGAACATGGAAATATCAGCCCCTCTATCTGTATGAACATGGAAGTATCTACACCGCTATCTCTATGAACATGGAATTAACTACACCGCCATCTGTTTGAACATGGAAATATCTATACCACTATCTGCATGAAAATGGAAATACATACACAGCTAACTGCATATAAATGGAAATATCTACACAGCTATCTCTTTACACATGGAAATAACTACACCGCTATCTGTATGAACATGGAAATATCTTCACCGCCATCTGTAGGAACATGGATATATCTACACAGCCATCTGGATGAACATGGAAATATCTACACCGCTATCTGTTTGAACATGGAAATATCTACACCGCAATCTGTATGAACATGGAAATATCTACACCGCTATCTGTATGAACATGGATATATCTACACAGCCCTCTGGATGAACATGGAAATATCCACACCGCTATCTGTGTAAACATGCATACATCTTCACCGCTATCTGTATAAACATGGAAATATCTACACCGCTATCTCTATGAACATGGAAATATCTACACCGCTATCTGTTTGAAGATGGAAATACATACACCGCTATCTGCATGAAAATGGAAATATCTACACAGCTATCTGCATATACATGGAAATATCTACACAGCTATCTCTTTACACATGGAAATAACTACACCGCTATCTGTATGAACATGGAAATATCTACAGTGCCATCTGTGAGAACATGGAAATATCTGCACCGCCATCTGTATGAACATATAAATATCTACACCGCCATCTGTATTAAGATGGAGATATCTACACCGCTATCTGTATGAACATGGAAATATCTACACCGCTATCTGTACGAACATGGAAATATCTAAACCGCTATCTGCATGAAAATAGAAATATCTAAACAGCTATCTGCATATACATGGTAATATCTACAAAGCTATCTCTTTACACATGGAAATAACTACACCGCTATCTCTATAAACACTGAAATATCTACACAGCCCTCTGGATGAACATGGAAATATCCACACCGCTATCTGTGTAAACATGCATACATCTTCACCGCTATCTGTATAAACATGGAAATATCTACACCGCTATCTGCATGAACATGGAAATATCTACACTGCTATCTGTGTAAACATGCATACATCTTCACCGCAATCTGTATAAGCATGGAAATATCAACACCGCTATCTGTATGAACGTGGAAATATCTACACCGCTATCTGTTTGAACATGGAAATATCTAAATCGCTATCAGCATGAAAATGGAAATATCTACACAGCTATCTGCATATACATGGAAATATCTACACATCTATCTCTTTACACATGTATATAACTACACCGCTATCTGTATGAACATGGAAATGTCTGCACCGCCATCTGTATGAACATATAAATATCTACACCGTCATCTGTATTAAGATGGAGATATCTACACCGCTATCTGTATAAACATGGAAATATCTACACCGCTATCTGAATAAACATGGAAATATCTACACCGCTCTCTGTATAAACATGGAAATATCAGCACCGCTATCTGTATGAACATGGAAATATCAGCCCCTCTGTCTGTATGAACATGGAAGTATCTACACCCCTATCTCTATGAAAATGGAAATATCTGCACCGCTATCTGTGTAAACATGCAAACATCTTCACCGCTATCTGTATAAACATGGAAATATCTACACTGCTATCTGTATGAACATGGAAATATCTACACCGCTAGCTGTTTGAACATGGAAATATCTACACAGCTATCTGCATGAAAATGGAAATATCTACACAGCGATCTGCATATACATGGAAATATCTACAAAGCTATCTCTTTACACGTGGAAATAAGTACAGCGCTATCTCTATAAACATGGAAATAGCTACACCGCGATCTGTATGAACATGGAAATATCTGCACCGCCATCTGTATGAACATATAAATATCTACACCGCCGTCTATATTAAAATGGAGATATCTACACCGCTATCTGTATAAACTTGGAAATATCTACCCTGCTATCCCTATGAACATGGAAATTTCTACACCGCTATCTGTATGAACGTGGAAATAGCTACACCGCTATCTGTATGAACATGGAAATATCTACACCACTACCTTTATGAACATGGAAATATCTACACCGCTATTTGTAAGAACATGGATATATCTACACAGCCATCTGGATGAACACGGAAATATCTACACCACTATCTGTATGAACATGGAAATATCTACACCGCTATCTGTGTAAATATGCATACATCTTCACCGCAATCTGTATAAACATGGTAATACCTACACCGCTCTCTGTATGAACATGGAAATATCTACACCGCTATCTGTTTGAACATGGAAATATGTACACCGCTATCTGCATGAAAATGGAAATATCTACACAGCTATCTGCATATACATTTAAATATCTACACAGCTATCTCTTTACTCATGGAAATAACTACACCGCTATCTGTATGAACATGGAAATATCTTCACCGCCATCTGCATGAACATGGAAATAGCTGCACCGACATCTGTATGAACATATACATATCTACACGGCCATCTGTATTAAGATGGAGATATCTACACCGATATCTGTATAAACATGGAAATATCTACACCGCTATCTGTAAAAACATGGCAATATCTACAGCGCTATCTGTATAAACATGGAAATATCTACACCGCTACCTGTATAAACATGGAAATATCAGCACCGCTATCTGTATGAACATGGAAATATCAGACCCTCTATCTGTATGAACATGGAGATATCTACACCGCTATCTGTATGAACATGGAAATATCTAGACCGCTATCTGAATGAACATGGAAATACCTTCACCGCCATCTGTATGAACATGGATATTTCTACACAGCCATCTGGATGAACATGGATATATCTACACAGCCCTCTGGATGAACTTGGAAATATCCACACCGTTATCTGTGTAAACATGCATACATCTTCACTGCTATCTGTATAAACATGGAAATATCTACACCGCTATCTGTATGAACATGGAAATATCTACACCGCTATCTGTTTGAAGATGGAAATATCTACACCGCTATCTGTGTAAACATGCATACATCTTCACCGCTATCTCTATAAACATGGAAATATCTACACTGCTATCTGTATGAACATGGAAATATCTACACCGCTATCTGTTTGAACATGGAAATATCTACACCGCTATCTGCATGAAAATGGAAATATCTACAAAGCTGTCTGCATATACATGGAAACATCTACACAGTTATCTCTTTACACATGGAAATATCTACACCGCTAAATCTATAAACATGGAAATATCTACACCGCCATCTGTATGAACATGGAAATATCTGCACCACCATCTGTATGAACATATAAATATCTACACCGCCATCTGTATTAAGAAGGAAATATATAAACCGCTATATGTATGAACATTGAAATATCTACACCGCTATCTGTATGAACATGGAAATATCTACACCGCTATCTGTGTAAACATGCATATATCTTCACCGCTATCTGTATAAACATGGAAATATCTACACCGCTATCTGTGTAAACATGCATATATCTTAACCGCTATCTGTATAAACATGGAAATATCTACACCGCTATCTGTATGAACATGGAAATATCTACACCGCTATCTGTACGAACATGGAAATATCTAAACCGCTATCTGCATGAAAATAGAAATATCTACACAGCTATCTGCATATACATGGAAATATCTACAAAGCTATCTCTTTACACATGGAAATAACTACACCGCTATCTCTATAAACACGGAAATATCTACACTGCCATCTGTAAGAATATGGAAATATCTGCACCGCCATCTGTATAAACATATAAATATCTACACCGCCATCTGTATTTAGATGGAGATATCTACACCGCTATCTGTATAAACTTGGAAATATCTACACCGCTATCTGTATAAACATGGAAATATCTACACCGCTATCTGTATAACCATGGAAATACCTACACCGCTACCTGTATAAACATGGAAATATCAGCACCGCTATCTGTATGAACATGGAAATATCTACACCGCTATCTCTATGAACATGGAAATATCTACACTGCTATCTGTATGAACATGGAAATAGCTACACTGCTATCTGTATGAACGTGGAAGTATCTACACCACTATCTGTAGGAACATGGAAATATCTACACCGCTATCAGCATGAACATGGATATATCTACACAGCCTTCTGGATGAACATGGAAATATCTACACCGCTATCTGCATGAACATGGAAATATCTACACTGCTATCTGTGTAAACATGCATACATCTTCACCGCAATCTGTATAAGCATGGAAATATCAACACCGCTATCTGTATGAACGTGGAAATATCTACACCGCTATCTGTTTGAATATGGAAATATCTAAACCGCTATCAGCATGAAAATGGAAATATCTACACAGCTATCTGCATATACATGGAAATATCTACACATCTATCTCTTTACACATGTAAATAACTACACCGCTATCTGTATGAACATGGAAATGTCTGCACCGCCATCTGTATGAACATATAAATATCTACACCGCCATCTGTATTAAGATGGAGATATCTACACCGCTATCTGTATAAACATGTAAATATCTACACCGCTATCTGAATAAACATGGAAATATCTACACCGCTCTCTGTATAAACATGGAAATATCAGCACCGCTATCTGTTTGAACATGGAAATATCAGCCCCTCTATCTGTATGAACATGGTAGTATCTACACCGCTATCTCTATGAACATGGAATTATCTACACCGCTATCTGTTTGAACATGGAAATATCTAAACCGCTATCTGCATGAAAATGGAAATGTATACACAGCTATCTGCATATACATGGAAATATCTACACATCTATCTCTTTACACATGGAAATAACTACACCGCTATCTGTATGAACATGGAAATATCTTCACCGACATCTGTAGGAACATGGATATATCTACACAGCCATCTGGATGAACATGGAAATATCTACACCGCTATCTGTATGCACATGGAAATATCTACACCGCTATCTGTGTAAACATGCAAACATCTTCACCGCTATCTGTATAAACATGGAAATATCTACACTGCTATCTGTATGAACATGGAAATATCTACACCGCTATCTGTTTGAACATGGAAATATCTACACCGCTATCTGCATGAAAATGGAAATATCTACACAGCGATCTGCATATAAATGGAAATATCTACAAAGCTATCTCTTTACACGTGGAAATAAGTACAGCGCTATCTCTATAAACATGGAAATATCTACACCGCCATCTGTATGAACATGGAAATATCTGCACCGCCATCTGTATGAACGTATAAATATCTACACCGCCATCTATATTAAAATGGAGATATCTACACCGCTATCTGTATAAACTTGGAAATATCTACACTGCTATCTCTATGAACATGGAAATTTCTACACCGCTATCTGTATGAACATGGAAATAGCTACACCGCTATCTGTATGAACATGGAAATATATACACCACTACCTGTATGAACATGGAAATATCTACACCGCTATTTGTATGAACATGGATATATCTACACAGCCATCTGGATGAACACGGAAATATCTACACCACTATCTGTATGAACATGGAAATATCTACACCGCTATCTGTTTGAAGATCGAAATATATACATCGCTATCTGCATGAAAATGGAAATATCTACACAGCTATCTCTTTACACATGGAAATAACTACACTGCTATCTCTATAAACATGGAAATGTCTACACCGCCATCTCTATAAACATGGAAATATCAGCACCGCTCTCTGTATGAACATGGAAATATCAGCCCCTCTATCTGTACGAACATGGAAGTATCTACACCGCTATCTCTATGAACATGGAAATATCTACACCGCTATCTGTTTGAACATGGAAATATCTATACCGCTATCTGCATGAAAATGGAAATACATACACAGCTATCTGCATATACGTGGAAATATCTACACAGCTATCTCTTTACACATGGAAATAACTACACCGCTATCTGTATGAACATGGAAATATCTACACCGCTATCTGCTTGAACATGGAAATATGTACACCGCTATCTGCATGAAAATGGAAATATCTACAAAGCTGTCTGCATATACATGGAAACATCTACACAGCTATCTCTTTACACATGGAAATAACTACACCGCTAAATCTATAAACATGGAAATATCTACACCGCCATCTGTATGAACATGGAAATATCTGCACCACCATCTGTATGAACATATAAATATCTACACCGCCATCTGTATTAAGAAGGAAATATCTAAACCGCTATCTGTATGAACATTGAAATATCTACACCGCTATCTGTATGAACATGGAAATAGCTACACCGCTATCTGTAGGAACATGGAAATATCTACACCGCTATCAGCATGAACATGGATATATCTACACAGCCATCTGGATGAACATGGAAATATCTACACCGCTATCTGCATGAACATGGAAATATCTACACTGCTATCTGTGTAAACATGCATACATCTTCACCGCAATCTGTATAAGCACGGAAATATCAACACCGCTATCTGTATGAACGTGGAAATATCTACACCGCTATCTGTTTGAACATGGAAATATCTAAACCGCTATCAGAATGAAAATGGAAATATCTACAAAGCTGTCTGCATATACATGGAAACATCTACACAGCTATCTCTTTACACATGGAAATAACTACACC
Source organism: Gorilla gorilla gorilla (assembly GCF_029281585.2). Lineage (NCBI taxonomy): Eukaryota > Metazoa > Chordata > Mammalia > Primates > Hominidae > Gorilla > Gorilla gorilla. The sequence continues at coordinate 8,546,673 of NC_086017.1, forward strand.
GCTAAATCTATAAACATGGAAATATCTACACCGCCATCTGTATGAACATGGAAATATCTGCACCACTATCTGTATGAACATATAAATATCTACACCGCCATCTGTATTAAGAAGGAAATATCTAAACCGCTATCTGTATGAACATTGAAATATCTACACCGCTATCTGTATGAACATGGAAATAGCTACACCGCTATCTGTAGGAACATGGAAATATCTACACCGCTATCAGCTTGAACATGGATATATCTACACAGCCATCTGGATGAACATGGAAATATCTACTCCGCTATCTACATGAACATGGAAATATCTACACTGCTATCTGTGTAAACATGCATACATCTTCACCGCAATCTGTATAAGCACGGAAATATCAACACCGCTATCTGTATGAACGTGGAAATATCTACACCGCTATCTGTTTGAACATGGAAATATCTAAACCGCTATCAGAATGAAAATGGAAATATCTACACAGCTATCTGCATATACTTGGAAATATCTACACATCTATCTCTTTACACATGTAAATAACTACACCGCTATCTGTATGAACATGGAAATGTCTGCACCGCCATCTGTATGAACATATAAATATCTACACCGCCATCTGTATTAAGATGGAGATATCTACACCGCTATCTGTATAAACATGGAAATATCTACACCGCTATCTGAATAAACATGGAAATATCTACACCGCTCTCTGTATAAACATGGAAATATCAGCACCGCTATCTGTATGAACATGGAAATATCAGCCCCTCTATCTGTATGAACATGGTAGTATCTACACCGCTATCTGTATAAACATGTAAATATCTACACCGCTATCTGAATAAACATGGAAATATCTACACCGCTCTCTGTATAAACATGGAAATATCAGCACCGCTATCTGTTTGAAAATGGAAATATCAGCCCCTCTATCTGTATGAACATGGTAGTATCTACACCGCTATCTCTATGAACATGGAATTATCTACACCGCTATCTGTTTGAACATGGAAATATCTAAACCGCTATCTGCATGAAAATGGAAATGTATACACAGCTATCTGCATATACATGGAAATATCTACACATCTATCTCTTTACACATGGAAATAACTACACCGCTATCTGTATGAACATGGAAATATCTTCACCGACATCTGTAGGAACATGGATATATCTACACAGCCATCTGGATGAACATGGAAATATCTACACCGCTATCTGTATGCACATGGAAATATCTACACCGCTATCTGTGTAAACATGCAAACATCTTCACCGCTATCTGTATAAACATGGAAATATCTACACTGCTATCTGTATGAACATGGAAATATCTACACCGCTATCTGTTTGAACATGGAAATATCTACACCGCTATCTGCATGAAAATGGAAATATCTACACAGCGATCTGCATATAAATGGAAATATCTACAAAGCTATCTCTTTACACGTGGAAATAAGTACAGCGCTATCTCTATAAACATGGAAATATCTACACCGCCATCTGTATGAACATGGAAATATCTGCACCGCCATCTGTATGAACGTATAAATATCTACACCGCCATCTATATTAAAATGGAGATATCTACACCGCTATCTGTATAAACTTGGAAATATCTACACTGCTATCTCTATGAACATGGAAATTTCTACACCGCTATCTGTATGAACATGGAAATAGCTACACCGCTATCTGTATGAACATGGAAATATATACACCACTACCTGTATGAACATGGAAATATCTACACCGCTATTTGTATGAACATGGATATATCTACACAGCCATCTGGATGAACACGGAAATATCTACACCACTATCTGTATGAACATGGAAATATCTACACCGCTATCTGTTTGAAGATCGAAATATATACATCGCTATCTGCATGAAAATGGAAATATCTACACAGCTATCTCTTTACACATGGAAATAACTACACTGCTATCTCTATAAACATGGAAATGTCTACACCGCCATCTGTATAAACATGGAAATATCAGCACCGCTCTCTGTATGAACATGGAAATATCAGCCCCTCTATCTGTACGAACATGGAAGTATCTACACCGCTATCTCTATGAACATGGAAATATCTACACCGCTATCTGTTTGAACATGGAAATATCTATACCGCTATCTGCATGAAAATGGAAATACATACACAGCTATCTGCATATACGTGGAAATATCTACACAGCTATCTCTTTACACATGGAAATAACTACACCGCTATCTGTATGAACATGGAAATATCTACACCGCTATCTGCTTGAACATGGAAATATGTACACCGCTATCTGCATGAAAATGGAAATATCTACAAAGCTGTCTGCATATACATGGAAACATCTACACAGCTATCTCTTTACACATGGAAATAACTACACCGCTAAATCTATAAACATGGAAATATCTACACCGCCATCTGTATGAACATGGAAATATCTGCACCACCATCTGTATGAACATATAAATATCTACACCGCCATCTGTATTAAGAAGGAAATATCTAAACCGCTATCTGTATGAACATTGAAATATCTACACCGCTATCTGTATGAACATGGAAATAGCTACACCGCTATCTGTAGGAACATGGAAATATCTACACCGCTATCAGCATGAACATGGATATATCTACACAGCCATCTGGATGAACATGGAAATATCTACACCGCTATCTGCATGAACATGGAAATATCTACACTGCTATCTGTGTAAACATGCATACATCTTCACCGCAATCTGTATAAGCACGGAAATATCAACACCGCTATCTGTATGAACGTGGAAATATCTACACCGCTATCTGTTTGAACATGGAAATATCTAAACCGCTATCAGAATGAAAATGGAAATATCTACAAAGCTGTCTGCATATACATGGAAACATCTACACAGCTATCTCTTTACACATGGAAATAACTACACCGCTAAATCTATAAACATGGAAATATCTACACCGCCATCTGTATGAACATGGAAATATCTGCACCACCATCTGTATGAACATATAAATATCTACACCGCCATCTGTATTAAGAAGGAAATATCTAAACCGCTATCTGTATGAACATTGAAATATCTACACCGCTATCTGTATGAACATGGAAATAGCTACACCGCTATCTGTAGGAACATGGAAATATCTACACCGCTATCAGCTTGAACATGGATATATCTACACAGCCATCTGGATGAACATGGAAATATCTACTCCGCTATCTGCATGAACATGGAAATATCTACACTGCTATCTGTGTAAACATGCATACATCTTCACCGCAATCTGTATAAGCACGGAAATATCAACACCGCTATCTGTATGAACGTGGAAATATCTACACCGCTATCTGTTTGAACATGGAAATATCTAAACCGCTATCAGAATGAAAATGGAAATATCTACACAGCTATCTGCATATACTTGGAAATATCTACACATCTATCTCTTTACACATGTAAATAACTACACCGCTATCTGTATGAACATGGAAATGTCTGCACCGCCATCTGTATGAACATATAAATATCTACACCGCCATCTGTATTAAGATGGAGATATCTACACCGCTATCTGTATAAACATGGAAATATCTACACCGCTATCTGAATAAACATGGAAATATCTACACCGCTCTCTGTATAAACATGGAAATATCAGCACCGCTATCTGTATGAACATGGAAATATCAGCCCCTCTATCTGTATGAACATGGTAGTATCTACACCGCTATCTCTATGAACATGGAAATATCTACACCGCTATCTGTTTGAACATGGAAATATCTAAACCGCTATCTGCATGAAAATGGAAATGTATACACAGCTATCTGCATATAGATGGAAATATCTACACAGCTATCTCTTTACACATTGAAATAACTACACCGCTATCTGTATGAACATGGAAATATCTTCACCGCCATCTGTAGGAACATGGATATATCTACACAGCCATCTGGATGAACATGGAAATATCTACACCGCTATCTGTATGAACATGGAAATATCTACACCGCTATCTGTGTAAACATGCAAACATCTTCACCGCTATCTGTATAAACATGGAAATATCTACACTGCTATCTGTATGAACATGGAAATATCTACACCGCTATCTGTTTGAACATGGAAATATCTACACCGCTATCTGCATGAAAATGGAAATATCTACACAGCGATCTGCATATACATGGAAATATCTACAATGCTATCTCTTTACACGTGGAAATAAGTACAGCACTATCTCTATAAACTTGGAAATATCTGCACCGCCATCTGTATGAACATGGAAATATCTGCACCGCCATCTGTATGAACATATAAATATGTACACCGCCATCTGTATTAAGATGGAGATATCTACACCGCTACCTGAATAAACATGGAAATATCTACACCTCTATCTGTATAAACATGGAAATATCTACAATGCTATCTGTATAACCATGGAAATATCTACACCGCTATCTGTATGAACATGGAAATATCTACACTGCTATCTGTATGAACATGGAAATATCTGCACCGCCATCTGTATGAACATATAAATATCTACACCGCCATCTGTATTAAGATGGAGATATCTACACCGCTATCTGAATAAACATGGAAATATCTACACCGCTATCTGTATAAACATGGAAATATCTACACCGCTGCCTGTATGAACATGGAAATATCAGCACTGCTATCTGTATGAACATGGAAATATCTACATCGCTATCTGTATGAACATGGAAATATCTACACTGCTATCTGTATGAACATGGAAATAGCTACACCGTTATCTGTATGAACATGGAAATAGCTACACCACTATCTGTATGAACATGGAAATATCTACACCGCTATCTGTATGAACATGGATATATCTACACAGCCATCTGGATGAACATGGAAATATCTACACCGCTATCTGTATGAACATGGAAATATCTACACCGCTATCTGTATGAACATGGATATATCTACACAGCCATCTGGATGAACATGGAAATATCTACACCGCTATCTGTTTGAAGATGGAAATACATACACCGCTATCTGCATGAAAATGGAAATATCTACACAGCTATCTGCATATACATGGAAATATCTACACAGCTATCTCTTTACACATGGAAATAACTACACCGCTATCTGTATGAACATGGAAATATCTACACCGCCATTTGTATGAACATGGAAATACCTGCACCGCCATCTGTATGAACATATAAATATCTACACCGCCATCTGTATTAAGATGGAGATATCTACACCGCTATCTGAATAAACATGGAAATATCTACACCGCTATCTCTACGAACATGGAAATATCTAAACCGCTATCTGCATGAAAATAGAAATATCTACACAGCTATCGGCATATACATGGAAATATCTACAAAGCTATTTCTTTACACATGGAAGTAACTACACCGCTATCTCTATAAACACGGAAATATCTACACCGCCATCTGTATGAACATGGAAATATCTGCACCGCCATCTGTATAAACATATAAATATCTACACCGCCATCTGTATTATGATGGAGATATCTACACCGCTATCTGTATAAACTTGGAAATATCTACACCGCTATCTGTATAAACATGGAAATATCTACACCGCTATCTGTATAAACATGGAAATATCAGCACCGCTCTCTGTATGAACATGGAAATATCAGCCCCTCTATCTGTACGAACATGGAAGTATCTACACCGCTATCTCTATGAACATGGAAATATCTACACCGCTATCTGTTTGAACATGGAAATATCTATACCGCTATCTGCATGAAAATGGAAATACATACACAGCTATCTGCATATACGTGGAAATATCTACACAGCTATCTCTATACACATGGAAATAACTACACCGCTATCTGTATGAACATGGAAATATCTTCACCGCCATCTGTAGGAACATGGATATATCTACACAGCCATCTGGATGAACATGGAAATATCTACACCGCTATCTGTTTGAACATGAAAATATCTACACCGCTATCTGTGTAAACATGCATACATATTCACCGCTATCTCTATAAACATGGAAATATCTACACTGCTATCTGTATGAACATGGAAATATCTACACCGCTATCTGCTTGAACATGGAAATATCTACACCGCTATCTGCATGAAAATGGAAATATCTACAAAGCTGTCTGCATATACATGGAAACATCTACACAGCTATCTCTTTACACATGGAAATAACTACACCGCTAAATCTATAAACATGGAAATATCTACACCGCCATCTGTATGAACATGGAAATATCTGCACCACCATCTGTATGAACATATAAATATCTACACCGCCATCTGTATTAAGAAGGAAATATCTAAACCGCTATCCGTATGAACATTGAAATATCTACACCGCTATCTGTATGAACATGGAAATAGCTACACCGCTATCTGTAGGAACATGGAAATATCTACACCGCTATCAGCATGAACATGGATATATCTACACAGACATCTGGATGAACATGGAAATATCTACACCGCTATCTGCATGAACATGGAAATATCTACACTGCTATCTGTGTAAACATGCATACATCTTCACCGCAATCTGCATAAGCACGGAAATATCAACACCGCTATCTGTATGAACGTGGAAATATCTACACCGCTATCTGTTTGAACATGGAAATATCTAAACCGCTATCAGCATGAAAATGGAAATATCTACACAGCTAACTGCATATACTTGGAAATATCTACACATCTATCTCTTTACACATGTAAATAACTACACCGCTATCTGTATGAACCTGGAAATGTCTGCACCGCCATCTGTATGAACATATAAATATCTACACCGCCATCTGTATTAAGATGGAGATATCTACACCGCTATCTGTATAAACATGGAAATATCTACACCACTATCTGAATAAACATGGAAATATCTACACAGCTATCTGCATATACATGGAAATATCTACAGAGCTATCTCTTTACACATGGAAATAACTACACCGCTATCTGTATGAACATGGAAATATCTACACCGCCATCTGTAGGAACATGGATATATCTACACAGCCATCTGGATGAACATGGAAATATCTACACCGCTATCTGTATGAACATGGAAATATCTACACCGCTATCTGTATGAACATGGATATATCTACACAGCCATCTGGATGAACATGGAAATATCTACACCGCTATCTGTTTGAAGATGGAAATACATACACCGCTATCTGCATGAAAATGGAAATATCTACACAGCTATCTGCATATACATGGAAATATCTACACAGATATCTCTTTACACATGGAAATAACTACACCGCTATCTGTATGAACATGGAAATATCTACACCGCCATTTGTATGAACATGGAAATATCTGCACCGCCTTCTGTATGAACATATAAATATCTACACCGCCATCTGTATTAATATGGAGATATCTACACCGCTATCTGAATAAACATGGAAATATCTACACCGCTATCTCTACGAACATGGAAATATCTAAACCGCTATCTGCATGAAAATAGAAATATCTACACAGCTATCGGCATATACATGGAAATATCTACAAAGCTATTTTTTACACATGGAAGTAACTACTCCGCTATCTCTATAAACACGGAAATATCTACACCGCCATCTGTATGAACATGGAAATATCTGCACCGCCATCTGTATAAACATATAAATATCTACACCGCCATCTGTATTATGATGGAGATATCTACACCGCTATCTGTATAAACTTGGAAATATCTACACCGCTATCTGTATAAACATGGAAATACCTACACCGCTATCTGTATAAACATGGAAATATCAGCACCGCTCTCTGTATGAACATGGAAATATCAGCCCCTCTATCTGTACGAACATGGAATTATCTACACCGCTATCTCTATGAACATGGAAATATCTACACCGCTATCTGTTTGAACATGGAAATATCTATACCGCTATCTGCATGAAAATGGAAATACATACACAGCTATCTGCATATACGTGGAAATATCTACACAGCTATCTCTTTACACATGGAAATAACTACACCGCTATCTGTATGAACATGGAAATATCTTCACCGCCATCTGTAGGAACATGGATATATCTACACAGCCATCTGGATGAACATGGAAATATCTACACCGCTATCTGTTTGAACATGGAAATATCTACACCGCTATCTGTGTAAACATGCATACATCTTCACCGCTATCTCTATAAACATGGAAATATCTACACTGCTATCTGTATGAACATGGAAATATCTACACCGCTATCTGCTTGAACATGGAAATATGTACACCGCTATCTGCATGAAAATGGAAATATCTACAAAGCTGTCTGCATATACATGGAAACATCTACACAGCTATCTCTTTACACATGGAAATAACTACACCGCTAAATCTATAAACATGGAAATATCTACACCGCCATCTGTATGAACATGGAAATATCTGCACCACCATCTGTATGAACATATAAATATCTACACCGCCATCTGTATTAAGAAGGAAATATCTAAACCGCTATCTGTATGAACATTGAAATATCTACACCGCTATCTGTATGAACATGGAAATAGCTACACCGCTATCTGTAGGAACATGGAAATATCTACACCGCTATCAGCATGAACATGGATATATCTACACAGCCATCTGGATGAACATGGAAATATCTACACCGCTATCTGCATGAACATGGAAATATCTACACTGCTATCTGTGTAAACATGCATACATCTTCACCGCAGTCTGTATAAGCACGGAAATATCAACACCGCTATCTGTATGAACGTGGAAATATCTACACCGCTATCTGTTTGAACATGGAAATATCTAAACCGCTATCAGAATGAAAATGGAAATATCTACACAGCTATCTGCATATACTTGGAAATATCTACACATCTATCTCTTTACACATGTAAATAACTACACCGCTATCTGTATGAACATGGAAATGTCTGCACCGCCATCTGTATGAACATATAAATATCTACACCGCCATCTGTATTAAGATGGAGATATCTACACCGCTATCTGTATAAACATGGAAATATCTACACCGCTATCTGAATAAACATGGAAATAACTACACCGCTCTCTGTATAAACATGGAAATATCAGCACCGCTATCTGTATGAACATGGAAATATCAGCCCCTCTATCTGTATGAACATGGCAGTATCTACACCGCTATCTCTATGAACATGGAAATATCTACACCGCTATCTGTTTGAACATGGAAATATCTAAACCGCTATCTGCATGAAAATGGAAATGTATACACAGCTATCTGCATATACATGGAAATATCTACACAGCTATCTCTTTACACATTGAAATAACTACACCGCTATCTGTATGAACATGGAAATATCTTCACCGCCATCTGTAGGAACATGGATATATCTACACAGCCATCTGGATGAACATGGAAATATCTACACCGCTATCTGTATGAACATGGAAATATCTACACCGCTATCTGTGTAAACATGCAAACATCTTCACCGCTATCTGTATAAACATGGAAATATCTACACTGCTATCTGTATGAACATGGAAATATCTACACCGCTATCTGTTTGAACATGGAAATATCTACACCGCTATCTGCATGAAAGTGGAAATATCTACACAGCGATCTGCATATACATGGAAATATCTACAATGCTATCTCTTTACACGTGGAAATAAGTACAGCGCTATCTCTATAAACATGGAAATAGCTACACCGCCATCTGTATGAACATGGAAATATCTGCACCGCCATCTGTATGAACATATAAATATCTACACCGCCATCTATATTAAAATGGAGATATCTACACCGCTATCTGTATAAACTTGGAAATATCTACACTGCTATCTCTATGAACATGGAAATTTCTACACCGCTATCTGTATGAACATGGAAATAGCTACACCGCTATCTGTATGAACATGGAAATATCTACACCACTACCTGTATGAACATGGAAATATCTACACCGCTATTTGTATGAACATGGATATATCTACACAGCCATCTGGATGAACACGGAAATATCTACACCACTATCTGTATGAACATGGAAATATCTACACCGCTATCTGTTTGAAGATGGAAATATATACATCGCTATCTGCATGAAAATGGAAATATCTACACAGCTATCTGCATATAGATGGAAATATCTACACAGCAATCTCTTTACACGTGGAAATAACTACACCACTATCTGTATGAACATGGACATATCTACACCGCCATCTGTATGAACATGGAAATATCTGCACCGCCATCTGTATGAACATATAAATATCTACACCGCCATCTGTATTAAGATGGAGATAACTACACCGCTATCTGAATAAACATGGAAATATCTACACCGCTATCTGTATAAACATGGAAATATCTACACCACTATCTGTATAAACATGGAAATATCTACACCGCTACCTGTATAAACACGGAAATATCAGCACCGCTATCTGTATGAACCTGGAAATGTCTACACCGCTATCTGAATGAACATGGAAATATCTACACCGCTATCTGTATGAACATGGAAATATATACACCACTACCTGTATGAACATGGAAATATCTACACCTCTATCTCCATGAACATGGATATATCTACACAGCCATCTGGAAGAACATTTAAATATCTACACCGCTATCTGTATGATCATGGAAATATCTACACCGCTATCTGAGTATATATGCATACATCTTCACCGCAATCTGTATAAACATGGAAATATCTACACCGCTATCTGTATGAACATGGAAATATCTACACGGCTATCTGTTTCAACTTGGAAATATCTACACCGCTATCTGTATAAACATGGAAATATCTACACCGCTATCTGTATAAACATGGAAATATCTACACCGCTACCTGTATAAACATGGAAATATCTACACCGCTACCTGTATAAACATGGAAATATCAGCACCGCTATCTGTATGAACATGGAAATATCAGCCCCTCTATCTGTATGAACATGGAAATATCTACACCGCTATCTGTATGAACATGGAAATAGCTACACCGCTATCTGTATGAACATGGAAATATCTACATCACTATCTGTATGAACATGGAAATATCTACACCGATATCTGTATGAACATGGTAATATGTACACCGCTATCTGTATGAGCATGGAAATATCTTCACCGCCATCTGTATGAACATGGATATATCTACACAGCCATCTGGATGAACATGGAAATATCTACACCGCTATCTGTATGAACATGGAAATAGCTACACCGCTATCTGTATGAACATGGAAATATCTACACCACTATCTGTATGAACTTGGAAATATATACACCGCTATCTGTATGAACATGGAAATAACTTCACAGCCATCTGTATGAAAATGGATATATCTACACAGCCATATGGATGAACATGGAAATATCTACACCGCTATCTGCATGAACATGGAAATAGCTACACCGCTATCTGTATGAACATGGAAATAGCTACACCGCCATCTGTATGAACATGGAAATATCTGCACCGCCATCTGTACGAACATATAAATATCTACACCGCCATCCGTATTAAGATGGAGATATCTGCACCGCTATCTTTATAAACCTGGAAATATCTACACCGCTATCTGTATAAACATGGAAATATGCAAACCGCTATCTGTATAAACATGGAAATATCCACACAGCTACCTATATAAACATGGAAATATCAGCACCGTTATCTGTATGAACATGGAAATAGCTACACCGCTATCTGTATGAACATGGAAATATCTACACCACTATCTGTATGAACATGGAAATATCTACACCGCTATCTGTATGAACATGGAATTATCTTCACCGCCATCTGTATGAACATGGATATGTCTACACAGCCATCTGGATGAACATGGAAATATCTACACCGCTACCTGTATGAACATGGAAATAGCTACACCGCTATCTGTATGAACAAGGAAATATCTACATCACTATCTGTATGAACATGGAAATATCTACACCGCTACCTGTATAAACATGGAAATATAAGCACCGCTATCTGTATGAACATGGAAATATCTACACCGCTATCTGTTTGAACATGGAAATATCTACACCGCTATCTGTATGAACATGGAAATAGCTACACCGCTATCTGTATGAACATGGAAATATCTACAGCACTATCTGTATGAACATGGAAATATCTACACCGCTATCTGTATGAACATGGATATATCTACAAAGCCATCTGGATGAACATGGAAATATCTACACCGCTATCTATATGAACATGGAAATATCTACACCGCTATCTGTGTAAACATGCATACACCTTCACCGCTATCTGTATAAACATGGAAATATCTACACCGCTATCTGTATGAACATGGAAATATCTACACCGCTATCTGTTTGAACATGGAAATATCTAAACCGCAATCTGCATGAAAATGGAAATATCTTCACAGCTATCTGCATATACATGGAAATATCTACACAGCTATCTCTTTACACATGGAAATAACTACACCGCTATCTGTATGAACATGGAAATATCTACACCGCCATCTGTATGAACATGGAAATATCTGCACGGCCATCACTATGAACATATAAATATCTACACCGCCATCTGTATTAAGATGGAGATATCTACACCGCTATCTGTATAAACATGGAAATATCTACACCGCTATCTGTATAAACATGGAAATATCTACACCGCTACCTGTATAAACATGGAAATATCAGCACCGCTATCTGTATGAACATGGAAATATCAGCCACTCTATCTGTATGAACATGGAAATATCTACACCACTATCTGTATAAACATGGAAATATCCACACCGCTATCTGTATAAACATGGAAATATCCACACAGCTACCTATATAAACATGGAAATATCAGCACCGCTATCTGTATGAACATGGAAATAGCTACACCGCTATCTGTATGAACATGGAAATATCTACACCACTATCTGTATGAACATGGAAATATATACACCGCTATCTGTCTGAAGATGGATATATCTACACAGCCATCTGGATGAACATGGAAATATCTACACCGCTCTCTGTATGAACATGGAAATATCTACACCGCTATCTGTGTAAACATGCGTACATCTTCACTGCTGTCTGTATTAACATGGAATTATCTACACCGCTATCTGTATGAACATGGAAATATCTACACCGCTATCTGTTTGAACATGGAAATATCTAAACCGCTATCTGCATGAAAATGGAAATACCTTCACAGCTGTCTGCATATAAATGGAAATATCTACACAGCTATCTCTTTACACATGGAAATAACTACACCGCTATATGTATGAACATGGAAATATCTACACCGCCATCTGTTTGAACATGGAAATATCTGCACGGCCATCTGTATGAACATATAAATATCTACACCACCATCTGTATTAAGATGGAGATATCTTCACCGCTATCGGTATAAACATGGAAATATCTAAACCGCTATCTGTAAAAACATGGAAATATCTACACCGCTATCTGTATAAACATGGAAATATCTACACCGCTACCTGTATAAACTTGGAAATATCAGCACCGCTATCTGTATGAACATGGGAATATCAGCCCCTCTATCTGTATGAACATGGAAATATCTACACCACTATCTGTATGAACATGGAAATATCTACACCGCTATCTGTATGAACATGGAATTATCTTCACCGCCATCTGTATGAACATGGATATGTCTACACAGCCATCTGGATGAACATGGAAATATCTACACCGCTACCTGTATGAACATGGAAATAGCTACACCGCTATCTGTATGAACAAGGAAATATCTACATCACTATCTGTATGAACATGGAAATATCTACACCGCTACCTGTATAAACATGGAAATATAAGCACCGCTATCTGTATGAACATGGAAATATCTACACCGCTATCTGTTTGAACATGGAAATATCTACACCGCTATCTGTATGAACATGGAAATAGCTACACCGCTATCTGTATGAACATGGAAATATCTACAGCACTATCTGTATGAACATGGAAATATCTACACCGCTATCTGTATGAACATGGATATATCTACACAGCCATCTGGATGAACATGGAAATATCTACACCGCTATCTATATGAACATGGAAATATCTACACCGCTATCTGTGTAAACATGCATACACCTTCACCGCTATCTGTATAAACATGGAAATATCTACACCGCTATCTGTATGAACATGGAAATATCTACACTGCTATCTGTTTGAACATGGAAATATCTAAACCGCAATCTGCATGAAAATGGAAATATCTTCACAGCTATCTGCATATACATGGAAATATCTACACAGCTATCTCTTTACACATGGAAATAACTACACCGCTATCTGTATGAACATGGAAATATCTACACCGCCATCTGTATGAACATGGAAATATCTGCACGGCCATCACTATGAACATATAAATATCTACACCGCCATCTGTATTAAGATGGAGATATCTACACCGCTATCTGTATAAACATGGAAATATCTACACCGCTATCTGTATAAACATGGAAATATCTACACCGCTACCTGTATAAACATGGAAAAATCGGCACCGCTATCTGTATGAACATGGAAATATCAGCCCCTCTATCTGTATGAACATGGAAATATCTACACCACTATCTGTATAAACATGGAAATATCCACACCGCTATCTGTATAAACATGGAAATATCCACACAGCTACCTATATAAACATGGAAATATCAGCACCGCTATCTGTATGAACATGGAAATAGCTACACCGCTATGTGTATGAACATGGAAATATCTACACCACTATCTGTATGAACATGGAAATATATACACCGCTATCTGTCTGAAGATGGATATATCTACACAGCCATCTGGATGAACATGGAAATATCTACACCGCTCTCTGTATGAACATGGAAATATCTACACCGCTATCTGTGTAAACATGCGTACATCTTCACTGCTGTCTGTATTAACATGGAATTATCTACACCGCTATCTGTATGAACATGGAAATATCTACACCGCTATCTGTTTGAACATGGAAATATCTAAACCGCTATCTGCATGAAAATGGAAATACCTTCACAGCTGTCTGCATATACATGGAAATATCTACACAGCTATCTCTTTACACATGGAAATAACTACACCGCTATCTGTATGAACATGGAAATATCTACACCGCCATCTGTTTGAACATGGAAATATCTGCACGGCCATCTGTATGAACATATAAATATCTACACCGCCATCTGTATTAAGATGGAGATATCTTCACAGCTATCGGTATAAACATGGAAATATCTACACCGCTATCTGTAAAAACATGGAAATATCTACACCGCTATCTGTATAAAAATGGAAATATCTACACCGCTACCTGTATAAACTTGGAAATATCAGCACCGCTATCTGTATGAACATGGGAATATCAGCCCCTCTATCTGTATGAACATGGAAATATCTACACCACTATCTGTATGAACATGGAAATAGCTACACCGCTATCTGTATGAACATGGAAATATCTACATCACTATCTGTATGAACATGGAAATATCTACACCGCTACCTGTATAAACATGGAAATATAAGCACCGCTATCTGTATGAACATGGAAATATCTACACCGCTATCTGTTTGAACATGGAAATATCTACACCGCTATCTGTATGAACATGGAAATAGCTACACCGCTATCTGTATGAACATGGAAATATCTACAGCACTATCTGTATGAACATGGAAATATCTACACCGCTATCTGTATGAACATGGATATATCTACACAGCCATCTGGATGAACATGGAAATATCTACACCGCTATCTATATGAACATGGAAATATCTACACCGCTATCTGTGTAAACATGCATACACCTTCACCGCTATCTGTATAAACATGGAAATATCTACACCGCTATCTGTATGAACATGGAAATATCTACACCGCTATCTGTTTGAACATGGAAATATCTAAACCGCAATCTGCATGAAAATGGAAATATCTTCACATCTATCTGCATATACATGGAAATATCTACACAGCTATCTCTTTACACATGGAAATAACTACACCGATATCTGTATGAACATGGAAATATCTACACCGCCATCTGTATGAACATGGAAATATCTGCACGGCCATCACTATGAACATATAAATATCTACACCGCCATCTGTATTAAGATGGAGATATCTACACCGCTATCTGTATAAACATGGAAATATCTACACCGCTATCTGTATAAACATGGAAATATCTACACCGCTACCTGTATAAACATGGAAATATCAGCACCGCTATCTGTATGAACATGGAAATATCAGCCCCTCTATCTGTATGAACATGGAAATATCTACACCACTATCTGTATGAACATGGAAATATCTACACCGCTATCTGTATGAACATGGAAATATCTACACCGCTATCTGTGTAAACATGCATACATCTTCACCGCTATCTGTATAAACATGGAAATATCTACACCGCTACCTGTATAAACATGGAAATATCAGCACCGCTCTCTGTATGAACATGGAAATATCAGCCCCTCTATCTGTAAGAACATGTAAATATCTACACCACTATCTGTATGAACATGGAAATATCTACACCGCTATCCGTATGAACATGGAAACATCTACCCCGCCATCTGTATGAACATGGATATATCTACCCAGCCATCTGGATGAACATGGAAATATCTACACTGCTATCTGTATGAACATGGAAATATCTACACCACTATCTGTATGAACATGGAAATATCTACACCGCTATCCGTATGAACATGGAAACATCTTCACCGCCATCTGTATGAACATGGAAATATCTTCGCCGCCATCTGTATGAACATGGAAATATCTACACCGCTACCTGTATAAACATGGAAATATAAGCACCGCTATCTGTATGAACATGGAAATATCTACACCGCTATCTGCATGAAAATGGAAATATCTACACAGCTATCTGCATGTACATGGAAACATCTACAAAGCTATCTCTTTACACATGGAAATAACTACACTGCTATCTCTTTAAACATGGAAATATCTACACCGCCATCTGTATGAACATGGAAATATCTGCACCGCCATCTGTATGAACATATAAATATCTACACCGCCATCTGTATTAAGATGGAGATATCTACACCGCTATCTGTATAAACATGGAAATAGCTACACCGCTATATGTATAAACATGGAAATATCTACACCACTATCTGTATGAACATGCAAATATCTACACCGCTATCTGTATGAACATGGAAATAGCTACACCGCTATCTCTATAAACATGGAAATATCTACACCGCCATCTGTATGAACATGGAAATATCTGCACCGCCATCTGTTTGAACATGGAAATAGCTACACCGCCAACTGTATTAAGATGGAGATAACTACACCGCTATCTGTATGAACATGGAAATATCTACACCGCTATCTGTATGAACATGGAAATATTTGCACCGCTATCTGTTTGAACATGGAAATATCCACACCGCTATCTGCATGAAAATGGAAATATCTACACAGCTATCTGCATGTACATGGAAATATCTACAAGGCTATCTCTTTACACATGGAAATAACTACACCGCTATCTCTATAAACATGGAAATATCTACACCGCTATCTGTATAAACATGGAAATATCTACACCGCTACCTGTATAAACATGGAAATATAAGCACCGCTATCTGTATGAACATGGAAATATCTACACCGCTATCTGTTTGAACATGGAAATATCTACACCGCTATCTGTATGAACATGGAAATATCTACACCGCTATCTGCATGAACATGGAAATATCTACAGCACTATCTGTATGAACATGGATATATCTACACAGCCATCTGGATGATCATGGAAATATCTACACTGCAATCTGTATGAACATGGATATATCTACACCGCTATCTGTGTAAACATACATACACCTTCACCGCTATCTGTATAAACATGGAAATATCTACACCGCTATCTGTATGAACATGGAAATATGTACACCGCTATCTGTTTGAACATGGAAATATCTACACCACAATCTGCATGAAAATGGAAATATCTTCACAGCTGTCTGCATATACATGGAAATATCTACACAGCAATCTCTTTACACATGGAAATAACTACACCGCTATCTGTATGAACATGGAAATATCTGCACGGCCATCTGTATGAACATATAAATATCTACACCGCCATCTGTATTAAGATGGAGATATCTTCACCGCTATCTGTATAAACATGGAAATATCTACACCGCTACCTGTATAAACTTAGAAATATCAGCACCGCTATCTGTATGAACATGGAAATATCAGCCCCTCTATCTGTATGAACATGGAAATATCTACATCACTATCTGTATGAACATGGAAATACCTACACCGCTATCTGTATGAACATGGAATTATCTTCACCGCCATCTGTATGAACATGGATATGTCTACACAGCCATCTGGATGAACATGGAAATATCTACACCGCTACCTGTATGAACATGGAAATAACTACACCGCTATCTGTATGAACATGGAAATATCTACATCACTATCTGTATGAACATGGAAATATGTACACTGCTATCTGTATGAACATGGAAATATCTTCACCGCCATCTGTATGAACATGGAAATATCTACACCGCTACCTGTATAAACATGGAAATATAAGCACCGCTATCTGTATGAACATGGAAATATCTACACCGCTATCTGTTTGAATATGGAAATATCTACACCGCTATCTGTATGAACATGGAAATAGCTACACCGCTATCTGTATGAACATGGAAATATCTACAGCACTATCTGTATGAACATGGAAATATCTACACCGCTATCTGTATGATCATGGATATATCTACACAGCCATCTGGATGAACATGGAAATATCTACACCGCTATCTGTATGAACATGGAAATATCTACACCGCTATCTGTGTAATCATGCATACACCTTCACCGCTATCTGTATAAACATGGAAATATCTACACCGCTATCTGTATGAACATGGAAATATCTACACCGCTATCTGCTTGAACTTGGAAATAGCTACACCGCTATCTGTATGAACATGGAAATAGCTACACCGCCATCTGTATGAACATGGAAATATCTGCACCGCCATCTGTATGAACATATAAATATCTACACCGCCATCTGTATTAAGATGGAGATATCTACACCGCTATCTGTATAAACCTGGAAATATCTACACCGCTATCTGTATAAACATGGAAATAACCACACCGCTATCTGTATAAACATGGAAATATCCACACCGCTACCTGTATAAACATGGAAATATCAGCACCGCTATCTGTATGAACATTGTAATACCTACACCGCTATCTGAACGAACATGGAAATATCTACTTCGCTATCTGTATGAACATGGAAATAGCTACACCGCTATCTGTATGAACATGGAAATATCTACACCACTATCTGTATGAACATGGAAATATCTACACCGCTATCTGTATGAAGATGGATATATCTACACAGCCATCTGGATGAACATGGAAATATCTACACCGCTATCTGTATGAACATGGAAATATCTACACCGCTATCTGTGTAAACATGCATACATCTTCACCGCTATCTGTATAAACATGGAAATATCTACACCGCTATCTGTATGAACATGGAAATATCTACACCGCTATCTGTGTAAACATGCATACATCTTCACCGCTATCTGTATAAACTGGAAATATCTACACCGCTACCTGTATAAACATGGAAATATCAGCACCGCTCTCTGTATGAACATGGAAATATCAGCCCCTCTATCTGTAAGAACATGTAAATATCTACACCACTATCTGTATGAACATGGAAATATCTACACCGCTATCCGTATGAACATGGAAACATCTACCCCGCCATCTGTATGAACATGGATATATCTACCCAGCCATCTGGATGAACATGGAAATATCTACACTGCTATCTGTATGAACATGGAAATATCTACACCACTATCTGTATGAACATGGAAATATCTACACCGCTATCCATATGAACATGGAAACATCTTCACCGCCATCTGTATGAACATGGAAATATCTTCGCCGCCATCTGTATGAACATGGAAATATCTACACCGCTACCTGTATAAACATGGAAATATAAGCACCGCTATCTGTATGAACATGGAAATATCTACACCGCTATCTGTTTGAACATGGAAATATCTACACCGCTATCTGTATGAACATGGAAATACCTACACCGCTATCTGCATGAACATGGAAATATCTACAGCACTATCTGTATGAACATGGATATATCTACACAGCCATCTGGATGATCATGGAAATATCTACACTGCAATCTGTATGAACATGGATATATCTACACCGCTATCTGTGTAAACATACATACATCTTCACCGCTATCTGTATAAACATGGAAATATCTACACCGCTATCTGTATGAACATGGAAATATGTACACCGCTATCTGTTTGAACATGGAAATATCTACACCACAATCTGCATGAAAATGGAAATATCTTCACAGCTGTCTGCATATACATGGAAATATCTACACAGCAATCTCTTTACACATGGAAATAACTACACCGCTATCTGTATGAACATGGAAATATCTGCACGGCCATCTGTATGAACATATAAATATCTACACCGCCATCTGTATTAAGATGGAGATATCTTCACCGCTATCGGTATAAACATGGAAATATCTACACCGCTATCTGTAAAAACATGGAAATATCTACACCGCTATCTGTATAAACATGGAAATATCTACACCGCTACCTGTATAAACTTAGAAATATCAGCACCGCTATCTGTATGAACATGGAAATATCAGCCCCTCTATCTGTATGAACATGGAAATATCTACATCACTATCTGTATGAACATGGAAATATCTACACCGCTATCTGTATGAACATGGAATTATCTTCACCGCCATCTGTATGAACATGGATATGTCTACACAGCCATCTGGATGAACATGGAAATATCTACACCGCTACCTGTATGAACATGGAAATAACTACACCGCTATCTGTATGAACATGGAAATATCTACATCACTATCTGTATGAACATGGAAATATGTACACTGCTATCTGTATGAACATGGAAATATCTTCACCGCCATCTGTATGAACATGGAAATATCTACACCGCTACCTGTATAAACATGGAAATATAAGCACCGCTATCTGTATGAACATGGAAATATCTACACCGCTATCTGTTTGAATATGGAAATATCTACACCGCTATCTGTATGAACATGGAAATAGCTACACCGCTATCTGTATGAACATGGAAATATCTACAGCACTATCTGTATGAACATGGAAATATCTACACCGCTATCTGTATGATCATGGATATATCTACACAGCCATCTGGATGAACATGGAAATATCTACACCGCTATCTGTATGAACATGGAAATATCTACACCGCTATCTGTGTAATCATGCATACACCTTCACCGCTATCTGTATAAACATGGAAATATCTACACCGCTATCTGTATGAACATGGAAATATCTACACCGCTATCTGCATGAACTTGGAAATAGCTACACCGCTATCTGTATGAACATGGAAATAGCTACACCGCCATCTGTATGAACATGGAAATATCTGCACCGCCATCTGTATGAACATATAAATATCTACACCGCCATCCGTATTAAGATGGAGATATCTACACCGCTATCTGTATAAACCTGGAAATATCTACACCGCTATCTGTATAAACATGGAAATAACCACACCGCTATCTGTATAAACATGGAAATATCCACACCGCTACCTGTATAAACATGGAAATATCAGCACCGCTATCTGTATGAACATTGTAATACCTACACCGCTATCTGAACGAACATGGAAATATCTACATCGCTATCTGTATGAAGATGGATATATCTACACAGCCATCTGGATGAACATGGATATATCTACACCGCTATCTGTATGAACATGGAAATATCTACACCGCTATCTGTATGAAGATGGATATATCTACACAGCCATCTGGATGAACATGGATATATCTACACCGCTATCTGTATGAACATGGAAATATCTACACCGCTATCTGTGTAAACATGCATACATCTTCACCGCTATCTGTATAAACATGGAAATATCTACACCGCTATCTGTATGAACATGGAAATATCTACACCGCTATCTGTGTAAACATGCATACATCTTCACCGCTATCTGTATAAACTGGAAATATCTACACCGCTACCTGTATAAACATGGAAATATCAGCACCGCTCTCTGTATGAACATGGAAATATCAGCCCCTCTATCTGTAAGAACATGTAAATATCTACACCACTATCTGTATGAACATGGAAATATCTACACCGCTATCCGTATGAACATGGAAACATCTACCCCGCCATCTGTATGAACATGGATATATCTACCCAGCCATCTGGATGAACATGGAAATATCTACACTGCTATCTGTATGAACATGGAAATATCTACACCACTATCTGTATGAACATGGAAATATCTACACCGCTATCCGTATGAACATGGAAACATCTTCACCGCCATCTGTATGAACATGGAAATATCTTCGCCGCCATCTGTATGAACATGGAAATATCTACACCGCTACCTGTATAAACATGGAAATATAAGCACCGCTATCTGTATGAACATGGAAATATCTACACCGCTATCTGTTTGAACATGGAAATATCTACACCGCTATCTGTATGAACATGGAAATATCTACACCGCTATCTGCATGAACATGGAAATATCTACAGCACTATCTGTATGAACATGGATATATCTACACAGCCATCTGGATGATCATGGAAATATCTACACTGCAATCTGTATGAACATGGATATATCTACACCGCTATCTGTGTAAACATACATACATCTTCACCGCTATCTGTATAAACATGGAAATATCTACACCGCTATCTGTATGAACATGGAAATATGTACACCGCTATCTGTTTGAACATGGAAATATCTACACCACAATCTGCATGAAAATGGAAATATCTTCACAGCTGTCTGCATATACATGGAAATATCTACACAGCAATCTCTTTACACATGGAAATAACTACACCGCTATCTGTATGAACATGGAAATATCTGCACGGCCATCTGTATGAACATATAAATATCTACACCGCCATCTGTATTAAGATGGAGATATCTTCACCGCTATCGGTATAAACATGGAAATATCTACACCGCTATCTGTAAAAACATGGAAATATCTACACCGCTATCTGTATAAACATGGAAATATCTACACCGCTACCTGTATAAACTTGGAAATATCAGCACCGCTATCTGTATGAACATGGAAATATCAGCCCCTCTATCTGTATGAACATGGAAATATCTACATCACTATCTGTATGAACATGGAAATATCTACACCGCTATCTGTATGAACATGGAATTATCTTCACCGCCATCTGTATGAACATGGATATGTCTACACAGCCATCTGGATGAACATGGAAATATCTACACCGCTACCTGTATGAACATGGAAATAACTACACCGCTATCTGTATGAACATGGAAATATTTACATCACTATCTGTATGAACATGGAAATATGTACACTGCTATCTGTATGAACATGGAAATATCTTCACCGCCATCTGTATGAACATGGAAATATCTACACCGCTACCTGTATAAACATGGAAATATAAGCACCGCTATCTGTATGAACATGGAAATATCTACACCGCTATCTGTTTGAATATGGAAATATCTACACCGCTATCTGTATGATCATGGATATATCTACACAGCCATCTGGATGAACATGGAAATATCTACACCGCTATCTGTATGAACATGGAAATATCTACACCGCTATCTGTGTAATCATGCATACACCTTCACCGCTATCTGTATAAACATGGAAATATCTACACCGCTATCTGTATGAACATGGAAATATCTACACCGCTATCTGCATGAACTTGGAAATAGCTACACCGCTATCTGTATGAACATGGAAATAGCTACACCGCCATCTGTATGAACATGGAAATATCTGCACCGCCATCTGTATGAACATATAAATATCTACACCGCCATCCGTATTAAGATGGAGATATCTACACCGCTATCTGTATAAACCTGGAAATATCTACACCGCTATCTGTATAAACATGGAAATAACCACACCGCTATCTGTATAAACATGGAAATATCCACACCGCTACCTGTATAAACATGGAAATATCAGCACCGCTATCTGTATGAACATTGTAATACCTACACCGCTATCTGAACGAACATGGAAATATCTACACCGCTATCTGTATGAAGATGGATATATCTACACAGCCATCTGGATGAACATGGATATATCTACACCGCTATCTGTATGAACATGGAAATATCTACACCGCTATCTGTGTAAACATGCATACATCTTCACCGCTATATGTATAAACATGGAAATACCTACACCGCTATCTGTATGAACATGGAAATATCTACACCGCTATCTGTGTAAACATGCATACATCTTCACCGCTATCTGTATAAACTGGAAATATCTACACCGCTACCTGTATAAACATGGAAATATCAGCACCGCTCTCTGTATGAACATGGAAATATCAGCCCCTCTATCTGTAAGAACATGTAAATATCTACACCACTATCTGTATCAACATGGAAATATCTACACCGCTATCCGTATGAACATGGAAACATCTACCCCGCCATCTGTATGAACATGGATATATCTACCCAGCCATCTGGATGAACATGGAAATATCTACACTGCTATCTGTATGAACATGGAAATATCTACACCACTATCTGTATGAACATGGAAATATCTACACCGCTATCCGTATGAACATGGAAACATCTTCACCGCCATCTGTATGAACATGGAAATATCTTCGCCGCCATCTGTATGAACATGGAAATATCTACACCGCTACCTGTTTAAACATGGAAATATAAGCACCGCTATCTGTATGAACATGGAAATATCTACACCGCAATCTGTTTGAACATGGAAATATCTACACCGCTATCTGTATGAACATGGAAATATCTACACCGCTATCTGCATGAACATGGAAATATCTACAGCACTATCTGTATGAACATGGATATATCTACACAGCCATCTGGATGATCATGGAAATATCTACACTGCAATCTGTATGAACATGGATATATCTACACCGCTATCTGTGTAAACATACATACATCTTCGCCGCTATCTGTATAAACATGGAAATATCTACACCGCTATCTGTATGAACATGGAAATATGTACACCGCTATCTGTTTCAACATGGAAATATCTACACCACAATCTGCATGAAAATGGAAATATCTTCACAGCTGTCTGCATATACATGGAAATATCTACACAGCAATCTCTTTACACATGGAAATAACTACACCGCTATCTGTATGAACATGGAAATATCTGCACGGCCATCTGTATGAACATATAAATATCTACACCGCCATCTGTATTAAGATGGAGATATCTTCACCGCTATCGGTATAAACATGGAAATATCTACACCGCTATCTGTAAAAACATGGAAATATCTACACCGCTATCTGTATAAACATGGAAATATCTACACCGCTACCTGTATAAACTTAGAAATATCAGCACCGCTATCTGTATGAACATGGAAATATCAGCCCCTCTATCTGTATGAACATGGAAATATCTACATCACTATCTGTATGAACATGGAAATATCTACACCGCTATCTGTATGAACATGGAATTATCTTCACCGCCATCTGTATGAACATGGATATGTCTACACAGCCATCTGGATGAACATGGAAATATCTACACCGCTACCTGTATGAACATGGAAATAACTACACCGCTATCTGTATGAACATGGAAATATCTACATCACTATCTGTATGAACATGGAAATATGTACACTGCTATCTGTATGAACATGGAAATATCTTCACCGCCATCTGTATGAACATGGAAATATCTACACCGCTACCTGTATAAACATGGAAATATAAGCACCGCTATCTGTATGAACATGGAAATATCTACACCGCTATCTGTTTGAATATGGAAATATCTACACCGCTATCTGTATGAACATGGAAATAGCTACACCGCTATCTGTATGAACATGGAAATATCTACAGCACTATCTGTATGAACATGGAAATATCTACACCGCTATCTGTATGATCATGGATATATCTACACAGCCATCTGGATGAACATGGAAATATCTACACCGCTATCTGTATGAACATGGAAATATCTACACCGCTATCTGTGTAATCATGCATACACCTTCACCGCTATCTGTATAAACATGGAAATATCTACACCACTATCTGTATGAACATGGAAATATCTACACCGCTATCTGCATGAACTTGGAAATAGCTACACCGCTATCTGTATGAACATGGAAATAGCTACACCGCCATCTGTATGAACATGGAAATATCTGCACCGCCATCTGTATGAACATATAAATATCTACACCGCCATCCATATTAAGATGGAGATATCTACACCGCTATCTGTATAAACCTGGAAATATCTACACCGCTATCTGTATAAACATGGAAATAACCACACCGCTATCTGTATAAACATGGAAATATCCACACCGCTACCTGTATAAACATGGAAATATCAGCACCGCTATCTGTATGAACATTGTAATACCTACACCGCTATCTGAACAAACATGGAAATATCTACATCGCTATCTGTATGAACATGGAAATAGCTACACCGCTATCTGTATGAACATGGAAATATCTACACCACTATCTGTATGAACATGGAAATATCTACACCGCTATCTGTATGAAGATGGATATATCTACACAGCCATCTGGATGAACATGGAAATATCTACACCGCTATCTGTATGAACATGGAAATATCTACACCGCTATCTGTGTAAACATGCATACATCTTCACCGCTATCTGTATAAACATGGAAATATCTACACCGCTATCTGTATGAACATGGAAATATCTACACCGCTATCTGTGTAAACATGCATACATCTTCACCGCTATCTGTATAAACTGGAAATATCTACACCGCTACCTGTATAAACATGGAAATATCAGCACCGCTCTCTGTATGAACATGGAAATATCAGCCCCTCTATCTGTATGAACATGTAAATATCTACACCACTATCTGTATGAACATGGAAATATCTACACCGCTATCCGTATGAACATGGAAACATCTACCCCGCCATCTGTATGAACATGGATATATCTACCCAGCCATCTGGATGAACATGGAAATATCTACACTGCTATCTGTATGAACATGGAAATATCTACACCACTATCTGTATGAACATGGAAATATCTACACCGCTATCCGTATGAACATGGAAACATCTTCACCGCCATCTGTATGAACATGGATATATCTACCCAGCCATCTGGATGAACATGGAAATATCTACACCGCTATCTGTATGAACATGGAAATAGCTACACTGCTGTCTGTATGAACATGGAAATATCTACACCACTATCTGTATGAACATGGAAATATCTACACCGCTATCTCTATGAACATGGAAATATCTTCACTGCCATCTGTATGAACATGGATATATCTACACAACCATATGGATGAACATGGAAATATCTACACCGCTATCTGCATGAACATGGAAATAGCTACACCACTATCTGTATGAACATGGAAATAGCTACACCGCCATCTGTATGAACATGGAAATATCTGCATCGCCATCTGTATGAACATATAAATATCTACACCGCCATCTGTATTAAGATCGAGATATCTACACCGCTATTTGTATAAACCTGGAAATATCTACACCGCTATCTGTATAACATGGAAATATCCACACCGCTATGTGTATAAACATGGAAATATCCACACCGCTACCTGTACAAACATGGAAATATCTACACCACCATCTGTATGAACATGGAAATGCCCAAACCGCCAACTCTATAAACATGGAAATATCTACAGCGCCTAGTGTAGGAACATGGAAATATCTACACCGCTTTCTGTTTAAACATGGAAATATCTACACTGCTATCTGCATAAAAGTGGAAATATCTACACCGCTATCAGCATAAACTTGGAAATATCTACACCGCTATCTGTGTAAACATGGAAATATCTACCCCACCAACTGTAGGAACATGGAAATACCTACACCGCTATCTCCGTAATCATCGGAATATCTACACCGCTATCTGTATAAACATGGAAATACCTACACAGCCATCTGTAGGAACATGTAAATATCTACACCATTATCTGTATACACATGTAAATATCTACACCGCTATCTGTATACACATGGAAATATCTACACCGCTATCTCTTAAAACTTGGAAATATCTACACAGTTATGTGTATAAACATGGAAATATCTTCACCGCCATCTGTATGAACATGGAAATATCTCCGCTGCCAACTATATAAACATGGAAATATCTACACCGCCAACTCTATAAACATGGAAATATCTACACCACTATCTGTATAAACATGGAAACATCTACAACGCTATCTGTGTAAACATGGAAATATCTACACCGCGATCTGTGTAAACATGGAAATGTCTACACCGCTATCTGTGAAAACATGGAAATAACTACACCACCAATTGTAGGAACATGGAAATATCTACACCGCTATCTCTGTAAACATGGAAATATCTATACTGCTATCTGTATAAACATGGAAATATGTACACAGCCACTTGTAGGAATATGTAAATGTCTAAAACGTTATCTGTGTACACATGGAATTATCTACACTGCTATCTGTATAAACATGGAAATATCTACAATGCTATCTGTGTAAACATGGAAATATCTACACCGCTATCACTTAAAACTTGGAAATATCTACACCATTACGTGTATAAAGATGGACATATCTTTACCGCCTTCTGCATGAACATGGAAATATCTCCACTACCAACTATATAAACATGGAAATATCTACACCGCTATCTATATATACATGCAAATATCTACACCGCTATCTGTGTAAACATGGAAATATCTACACCGATATCTGTGTAAACATGGAAATATCTACAACGCTATCTCTGTAAACATGGAAATATCTACACAGCCATCTGTAGGAACATGTAAATATCTACACCACTATCTCTATAAACATGGAAATATCTACACTGCTATCTGTATAAACATGGAAATATCTACACCGCTATCTGTGTAAACATGGAAAGATCTACACCGCTATCTCTGAAAACATGGAAAGATCTACACCATTATGTGTATAAAGACGTAAATATCTACACCGCTATCTGTATAAACATGGAAATATCTACACAGCCATCTGTAGGAGCATGTAAATATCTACACAGTTATCTGTATACACATGGAAATATCTACACCGCTATCTGTATAAACATGGAACTATCTACACCGCTATCTGTGTAAACATGGAAATATCTACACCGCCATATCTTAAAACTTGGAAATATCTTCACCGTTATGTGCATAAACATGGAAATATCCTCACCGTCATCTGTATGAACATGGAAATATCTACTCTTCCATCTGTATAAACATGGAAATATCTACACAGCCGTCTGTTTGAACATGAAAATATCTACACAGCCAACTCTATTAACATTGAAATATCTACACCGCTATCTGTATAAACATGGAAATATCTACACTGCTATCTGTGTAAACATGGAAATATCTACACCGCTATCTGTGTAAACATGGAAGTATCTACAGGGCTATCTCTATAAACATGGAAATATCTTCACCGCCATCTGTATGAACATGGAAATATCTACACCGCTATCTCTATAACCATGGAAATATCTACACCGCTATCTGTATAAACATGGAAATATCCACACTGCTATCTGTATAGACATGGAAATATCTACACCGCTATCTGTATAAACATGTAAATATCTACACCGCTATCTGTGTAAACATGGAAATATCTACAAAACTATCTGTGTAAACATGGAAATATCTACACCGCTATCTGTACAAACATGGAAATATCTAAACCGCTATCAGCATGAAAATGGAAATATCTACACAGCTATCTGCATATACATGGAAATATTTACACAGCTATCTCTTTACACATGGAAATAACTACACCGCTATCTGTATGAACATGGAAATATCTACACCGCCATCTGAATGAACATGGAATTATCTGCACCACCATCTCTATGAACATATAAATATCTACACCGCCATCTGTATTAAGATGGAGATATCTACACCGCTATCTGTATAAACATGGAAATATCTACACCGCTATGTGTATAAACATGGAAATATCTACACTGCTATCTGTATAAACTTGAAAATATCTACACCGCTACATGTATAAACATGGAAATATCAGCACCGCTATCTGTATGAACATGGAATTATCAGCCCCTCTATCTGTATGAACATGGAAATATCTACACCACTATCTCTATGAACATGGAAATATCTACACCGCTATCTGTTTGAACATGGAAATATCTAAACCGCTATCTGCATGAAAATGGAAATATCTACACCGCTATCTGTATGAACATGGAAATATCTACACCGCTATCTGTATGATCATGGAAATATCTACACCGCCATCTGTATGAACATGGAAATATCTGCACGGCCATCTGTATGAACATATAAAAATCTACACTGCCATCTATATTAAGATGGAGATATCTACACTGCTATCTGTATAAACATGGAAATATCTACACCGCTATCTGTATAAACATGGAAATATCTACACCGCTATCTGTATAAACATGGAAATATCTGCACCGCAACCTGTATAAACATGGAAATATCTGCACCGCTATCTGTATGAACATGGATATACCAGCCCCTCCATCTGTATGAACATGGAAATATCTACACCACTATCTGTATGAACATGGAAATATCCACACCGCTATCTGTATGAGCATGGAAATATCATCACCGCCATCTGTATGAACATGGATATATCTACACAGCCATCTGGATGAACATGGAAATATCTACACCACTATCTGTATGAACATGGAAATATCTACACCGCTATCTGTTTGAACATGGAAATATCTAAACGGCTATCTGCATGAAAATGGAAATATCTACACAGATATCTGCATATACATGGAAATATCTACACAGCTATCTCTTTGCACATGGAATTAACTACACCGCTATCTGTATGAACATGGAAATATCTACACCGCCATCTGTATGAACATGGAAATATCTGCACGGCCATCTGTATGAACATATAAATATCTACACTGCCATCTGTATTAAGATGGAGATATCTACACCGCTATCTGTATAAACATGGAAATATCTACACCGCTATCTGTATAAACATGGAAATATCTACACCGCTACTGTATAAACATGGAAATATAAGCACCGCTATCTGTATGAACATGGAAATATCAGCCCCTCTATCTGTATGAACATGGAAATATCTACACCACTATCTGTATGAACATGGAAATATCTGCACCGCTATCTGTATGAACACGGAAATAGCTACACCGCTATCTGTATGAACGTGGAAATACCTACATCACTATCTGTATGAACATGGAAATATCTACACCGCTATCTGTATGAACATGGAAATATCTTCACCGCCATCTGTATGAACATGGAAATATCTACACCGCTACCTGTATAAACATGGAAATATAAGCACCGCTATCTGTATGAACATGGAAATATCTACACCGCTATCTGTTTGAACATGGAAATTTCTACACTGCTATCTGTATGAACATGGAAATAGCTACACCGCTATCCGCATGAACATGGAAATATCTACAGCACTATCTGTATGAACATGGAAATATCTACACCGCTATCTGTATGAACATGGATATATCTACAGCCATCTGGATGATCATGGAAATATCTACACCGCAATCTGTATGAACATGGAAATATCTACACCGCAATCTGTGTAAACATGCATACATCTTCACCGCTATCTGTATAAACATGGAAATATCTACACCGCTATCTCTATGAACATGGAAATATGTACACCGCTATCTGTTTGAACATGGAAATATCTAAACCGCAATCTGCATGAAAATGGAAATATCTTCACAGCTTTCTGCATATACATGGAAATATCTACACAGCTATCTCTTTACACATGGAAATAACTACACCGCTATCTGTATGAACATGGAAATATCTACACAGCCATCTGTATGAACATGGAAATATCTGCACGGCCATCTGTATGAACATATAAATATCTACACCGCCATCTGTATTAAGATGGAGTTATCTACACCGCTATCTGTATAAACATGGAAATATCTACACCTCTATCTGTATAAACATGGAAATATCTACACCGCTATCTGTATAAACATGGAAATATCTACACCGCTATCTGTATAAACATGGAAATATCTACACCGCTATCTGTATAAACATGGAAATATCTACACCGCTATCTGTATAAACATGGAAATATCTACATCACTATCTGTATGAACATGGAATTATCTTCACCGCCATCTGTATGAACATGGATATGTCTACACAGCCATCTGGATGAACATGGAAATATCTACACCGCTACCTGTATGAACATGGAAATAGGTACACCGCTATCTGTATGAACATGGAAATATCTACATCACTATCTGTATGAACATGGAAATATCTACACCGCTATCTGTAGGAACATGGAAATACCTTCACCGCCATCTGTATGAACATGGAAATATCTACACCGCTACCTGTATGAACATGGAAATATAAGCACCGCTATCTGTATGAACATGGAAATATCTACACCGCTATCTGTTTGAACATGGAAATATCTACACCGCTATCTGTATGAACATGGAAATAGCTACACCGCTATCTGTATGAACATGGAAATATCTACAGCACTATCTGTATGAACATGGAAATATCTACACCGCTATCTGAATGAACATGGATATATCTACACAGCCATCTGGATGAACATGGAAATATCTACACTGCTATCTGTATGAACATGGAAATATCTACACCGCTATCTGTGTAAACATGCATACACCTTCACCGCTATCTGTATAAACATGGAAATATCTACACCGCTATCTGTATGAACATGGAAATATCTACACCGCTATCTGTATGAACATGGAAATATCTAAACCACTATCTGTATGAACATGGAAATATCTACACCGCTATCTGTATGAACATGGATATATCTACACAGCCATCTGGATGAACATGGAAATATCTAAACCGCTATCTGCATGAAAATGGAAATATCTACACAGCTATCTGCATATACATGGAAATATCTACACAGCTATCTCTTTGCACATGGAAATAACTACACCGCTATCTGTATGAACATGGAAATATCTACACCGCCATCTGTATGAACATGGAAATATCAGCACGGCCATCTGTATGAACATATAAATATCTACACTGCCGTCTGTATTAAGATGGAGATATCTACACCGCTATCTGTATAAACATGGAAATATCTACACCGATATCTGTATAAACATGGAAATATCTACACCGCTACCTGGATAAACATGGAAATATCCACACCGCTACCTGTATAAACATGGAAATATCAGCACAGCTATCTGTATGAACATGGAAATAGCTACACCGCTATCAGTATGAACATGGAAATATCTACACCACTATCTGTATGAACATGGAAATATATACACCGCTATCTGTGTGAAGATGGATATATCTACACAGCCATCTGGATGAACATGGAAATATCTACACCGCTATCTGTATGAACATGGAAATATCTACACCGCTATCTGTGTAAACATGCATACATCTTCACTGCTATCTGTATTAACATGGAAATATCTACACCGCTATCTGTATGAACATGGAAATATCTACACCGCTATCTGTTTGAACATGGAAATATCTAAACCGCTATCTGCATGAAAATGGAAATATCTACACAGCTATCTGCATATACATGGAAATATCTACACAGCTATCTCTTTGCACATGGAAATAACTACACCGCTATCTGTATGATCATGGAAATATCTACACCGCCATCTGTATGAACATGGAAATATCTGCACGGCCATCTGTATGAACATATAAATATCTACACTGCCATCTATATTAAGATGGAGATATCTACACTGCTATCTGTATAAACATGGAAATATCTACACCGCTATCTGTATAAACATGGAAATATCTACACCGCTATCTGTATGAATATGGAAATAGCTACACTGCTGTCTGTATGAACATGGAAATATCTACACCACTATCTGTATGAACATGGAAATATCTACACCGCTATCTGTATGAACATGGATATGTCTACACAGCCATCTGGATGAACATGGAAATATCTACACTGCTATCTGTATAAACATGGAAATATCTACACCGCTATCTGTATAAACATGGAAATATCTACACCGCTATCTGTATAAACATGGAAATATCTGCACCGCAACCTGTATAAACATGGAAATATCTGCACCGCAATCTGCATGAACATGGATATATCAGCCCCTCCATCTGTATGAACATGGAAATATCTACACCACTATCTGTATGAACATGGAAATATCCACACCGCTATCTGTATGAGCATGGAAATATCATCACCGCCATCTGTATGAACATGGATATATCTACACAACCATCTGGATGAACATGGAAATATCTACACCGCTATCTGTATGAACATGGAAATAGCTACACCGCTATCTGTATGAACGTGGAAATATCTACACCGCCATTTGTATGAACATGGAAATATGAGCACGGCCATCACTATGAACATATAAATATCTACACCGCCATCTGTATTAAGATGGAGATATCTACACCGCTATCTGAATAAACATGGAAATATCTACACCGCTATCTGTATAAACATGGAAATATCTACACCGCTATCTGTATAAACATGGAAATATCTACACCGCTACCTGTATAAACATGGAAATATCAGCACCGCTATCTGTATGAACATGGAAATATCAGCCCCTCTATCTGTATGAACATGGAAATATCTACGCCACTATCTGTATGAACATGGAAATATCTACACCGCTATCTGTATGAGCATGGAAATATCTTCACCGCCATCTGTATGAACATGGATATATCTACACAACCATCTGGATGAACATGGAAATATCTACACCGCTATCTGTATGAACATGGAAATAGCTACACCGCTATCTGTATGAACGTGGAAATATCTACACCACTATCTGTATGAACATGGAAATATCTACACCGCTATCTGTATGAACATGGAATTATCTTCACCGCCATCTGTATGAACATGGATATATCTACACAGCCATATGGATGAACATGGAAATATCTACACCGCTATCTGCATGAACATGGAAATAGATACACCGCTATCTGTATGAACATGGAAATAGCTACACCGCCATCTGTATGAACATGGAAATATCTGCACCGCCATCTGTATGAACATATAAATATCTACACCGCCATCCGTATTAAGATGGAGATATCTACACCGCTATCTGTATAAACCTGGAAATATCTACACCGCTATCTGTATAAACATGGAAAAATCCACACCGCTATCTGTATAAACATGGAAATATCCACACCGCTACCTGTATAAACATGGAAATATCAGCACCGCTATCTGTATGAACATTGTAATACCTACACCGCTATATGAACGAACATGGAAATATCTACACTGCTATCTGTATGAACATGGAAATAGCTACACCGCTATCTGTATGAACATGGAAATATCTACACCACTATCTGTATGAACATGGAAATATCTACACCGCTATCGGTATGAAGATGGATATATCTACACAGCCATCTGGATGAACATGGAAATATCTACACCGCTATCTGTATGAACATGGAAGTATCTACACCGCTATCTGTGTAAACATGCATACATCTTCACCGCTATCTGTATAAACATGGAAATATCTTCACCGCTATCTGTATGAACATGGAAATATCTACACCGCTATCTGTTTGAACATGGAAATATCTAAACCGCTATCTGCATGAAAATGGAAATATCCACACAGCTATCTGCATATACATGGAAATATCTACACAGCTATCTCTTTACACATGGAAATAACTACACCGCTATCTGTATGAACATGGAAATATCTACACCACTATCTGTATGAACATGGAAATATCTACACCGCTATCTGTATGAACATGGAAATATCTACACCGCTATCTGTGTAAACATGCATACATCTTCACCGCTATCTGTATAAACATGGAAATATCTACACCGCTACCTGTATAAACATAGAAATATCAGCACCGCTATCTGCATGAACATGGCAATATCAGTCCCTCTATCTGTATGAACTTGGAGATATCTACACCGCTATCTGTAAGAATATGGAAATATCTACACCGCTATCTGTATGAACATGGAAATATCTTCACCGCCATCTGTATGAACATGGATATATCTACACAGCCATCTGGATGAACATGGAAATATCTACAAAGCTATATGTATGAACATGGAAACAGCTACACCGCTATCTGTATGAACATGGAAATATCTACACCACTATCTGTATGAACATGGAAATATCTTCACCGCCATCTGTATGAACATGGATATATCTACACAGCCATCTGGATGAACATGGAAATATCTACACCGCTATCTGTATGTACATTGAAATATCTACACCGCTATCTGTATAGACATGGAAATATCTACACCGCTACCTGTATAAACATGGAAATATCAGCACCGCTATCTGTATGAACATGGAAATACCTACACCGCTATCTGTATGAACATGGAAATATCTACACCGCTATCTGTATGAACATGGAAATATCTACACCGCCATCTGTATGAACATGGAAATATCTGCACCGCCATATGTATGAACATACAAATATCTACACCGCCATCTGTATTAAGAAGGAAATATCTAAACCGCTATCTGTATAAATATGGAAATACCTACACCGCTGCATGTATAAACATGGAAATATCACCACCGCTATCTGTATGAACATGGAAATATCTACACCGCTATCTGTATAAACATGGAAATATCTACACCGCTATCTGTATGAACATGGAAATATCTACACCGCTATCTGTATGAACATGGAAATATCTACACCGCTATCTGTATGAACATGGAAATATCTACACCGCTATCTGTGTAAACTTGCAAACATCTTCACCGCTATCTGTATAAACATGGAAATATCTACACCGCTATCTGTATGAACATGGAAATATCTACACCGTTATGTGTTTGAACATGGAAATTTCTAAACCGCTATCTGCATAAAAATAGAAATATCTACATAGCTATCTGCATATACATGGAAACATCTACAAAGCTATCTCTTTACACATGGAAATAACTACACCGCTATCTCTATAAACATGGAAATATCTACACTGCCATCTGTATGAACATGGAAATACCTGCACCGCCATCTGTATGAACATATAAATATCTACACCGCCATCTGTATTAAGATGGAGATATCTTCACCGCTATCCGTATAAACTTGGTAATATCTACACCGCTATCTGTATAAACATGGAAATATCTACACCGCTATCCATATAAACATGGGAATATCTGCACCGCTACCTGTATAAACATTTAAATATCAGCACCGCCATCTCTATGAACATGGAAATATCTACACCGCTATCTGTATGAACATGGAAATAGCTAAACCGCTATATGTATGAACATGGAAATATCTACACCTCTGCCTGTATGAACATGGGAATATCTGCACCGCCATCTGTATGAACATATAAATATCTACACCGCCGTCTGTATTAAGATGGAGATATCTACACCGCTATCTGTAAAAACATGGAAATATCTACACCGCTATCTGTATAAACATGGAAATATCTACACTGCTATCTGTATAAACATGGAAATATCTACACCGCTACCAGTGTAAACATGGAAATACCAACAAAGCTATCTGTAAGAACATGGAAATATCAGCCCCTCTATCTGTATGAACATGGAAATATCTACACCGCTATCTCTATGAACATGGAAATATCTACACCGCTATCTGTTTGAACATGGAAATATCTAAACCGCTATCTGCATGAAAATGGAAATATATACAGAGCTATCTGCATATACATGGAAATATCTACACATCTATCTCTTTACACCTGGAAATAACTACACCGCTATCTGTATGAACATGGAAATATCTTCACCGCCATCTGTATGAACATGGATATATCTACACAGCCATCTGGATGAACATGGAAATATCTACACCGCTATCTGTATGAACATGGAAATATCTACACCGCTATCTGTGTAAACATGCATACATCTTCACCGCTATCTGTATAAACATGGAAATATCTACACTGCTATCTGCATGAACATGGAAATATCTACACCGCTATCTGTTTGAACATGGAAATATCTACACCGCTATCTGTGTAAACATGCATACATCTTCACCGCCATCTGTATAAACATGGAAATATCTACACTGCTATCTGCATGAAAATGGAAATATCTGCACAGCGATCTGCATATACATGGAAATATCTACAAAGCTATCTCTTTACACATGGAAATAACTACAGCGCTATCTCTATAAACATGCAAATATCTACACCACCATCTGTCTGAACATGGAAATATCTGCACCGCCATCTGTATGAACATATAAATATCTACACCGCCATCTATATTAAGATGGACATATCTACACCGCTATCTGTATAAACTTGGAAATATCTAAACCGCTATCTGTATCAACATGGAAATATCTACACCGCTATATGCATAATCATGGAAATATCTACACCGCTACCTGTATAAACATTTAAATATCAGCACAGCTATCTGTATGAACATGGAAATATCTACACAGCTATCTGTATGAACAAGGAAATATCTACACCGCTATCTGTATGAACATGGAAATAGCTACACCGCTATCTGTATGAACATGGAAATATCTACACCGCTATCTGTATGAACATGGAAATATCTACACGGCTATCTGTTTCAACTTGGAAATATCTACACCGCTATCTGAATAAACATGGAAATATCTACACCGCTATCTGTATAAACATGGAAATATCTACACCGCTACCTGTATAAACATGGAAATATCTACACCGCTACCTGTATAAACATGGAAATATCAGCACCGCTATCTGTATGAACATGGAAATATCAGCCCCTCTATCTGTATGAACATGGAAATATCTACACCGCTATCTGTATGAACATGGAAATATCTAAACCACTATATGTATGAACATGGAAATATCTACACCGCTATCTGTATGAACATGGATATATCTACACAGCCATCTGGATGAACATGGAAATATCTAAACCGCTATCTGCATGAAAATGGAAATATCTACACAGCTATCTGCATATACATGGAAATATCTACACAGCTATCTCTTTGCACATGGAAATAACTACAGCGCAATCTGTATGAACATGGAAATATCTACACCGCCATCTGTATGAACATGGAAATATCAGCACGGCCATCTGTATGAACATATAAATATCTACACTGCCGTCTGTATTAAGATGGAGATATCTACACCGCTATCTGTATAAACATGGAAATATCTAAACCGATATCTGTATAAACATGGAAATATCTACACCGCTACCTGGATAAACATGGAAATATCCACACCGCTACCTGTATAAACATGGAAATATCAGCACCGCTATCTGTATGAACATGGAAATAGCTACACCGCTATCTGTATGAACATGGAAATATCTACACCACTATCTGTATGAACATGGAAATATATACACCGCTATCTGTGTGAAGATGGATATATCTACACAGCCATCTGGATGAACATGGAAATATCTACACCGCAATCTGTATGAACATGGAATTATCTACAACGCTATCTGTGTAAACATGCATACATCTTCACTGCTATCTGTATTAACATGGAAATATCTACACCGCTATCTGTATGAACATGGAAATATCTACACCGCTATCTGTTTGAACATGGAAATATCTAAACCGCTATCTGCATGAAAATGGAAATATCTACACCGCTATCTGTATGAACATGGAAATATCTACACCGCTATCTGTATGATCATGGAAATATCTACACCGCCATCTGTATGAACATGGAAATATCTGCACGGCCATCTGTATGAACATATAAATATCTACACTGCCATCTATATTAAGATGGAGATATCTACACTGCTATCTG
Source organism: Gorilla gorilla gorilla (assembly GCF_029281585.2). Taxonomy (NCBI): domain Eukaryota; kingdom Metazoa; phylum Chordata; class Mammalia; order Primates; family Hominidae; genus Gorilla; species Gorilla gorilla. The sequence goes on from NC_086017.1 coordinate 8,587,088, forward strand.
TATAAACATGGAAATATCTACACCGCTATCTGTATAAACATGGAAATATCTACACCGCTATCTGTATAAACATGGATATATCTGCACCGCAACCTATATAAACATGGAAATATCTGCACCGCTATCTGTATGAACATGGATATACCAGCCCCTCCATCTGTATGAACATGGAAATATCTACACCACTATCTGTATGAACATGGAAATATCCACACCGCTATCTGTATGAGCATGGAAATATCATCACCGCCATCTGTATGAACATGGATATATCTACACAGCCATCTGGATGAACATGGAAATATCTACACCACTATCTGTATGAACATGGAAATATCTACACCGCTATCTGTTTGAACATGGAAATATCTAAACGGCTATCTGCATGAAAATGGAAATATCTACACAGATATCTGCATATACATGGAAATATCTACACAGCTATCTCTTTGCACATGGAATTAACTACACCGCTATCTGTATGAACATGGAAATATCTACACCGCCATCTGTATGAACATGGAAATATCTGCACGGCCATCTGTATGAACATATAAATATCTACACTGCCATCTGTATTAAGATGGAGATATCTACACCGCTATCTGTATAAACATGGAAATATCTACACCGCTATCTGTATAAACATGGAAATATCTACACCGCTACTGTATAAACATGGAAATATAAGCACCGCTATCTGTATGAACATGGAAATATCAGCACCTCTATCTGTATGAACATGGAAATATCTACACCACTATCTGTATGAACATGGAAATATCTGCACCACTATCTGTATGAACACGGAAATAGCTACACCGCTATCTGTATGAACATGGAAATACCTACATCACTATCTGTATGAACATGGAAATATCTACACCGCTATCTGTATGAACATGGAAATATCTACACCGCTATCTGTATGAACATGGAAATATCTACACCGCTATCTGTGTAAACTTGCAAACATCTTCACCGCTATCTGTATAAACATGGAAATATCTACACCGCTATCTGTATGAACATGGAAATATCTACACCGTTATGTGTTTGAACATGGAAATTTCTAAACCGCTATCTGCATAAAAATAGAAATATCTACATAGCTATCTGCATATACATGGAAACATCTACAAAGCGATCTCTTTACACATGGAAATAACTACACCGCTATCTCTATAAACATGGAAATATCTACACTGCCATCTGTATGAACATGGAAATACCTGCACCGCCATCTGCATGAACATATAAATATCTACACCGCCATCTGTATTAAGATGGAGATATCTTCACCGCTATCCGTATAAACTTGGTAATATCTACACCGCTATCTGTATAAACATGGAAATATCTACACCGCTATCTATATAAACATGGGAATATCTGCACCGCTACCTGTATAAACATTTAAATATCAGCACCGCCATCTCTATGAACATGGAAATATCTACACCGCTATCTGTATGAACATGGAAATAGCTAAACCGCTATATGTATGAACATGGAAATATCTACACCTCTACCTGTATGAACATGGAAATATCTGCACCGCCATCTGTATGAACATATAAATATCTACACCGCCGTCTGTATTAAGATGGAGATATCTACACCACTATCTGTAAAAACATGGAAATATCTACACCGATATCTGTATAAACATGGAAATATCTACACTGCTATCTGTATAAACATGGAAATATCTACACCGCTACCAGTGTAAACATGGAAATACCAACAAAGCTATCTGTAAGAACATGGAAATATCAGCCCCTCTATCTGTATGAACATGGAAATATCTACACCGCTATCTCTATGAACATGGAAATATCTACACCGCTATCTGTTTGAACATGGAAATATCTAAACCGCTATCTGCATGAAAATGGAAATATATACAGAGCTATCTGCATATACATGGAAATATCTACACATCTATCTCTTTACACCTGGAAATAACTACACCGCTATCTGTATGAACATGGAAATATCTTCACCGCCATCTGTATGAACATGGATATATCTACACAGCCATCTGGATGAACATGGAAATATCTACACCGCTATCTGTATGAACATGGAAATATCTACACCGCTATCTGTGTAAACATGCATACATCTTCACCGCTATCTGTATAAACATGGAAATATCTACACTGCTATCTGCATGAACATGGAAATATCTACACCGCTATCTGTTTGAACATGGAAATATCTACACCGCTATCTGTGTAAACATGCATACATCTTCACCGCCATCTGTATAAACATGGAAATATCTACACTGCTATCTGCATGAAAATGGAAATATCTGCACAGCGATCTGCATATACATGGAAATATCTACAAAGCTATCTCTTTACACATGGAAATAACTACAGCGCTATCTCTATAAACATGCAAATATCTACACCACCATCTGTCTGAACATGGAAATATCTGCACCGCCATCTGTATGAACATATAAATATCTACACCGCCATCTATATTAAGATGGACATATCTACACCGCTATCTGTATAAACTTGGAAATATCTAAACCGCTATCTGTATAAACATGGAAATATCTACACCGCTATATGCATAATCATGGAAATATCTACACCGCTACCTGTATAAACATTTAAATATCAGCACAGCTATCTGTATGAACATGGAAATATCTACACAGCTATCTGTATGAACAAGGAAATATCTACACCGCTATCTGTATGAACATGGAAATAGCTACACCGCTATCTGTATGAACATGGAAATATCTACACCGCTATCTGTATGAACATGGAAATATCTACACGGCTATCTGTTTCAACTTGGAAATATCTACACCGCTATCTGTATAAACATGGAAATATCTACACCGCTATCTGTATAAACATGGAAATATCTACACCGCTACCTGTATAAACATGGAAATATCTACACCGCTACCTGTATAAACATGGAAATATCAGCACCGCTATCTGTATGAACATGGAAATATCAGCCCCTCTATCTGTATGAACATGGAAATATCTACACCGCTATCTGTATGAACATGGAAATATCTAAACCACTATCTGTATGAACATGGAAATATCTACACCGCTATCTGTATGAACATGGATATATCTACACAGCCATCTGGATGAACATGGAAATATCTAAACCGCTATCTGCATGAAAATGGAAATATCTACACAGCTATCTGCATATACATGGAAATATCTACACAGCTATCTCTTTGCACATGGAAATAACTACACCGCTATCTGAATGAACATGGAAATATCTACACCGCCATCTGTATGAACATGGAAATATCAGCACGGCCATCTGTATGAACATATAAATATCTACACTGCCGTCTGTATTAAGATGGAGATATCTACACCGCTATCTGTATAAACATGGAAATATCTAAACCGATATCTGTATAAACATGGAAATATCTACACCGCTACCTGGATAAACATGGAAATATCCACACCGCTACCTGTATAAACATGGAAATATCAGCACCGCTATCTGTATGAACATGGAAATAGCTACACCGCTATCTGTATGAACATGGAAATATCTACACCACTATCTGTATGAACATGGAAATATATACACCGCTATCTGTGTGAAGATGGATATATCTACACAGCCATCTGGATGAACATGGAAATATCTACACCGCTATCTGTATGAACATGGAATTATCTACAACGCTATCTGTGTAAACATGCATACATCTTCACTGCTATCTGTATTAACATGGAAATATCTACACCGCTATCTGTATGAACATGGAAATATCTACACCGCTATCTGTTTGAACATGGAAATATCTAAACCGTTATCTGCATGAAAATGGAAATATCTACACCGCTATCTGTATGAACATGGAAATATCTACACCGCTATCTGTATGATCATGGAAATATCTACACCGCCATCTGTATGAACATGGAAATATCTGCACGGCCATCTGTATGAACATATAAATATCTACACTGCCATCTATATTAAGATGGAGATATCTACACTGCTATCTGTATAAACATGGAAATATCTACACCGCTATCTGTATAAACATGGAAATATCTACACCGCTATCTGTATAAACATGGAAATATCTGCACCGCAACCTGTATAAACATGGAAATATCTGCACCGCTATCTGTATGAACATGGATATACCAGCCCCTCCATCTGTATGAACATGGAAATATCTACACCACTATCTGTATGAACATGGAAATATCCACACCGCTATCTGTATGAGCATGGAAATATCATCACCGCCATCTGTATGAACATGGATATATCTACACAGCCATCTGGATGAACATGGAAATATCTACACCACTATCTGTATGAACATGGAAATATCTACACCGCTATCTGTTTGAACATGGAAATATCTAAACGGCTATCTGCATGAAAATGGAAATATCTACACAGATATCTGCATATACATGGAAATATCTACACAGCTATCTCTTTGCACATGGAATTAACTACACCGCTATCTGTATGAACATGGAAATATCTACACCGCCATCTGTATGAACATGGAAATATCTGCACGGCCATCTGTATGAACATATAAATATCTACACTGCCATCTGTATTAAGATGGAGATATCTACACCGCTATCTGTATAAACATGGAAATATCTACACCGCTATCTGTATAAACATGGAAATATCTACACCGCTACTGTATAAACATGGAAATATAAGCACCGCTATCTGTATGAACATGGAAATATCAGCCCCTCTATCTGTATGAACATGGAAATATCTACACCACTATCTGTATGAACATGGAAATATCTGCACCGCTATCTGTATGAACACGGAAATAGCTACACCGCTATCTGTATGAACGTGGAAATACCTACATCACTATCTGTATGAACATGGAAATATCTACACCGCTATCTGTATGAACATGGAAATATCTTCACCGCCATCTGTATGAACATGGAAATATCTACACCGCTACCTGTATAAACATGGAAATATAAGCACCGCTATCTTTATGAACATGGAAATATCTACACCGCTATCTGTTTGAACATGGAAATTTCTACACTGCTATCTGTATGAACATGGAAATAGCTACACCGCTATCCGCATGAACATGGAAATATCTACAGCACTATCTGTATGAACATGGAAATATCTACACCGCTATCTGTATGAACATGGATATATCTACACAGCCATCTGGATGATCATGGAAATATCTACACCGCAATCTGTATGAACATGGAAATATCTACACCGCAATCTGTGTAAACATGCATACATCTTCACCGCTATCTGTATAAACATGGAAATATCTACACCGCTATCTCTATGAACATGGAAATATGTACACCGCTATCTGTTTGAACATGGAAATATCTAAACCGCAATCTGCATGAAAATGGAAATATCTTCACAGCTTTCTGCATATACATGGAAATATCTACACAGCTATCTCTTTACACATGGAAATAACTACACCGCTATCTGTATGAACATGGAAATATCTACACAGCCATCTGTATGAACATGGAAATATCTGCACGGCCATCTGTATGAACATATAAATATCTACACCGCCATCTGTATTAAGATGGAGTTATCTACACCGCTATCTGTATAAACATGGAAATATCTACACCTCTATCTGTATAAACATGGAAATATCTACACCGCTATCTGTATAAACATGGAAATATCTACACCGCTATCTGTATAAACATGGAAATATCTACACCGCTATCTGTATAAACATGGAAATATCTACACCGCTATCTGTATAAACATGGAAATATCTACATCACTATCTGTATGAACATGGAATTATCTTCACCGCCATCTGTATGAACATGGATATGTCTACACAGCCATCTGGATGAACATGGAAATATCTACACCGCTACCTGTATGAACATGGAAATAGCTACACCGCTATCTGTATGAACATGGAAATATCTACATCACTATCTGTATGAACATGGAAATATCTACACCGCTATCTGTAGGAACATGGAAATACCTTCACCGCCATCTGTATGAACATGGAAATATCTACACCGCTACCTGTATGAACATGGAAATATAAGCACCGCTATCTGTATGAACATGGAAATATCTACACCGCTATCTGTTTGAACATGGAAATATCTACACCGCTATCTGTATGAACATGGAAATAGCTACACCGCTATCTGTATGAACATGGAAATATCTACAGCACTATCTGTATGAACATGGAAATATCTACACCGCTATCTGAATGAACATGGATATATCTACACAGCCATCTGGATGAACATGGAAATATCTACACTGCTATCTGTATGAACATGGAAATATCTACACCGCTATCTGTGTAAACATGCATACACCTTCACCGCTATCTGTATAAACATGGAAATATCTACACCGCTATCTGTATGAACATGGAAATATCTACACCGCTATCTGTATGAACATGGAAATATCTAAACCACTATCTGTATGAACATGGAAATATCTACACCGCTATCTGTATGAACATGGATATATCTACACAGCCATCTGGATGAACATGGAAATATCTAAACCGCTATCTGCATGAAAATGGAAATATCTACACAGCTATCTGCATATACATGGAAATATCTACACAGCTATCTCTTTGCACATGGAAATAACTACACCGCTATCTGTATGAACATGGAAATATCTACACCGCCATCTGTATGAACATGGAAATATCAGCACGGCCATCTGTATGAACATATAAATATCTACACTGCCGTCTGTATTAAGATGGAGATATCTACACCGCTATCTGTATAAACATGGAAATATCTACACCGATATCTGTATAAACATGGAAATATCTACACCGCTACCTGGATAAACATGGAAATATTCACACCGCTACCTGTATAAACATGGAAATATCAGCACAGCTATCTGTATGAACATGGAAATAGCTACACCGCTATCAGTATGAACATGGAAATATCTACACCACTATCTGTATGAACATGGAAATATATACACCGCTATCTGTGTGAAGATGGATATATCTACACAGCCATCTGGATGAACATGGAAATATCTACACCGCTATCTGTATGAACATGGAAATATCTACACCGCTATCTGTGTAAACATGCATACATCTTCACTGCTATCTGTATTAACATGGAAATATCTACACCGCTATCTGTATGAACATGGAAATATCTACACCGCTATCTGTTTGAACATGGAAATATCTAAACCGCTATCTGCATGAAAATGGAAATATCTACACAGCTATCTGCATATACATGGAAATATCTACACAGCTATCTCTTTGCACATGGAAATAACTACACCGCTATCTGTATGATCATGGAAATATCTACACCGCCATCTGTATGAACATGGAAATATCTGCACGGCCATCTGTATGAACATATAAATATCTACACTGCCATCTATATTAAGATGGAGATATCTACACTGCTATCTGTATAAACATGGAAATATCTACACCGCTATCTGTATAAACATGGAAATATCTACACCGCTATCTGTATGAATATGGAAATAGCTACACTGCTGTCTGTATGAACATGGAAATATCTACACCACTATCTGTATGAACATGGAAATATCTACACCGCTATCTGTATGAACATGGATATGTCTACACAGCCATCTGGATGAACATGGAAATATCTACACTGCTATCTGTATAAACATGGAAATATCTACACCGCTATCTGTATAAACATGGAAATATCTACACCGCTATCTGTATAAACATGGAAATATCTGCACCGCAACCTGTATAAACATGGAAATATCTGCACCGCTATCTGCATGAACATGGATATATCAGCCCCTCCATCTGTATGAACATGGAAATATCTACACCACTATCTGTATGAACATGGAAATATCCACACCGCTATCTGTATGAGCATGGAAATATCATCACCGCCATCTGTATGAACATGGATATATCTACACAACCATCTGGATGAACATGGAAATATCTACACCGCTATCTGTATGAACATGGAAATAGCTACACCGCTATCTGTATGAACGTGGAAATATCTACACCGCCATTTGTATGAACATGGAAATATGAGCACGGCCATCACTATGAACATATAAATATCTACACCGCCATCTGTATTAAGATGGAGATATCTACACCGCTATCTGAATAAACATGGAAATATCTACACCGCTATCTGTATAAACATGGAAATATCTACACCGCTATCTGTATAAACATGGAAATATCTACACCGCTACCTGTATAAACATGGAAATATCAGCACCGCTATCTGTATGAACATGGAAATATCAGCCCCTCTATCTGTATGAACATGGAAATATCTACGCCACTATCTGTATGAACATGGAAATATCTACACCGCTATCTGTATGAGCATGGAAATATCTTCACCGCCATCTGTATGAACATGGATATATCTACACAACCATCTGGATGAACATGGAAATATCTACACCGCTATCTGTATGAACATGGAAATAGCTACACCGCTATCTGTATGAACGTGGAAATATCTACACCACTATCTGTATGAACATGGAAATATCTACACCGCTATCTGTATGAACATGGAATTATCTTCACCGCCATCTGTATGAACATGGATATATCTACACAGCCATATGGATGAACATGGAAATATCTACACCGCTATCTGCATGAACATGGAAATAGATACACCGCTATCTGTATGAACATGGAAATAGCTACACCGCCATCTGTATGAACATGGAAATATCTGCACCGCCATCTGTATGAACATATAAATATCTACACCGCCATCCGTATTAAGATGGAGATATCTACACCGCTATCTGTATAAACCTGGAAATATCTACACCGCTATCTGTATAAACATGGAAATATCCACACCGCTATCTGTATAAACATGGAAATATCCACACCGCTACCTGTATAAACATGGAAATATCAGCACCGCTATCTGTATGAACATTGTAATACCTACACCGCTATATGAACGAACATGGAAATATCTACACCGCTATCTGTATGAACATGGAAATAGCTACACCGCTATCTGTATGAACATGGAAATATCTACACCACTATCTGTATGAACATGGAAATATCTACACCGCTATCGGTATGAAGATGGATATATCTACACAGCCATCTGGATGAACATGGAAATATCTACACCGCTATCTGTATGAACATGGAAGTATCTACACCGCTATCTGTGTAAACATGCATACATCTTCACCGCTATCTGTATAAACATGGAAATATCTTCACCGCTATCTGTATGAACATGGAAATATCTACACCGCTATCTGTTTGAACATGGAAATATCTAAACCGCTATCTGCATGAAAATGGAAATATCCACACAGCTATCTGCATATACATGGAAATATCTACACAGCTATCTCTTTACACATGGAAATAACTACACCGCTATCTGTATGAACATGGAAATATCTACACCACTATCTGTATGAACATGGAAATATCTACACCGCTATCTGTATGAACATGGAAATATCTACACCGCTATCTGTGTAAACATGCATACATCTTCACCGCTATCTGTATAAACATGGAAATATCTACACCGCTACCTGTATAAACATAGAAATATCAGCACCGCTATCTGCATGAACATGGCAATATCAGTCCCTCTATCTGTATGAACTTGGAGATATCTACACCGCTATCTGTAAGAATATGGAAATATCTACACCGCTATCTGTATGAACATGGAAATATCTTCACCGCCATCTGTATGAACATGGATATATCTACACAGCCATCTGGATGAACATGGAAATATCTACAAAGCTATATGTATGAACATGGAAACAGCTACACCGCTATCTGTATGAACATGGAAATATCTACACCACTATCTGTATGAACATGGAAATATCTTCACCGCCATCTGTATGAACATGGATATATCTACACAGCCATCTGGATGAACATGGAAATATCTACACCGCTATCTGTATGTACATTGAAATATCTACACCGCTATCTGTATAGACATGGAAATATCTACACCGCTACCTGTATAAACATGGAAATATCAGCACCGCTATCTGTATGAACATGGAAATACCTACACCGCTATCTGTATGAACATGGAAATATCTACACCGCTATCTGTATGAACATGGAAATATCTACACCGCCATCTGTATGAACATGGAAATATCTGCACCGCCATATGTATGAACATACAAATATCTACACCGCCATCTGTATTAAGAAGGAAATATCTAAACCGCTATCTGTATAAATATGGAAATACCTACACCGCTGCATGTATAAACATGGAAATATCACCACCGCTATCTGTATGAACATGGAAATATCTACACCGCTATCTGTATAAACATGGAAATATCTACACCGCTATCTGTATGAACATGGAAATATCTACACCGCTATCTGTATGAACATGGAAATATCTACACCGCTATCTGTATGAACATGGAAATATCTACACCGCTATCTGTGTAAACTTGCAAACATCTTCACCGCTATCTGTATAAACATGGAAATATCTACACCGCTATCTGTATGAACATGGAAATATCTACACCGTTATGTGTTTGAACATGGAAATTTCTAAACCGCTATCTGCATAAAAATAGAAATATCTACATAGCTATCTGCATATACATGGAAACATCTACAAAGCTATCTCTTTACACATGGAAATAACTACACCGCTATCTCTATAAACATGGAAATATCTACACTGCCATCTGTATGAACATGGAAATACCTGCACCGCCATCTGTATGAACATATAAATATCTACACCGCCATCTGTATTAAGATGGAGATATCTTCACCGCTATCCGTATAAACTTGGTAATATCTACACCGCTATCTGTATAAACATGGAAATATCTACACCGCTATCCATATAAACATGGGAATATCTGCACCGCTACCTGTATAAACATTTAAATATCAGCACCGCCATCTCTATGAACATGGAAATATCTACACCGCTATCTGTATGAACATGGAAATAGCTAAACCGCTATATGTATGAACATGGAAATATCTACACCTCTGCCTGTATGAACATGGAAATATCTGCACCGCCATCTGTATGAACATATAAATATCTACACCGCCGTCTGTATTAAGATGGAGATATCTACACCGCTATCTGTAAAAACATGGAAATATCTACACCGCTATCTGTATAAACATGGAAATATCTACACTGCTATCTGTATAAACATGGAAATATCTACACCGCTACCAGTGTAAACATGGAAATACCAACAAAGCTATCTGTAAGAACATGGAAATATCAGCCCCTCTATCTGTATGAACATGGAAATATCTACACCGCTATCTCTATGAACATGGAAATATCTACACCGCTATCTGTTTGAACATGGAAATATCTAAACCGCTATCTGCATGAAAATGGAAATATATACAGAGCTATCTGCATATACATGGAAATATCTACACATCTATCTCTTTACACCTGGAAATAACTACACCGATATCTGTATGAACATGGAAATATCTTCACCGCCATCTGTATGAACATGGATATATCTACACAGCCATCTGGATGAACATGGAAATATCTACACCGCTATCTGTATGAACATGGAAATATCTACACCGCTATCTGTGTAAACATGCATACATCTTCACCGCTATCTGTATAAACATGGAAATATCTACACTGCTATCTGCATGAACATGGAAATATCTACACCGCTATCTGTTTGAACATGGAAATATCTACACCGCTATCTGTGTAAACATGCATACATCTTCACCGCCATCTGTATAAACATGGAAATATCTACACTGCTATCTGCATGAAAATGGAAATATCTGCACAGCGATCTGCATATACATGGAAATATCTACAAAGCTATCTCTTTACACATGGAAATAACTACAGCGCTATCTCTATAAACATGCAAATATCTACACCACCATCTGTCTGAACATGGAAATATCTGCACCGCCATCTGTATGAACATATAAATATCTACACCGCCATCTATATTAAGATGGACATATCTACACCGCTATCTGTATAAACTTGGAAATATCTAAACCGCTATCTGTATAAACATGGAAATATCTACACCGCTATATGCATAATCATGGAAATATCTACACCGCTACCTGTATAAACATTTAAATATCAGCACAGCTATCTGTATGAACATGGAAATATCTACACAGCTATCTGTATGAACAAGGAAATATCTACACCGCTATCTGTATGAACATGGAAATAGCTACACCGCTATCTGTATGAACATGGAAATATCTACACCGCTATCTGTATGAACATGGAAATATCTACACGGCTATCTGTTTCAACTTGGAAATATCTACACCGCTATCTGTATAAACATGGAAATATCTACACCGCTATCTGTATAAACATGGAAATATCTACACCGCTACCTGTATAAACATGGAAATATCTACACCGCTACCTGTATAAACATGGAAATATCAGCACCGCTATCTGTATGAACATGGAAATATCAGCCCCTCTATCTGTATGAACATGGAAATATCTACACCGCTATCTGTATGAACATGGAAATATCTAAACCACTATCTGTATGAACATGGAAATATCTACACCGCTATCTGTATGAACATGGATATATCTACACAGCCATCTGGATGAACATGGAAATATCTAAACCGCTATCTGCATGAAAATGGAAATATCTACACAGCTATCTGCATATACATGGAAATATCTACACAGCTATCTCTTTGCACATGGAAATAACTACAGCGCTATCTGTATGAACATGGAAATATCTACACCGCCATCTGTATGAACATGGAAATATCAGCACGGCAATCTGTATGAACATATAAATATCTACACTGCCGTCTGTATTAAGATGGAGATATCTACACCGCTATCTGTATAAACATGGAAATATCTACACCGATATCTGTATAAACATGGAAATATCTACACCGCTACCTGGATAAACATGGAAATATCCACACCGCTACCTGTATAAACATGGAAATATCAGCACCGCTATCTGTATGAACATGGAAATAGCTACACCGCTATCTGTATGAACATGGAAATATCTACACCACTATCTGTATGAACATGGAAATATATACACCGCTATCTGTGTGAAGATGGATATATCTACACAGCCATCTGGATGAACATGGAAATATCTACACCGCTATCTGTATGAACATGGAAATATCTGCACCGCTATCTGTGTAAACATGCATACATCTTCACTGCTATCTGTATTAACATGGAAATATCTACACCGCTATCTGTATGAACATGGAAATATCTACACCGCTATCTGTTTGAACATGGAAATATCTAAACCGCTATCTGCATGAAAATGGAAATATCTACACAGCTATCTGCATATACATGGAAATATCTACACAGCTATCTCTTTGCACATGGAAATAACTACACCCCTATCTGTATGATCATGGAAATATCTACACCGCCATCTGTATGAACATGGAAATATCTGCACGGCCATCTGTATGAACATATAAATATCTACACTGCCATCTATATTAAGATGGAGATATCTACACTGCTATCTGTATAAACATGGAAATATCTACACCGCTATCTGTATAAACATGGAAATATCTACACCGCTATCTGTATAAACATGGAAATATCTGCACCGCAACCTGTATAAACATGGAAATATCTGCACCGCTATCTGTATGAACATGGATATATCAGCCCCTCCATCTGTATGAACATGGAAATATCTACACCACTATCTGTATGAACATGGAAATATCTACACCGCTATCTGTATGAGCATGGAAATATCATCACCGCCATCTGTATGAACATGGATATATCTACACAGCCATCTGGAAGAACATGGAAATATCTACACCACTATCTGTATGAACATGGAAATATCTTCACCGCTATCTGTTTGAACATGGAAATATCTAAACGGCTATCTGCATGAAAATGGAAACATCTACACAGATATCTGCATATACATGGAAATATCTACACAGCTATCTCTTTGCACCTGGAATTAACTACACCGCTATCTGTAGGAACATGGAAATATCTACACCGCCATCTGTATGAACATGGAAATATCTGCACGGCCATCTGTATGAACATATAAATATCTACACTGCCATCTGTATTAAGATGGAGATATCTACACCGCTATCTGTATAAACATGGAAATATCTACACCGCTATCTGTATAAACATGGAAATATCTACACCGCTACTGTATAAACATGGAAATATAAGCACCGCTATCTGTATGAACATGGAAATATCAGCCCCTCTATCTGTATGAACATGGAAATATCTACACCGCTATCTGTATGAACATGGAAATATCTTCACCGCCATCTGTATGAACATGGAAATATCTACACCGCTACCTGTATAAACATGGAAATATAAGCACCGCTATCTGTATGAACATGGAAATATCTACACCGCTATCTGTTTGAACATGGAAATTTCTACACTGCTATCTGTATGAACATGGAAATAGCTACACCGCTATCCGCATGAACATGGAAATATCTACAGCACTATCTGTATGAACATGGAAATATCTACACCGCTATCTGTATGAACATGGATATATCTACACAGCCATCTGGATGATCATGGAAATATCTACACCGCAATCTGTATGAACATGGAAATATCTACACCGCTATCTGTGTAAACAGGCATACATCTTCACCGCTATCTGTATAAACATGGAAATATCTACACCGCTATCTGTATGAACATGGAAATATGTACACCGCTATCTGTTTGAACATGGAAATATCTAAACCGCAATCTGCATGAAAATGGAAATATCTTCACAGCTTTCTGCAAATACATGGAAATATCTACACAGCTATCTCTTTACACATGGAAATAACTACACCGCTATCTGTATGAACATGGAAATATCTACACAGCCATCTGTATGAACATGGAAATATCTGCACGGCCATCTGTATGAACATATAAATATCTACACCGCCATCTGTATTAAGATGGAGATATCTTCAACGCTATCGGTATAAACATGGAAATATCTACACCGCTATCTGTAAAAACACGGAAATATCTACACGGCTATCTGTATAAACATGGAAATATCTACACCGCTACCTGTATAAACATGGAAATATCAGCACCGCTATCTGTATGAACATGGAAATATCAGCCACTCTATCTGTATGAACATGGAAATATCTACACCACTATCTGTATGAACGTGGAAATATCTACACAGCTATCTGTATGAACATGGAATTATCTTCACCGCCATCTGTATGAACATGGATATGTCTACACAGCCATCTGGATGAACATGGAAATATCTACACCGCTACCTGTATGAACATGGAAATAGCTACACCGCTATCTGTATGAACATGGAAATATCTACATCACTATCTGTATGAACATGGAAATATCTACACCGCTATCTGTATGAACATGGAAATATCTTCACCGCCATCTGTATGAACATGGAAATATCTACACCGCTACCTGTATGAACATGGAAATATAAGCACCGCTATCTGTATGAACAAGGAAATATCTACAACGCTATCTGTTTGAACATGGAAATAACTACACCGCTATCTGTATGAACATGGAAATAGCTACACCGCTATCTGTATGAACATGGAAATATCTACAGCACTATCTGTATGAACATGGAAATATCTACACCGCTATCTGTATGAACATGGATATATCTACACAGCCATCTGGATGAACATGGAAATATCTACACTGCTATCTGTATGAACATGGAAATATCTACACCGCTATCTGTGTAAACATGCATACACCTTCACCGCTATCTGTATAAACATGGAAATATCTACACCGCTATCTGTATGAACATGGAAATACCTACACCGCTATCTGTATGAAGATGGAAATATCTAAACCACTATCTGTATGAACATGGAAATATCTACACCGCTATCTGTATGAACATGGATATATCTACACAGCCATCTGGATGAACATGGAAATATCTAAACCGCTATCTGCATGAAAATGGAAATATCTACACAGCTATCTGCATATACATGGAAATATCTACACAGCTATCTCTTTGCACATGGAAATAACTACACCGCTATCTGTATGAACATGGAAATATCTACACCGCCATCTGTATGAACATGGAAATATCAGCACGGCCATCTGTATGAACATATAAATATCTACACTGCCGTCTGTATTAAGATGGAGATATCTACACCGCTATCTGTATAAACATGGAAATATCTACACCGATATCTGTATAAACATGGAAATATCTACACCGCTACCTGGATAAACATGGAAATATCCACACCGCTACCTGTATAAACATGGAAATATCAGCACCGCTATCTGTATGAACATGGAAATAGCTACACCGCTATCTGTATGAACATGGAAATATCTACACCACTATCTGTATGAACATGGAAATATATACACCGCTATCTGTGTGAAGATGGATATATCTACACAGCCATCTGGATGAACATGGAAATATCTACACCGCTATCTGTATGAACATGGAAATATCTACACCGCTATCTGTGTAAACATGCATACATCTTCACTGCTATCTGTATTAACATGGAAATATCTACACCGCTATCTGTATGAACATGGAAATATCTACACCGCTATCTGTTTGAACATGGAAATATCTAAACCGCTATCTGCATGAAAATGGAAATATCTACACAGCTATCTGCATATACATGGAAATATCTACACAGCTATCTCTTTGCACATGGAAATAACTACACCGCTATCTGTATGATCATGGAAATATCTACACCGCCATCTGTATGAACATGGAAATATCTGCACGGCCATCTGTATGAACATATAAATATCTACACTGCCATCTATATTAAGATGGAGATATCTACACTGCTATCTGTATAAACATGGAAATATCTACACCGCTATCTGTATAAACATGGAAATATCTACACCGCTATCTGTATGAATATGGAAATAGCTACACTGCTGTCTGTATGAACATGGAAATATCTACACCACTATCTGTATGAACATGGAAATATCTACACCGATATCTGTATGAACATGGATATGTCTACACAGCCATCTGGATGAACATGGAAATATCTACACTGCTATCTGTATAAACATGGAAATATCTACACCGCTATCTGTATAAACATGGAAATATCTACACCGCTATCTGTATAAACATGGAAATATCTGCACCGCAACCTGTATAAACATGGAAATATCTGCACCGCTATCTGTATGAACATGGATATATCAGCCCCTCCATCTGTATGAACATGGAAATATCTACACCACTATCTGTATGAACATGGAAATATCCACACCGCTATCTGTATGAGCATGGAAATATCATCACCGCCATCTGTATGAACATGGATATATCTACACAGCCATCTGGATGAACATGGAAATATCTACACCACTATCTGTATGATCATGGAAATATCTACACCGCTATCTGTTTGAACATGGAAATATCTAAACGGCTATCTGCATGAAAATGGAAATATCTACACAGATATCTGCATATACATGGAAATATCTACACAGCTATCTCTTTGCACATGGAATTAACTACACCACTATCTGTATGAATATGGAAATATCTACACCGCCATCTTTATGAACATGGAAATATCTGCACGGCCATCTGTATGAACATATAAATATCTACACTGCCATCTGTATTAAGATGGAGATATCTACACCGCTATCTGTATAAACATGGAAATATCTACACCGCTATCTGTATAAACATGGAAATATCTACACCGCTACTGTATAAACATGGAAATATAAGCATCGCTATCTGTATGAACATGGAAATATCAGCCCCTCTATCTGTATGAACATGGAAATATCTACACCACTATCTGTATGAACATGGAAATATCTGCACCGCTATCTGTATGAACACGGAAATAGCTACACCGCTATCTGTATGAACATGGAAATACCTACATCACTATCTGTATGAACATGGAAATATCTACACCGCTATCTGTATGAACATGGAAATATCTACACCGCTATCTGTTTGAACATGGAAATATCTACACCGCTATCTGTATGAACATGGAAATAGCTACACCGCTATCTGTATGAACATGGAAATATCTACAGCACTATCTGTATGAACATGGAAATATCTACACCGCTATCTGTATGAACATGGATATATCTACACAGCCATCTGGATGAACATGGAAATATCTACACTGCTATCTGTATGAACATGGAAATATCTACACCGCTATCTGTGTAAACATGCATACACCTTCACCGCTATCTGTATAAACATGGAAATATCTACACCGCTATCTGTATGAACATGGAAATATCTACACCGCTATCTGTTTGAACATTGAAATATCTAAACCGCTATCTGCATGAAAATGGAAATATCTACACAGCTATCTGCATATACATGGAAATATCTACACAGCTATCTCTTTACACATGGAAATAACTACACCGCTATCTGTATGAACATGGAAATATCTACACCGCCATCTGTATGAACACGGAAATATCTGCACGGCCATCTGTATGAACATATAAATATCTACACCGCCATCTGTATTAAGATGGAGATATCTACACCGCTATCTGTATAAACATGGAAATATCTACACCGCTATCTGTATAAACATGGAAATATCTTCACCGCTATCTGTATAAACATGGAAATATCTACACCGCTACCTGTATAAACATGGAAATATCAGCACCGCTCTCTGTATGAACATGGAAATATCAGCCCCTCTATCTGTATGAACATGGAAATATCTACACCACTATCTGTATGAACATGGAAATATCTACACCGCTATCCGTATGAACATGGAAACATCTTCACCGCCATCTGTATGAACATGGATATATCTACCCAGCCATCTGGATGAACATGGAAATATCTACACCAATATCTGTATGAAAATGGAAATAGCTACACTGCTGTCTGTATGAACATGGAAATATCTACACCACTATCTGTATGAACATGGAAATATCTACACCGCTATCTGTATGAACATGGATATGTCTACACAGCCATCTGGATGAACATGGAAATATCTACACCGCTACCTGTATGAACATGGAAATAGCTACACCGCTATCTGTATAAACATGGAAATATCTACACCGCTATCTGTATAAACATGGAAATATCTGCACCGCAACCTGTATAAACATGGAAATATCTGCACCGCTATCTGTATGAACATGGATATATCAGCCCCTCCATCTGTATGAACATGGAAATATCTACACCACTATCTGTATGAACATGGAAATATCCACACCGTTATCTGTATGAGCATGGAAATATCATCAACGCCATCTGTATGAACATGGATATATCTACACAGCCATCTGGATGAACATGGAAATATCTACACCACTATCTGTATGAACATGGAAATATCTACACCGCTATCTGTTTGAACATGGAAATATCTAAACGGCTATCTGCATGAAAATGGAAATATCTACACAGATATCTGCATATACATGGAAATATCTACACAGCTATCTCTTTGCACATGGAATTAACTACACCGCTATCTGTATGTACATGGAAATATCTACACCGCCATCTGTATGAACATGGAAATATCTGCACGGCCATCTGTATGAACATATAAATATCTACACTGCCATCTGTATTAAGATGGAGATATCTACACCGCTATCTGTATAAACATGGAAATATCTACACCGCTATCTGTATAAACATGGAAATATCTACACCGCTACTGTATAAACATGGAAATATAAGCACCGCTATCTGTATGAACATGGAAATATCAGCCCCTCTATCTGTATGAACATGGAAATATCTACACCACTATCTCTATAAACATGGAAATATCTGCACCGCTATCTGTATGAACACGGAAATAGCTACACCGCTATCTGTATGAACATGGAAATACCTACATCACTATCTGTATGAACATGGAAATATCTACACCGCTATCTGGATGAACATGGAAATATCTTCACCGCCATCTGTATGAACATGGAAATATCTACACCGCTACCTGTATAAACATGGAAATATAAGCACCGCTATCTGTATGAACATGGAAATATCTACACCGCTATCTGTTTGAACATGGAAATTTCTACACTGCTATCTGTATGAACATGGAAATAGCTACACCGCTATCCGCATGAACATGGAAATATCTACAGCACTATCTGTATGAACATGGAAATATCTACACCGCTATCTGTATGAACATGGATATATCTACACAGCCATCTGGATGATCATGGAAATATCTACACCGCAATCTGTATGAACATGGAAATATCTACACCGCTATCTGTGTAAACATGCATACATCTTCACCGCTATCTGTATAAACATGGAAATATCTACACCGCTTTCTGTATGAACATGGAAATATGTACACCGCTATGTGTTTGAACATGGAAATATCTAAACCGCAATCTGCATGAAAATGGAAATATCTTCACAGCTTTCTGCATATACATGGAAATATCTACACAGCTATCTCTTTACACATGGAAATAACTACACCTCTATCTGTATGAACATGGAAATATCTACACAGCCATCTGTATGAACATGGAAATATCTGCACGGCCATCTGTATGAACATATAAATATCTACACCACCATCTGTATTAAGATGGAGATATCTTCAACGCTATCGGTATAAACATGGAAATATCTACACCGCTATCTGTAAAAACACAGAAATATCTACACCGCTATCTGTATAAACATGGAAATATCTACACCGCTACCTGTATAAACATGGAAATATCAGCACCGCTATCTGTATGAACATGGAAATATCAGCCCCTCTATCTGTATGAACATGGAAATATCTACACCACTATCTGTATGAACATGGAAATATCTACACAGCTATCTGTATGAACATGGAATTATCTTCACCGCCATCTGTATGAACATGGATATGTCTACACAGCCATCTGGATGAACATGGAAATATCTACACCGCTACCTGTATGAACATGGAAATAGCTACACCGCTATCTGTATAAACATGGAAATATCTACACCGCTATCTGTATGAACATGGAAATATCTACACCGCTATCTGTATGAACATGGAAATATCTAAACCACTATCTGTATGAACATGGAAATAACTACACCGCTATCTGTATGAACATGGAAATATATACACCGCTATCTGTGTGAAGATGGATATATCTACACAGCCATCTGGATGAACATGGAAATATCTACACCGCTATCTGTATGAACATGGAAATATCTACACCGCTATCTGTATAAACATGCATACATCTTCACTGCTATCTGTATTAACATGGAAATATCTACACCGCTATCTGTATGAACATGGAAATATCTACACCGCTATCTGTTTGAACATGGAAATATCTAAACCGCTATCTGCATGAAAATGGAAATACCTACACAGCTATCTGCATATACATGGAAATATCTACACAGCTATCTCTTTGCACATGGAAATAACTACACCGCTATCTGTATGATCATGGAAATATCTACACCGCCATCTGTATGAACATGGAAATATCTGCACGGCCATCTGTATGAACATATAAATATCTACACTGCCATCTATATTAAGATGGAGATATCTACACTGCTATCTGTATAAACATGGAAATATCTACACCGCTATCTGTATAAACATGGAAATATCTACACCGCTATCTGTATGAATATGGAAATAACTACACTGCTGTCTGTATGAACATGGAAATATCTACACCACTATCTGTATGAACATGGAAATATCTACACCGCTATCTGTATGAACATGGATATGTCTACACAGCCATCTGGATGAACATGGAAATATCTACACTGCTATCTGTATAAACATGGAAATATCTACACCGCTATCTGTATAAACATGGAAATATCTACACCGCTATCTGTATAAACATGGAAATATCTGCACCGCAACCTGTATAAACATGGAAATATCTGCACCGCTATCTGTATGAACATGGATATATCAGCCCCTCCATCTGTATGAACATGGAAATATCTACACCACTATCTGTATGAACATGGAAATATCCACACCGCTATCTGTATGAGCATGGAAATATCATCAACGCCATCTGTATGAACATGGATATATCTACACAGCCATCTGGATGAACATGGAAATATC
Organism: Gorilla gorilla gorilla; assembly: GCF_029281585.2. NCBI lineage: Eukaryota > Metazoa > Chordata > Mammalia > Primates > Hominidae > Gorilla > Gorilla gorilla. The sequence goes on from NC_086017.1 coordinate 8,609,373, forward strand.
TACACCACTATCTGTATGAACATGGAAATATCTACACCGCTATCTGTTTGAACATGGAAATATCTAAACGGCTATCTGCATGAAAATGGAAATATCTACACAAATATCTGCATATACATGGAAATATCTACACAGCTATCTCTTTGCACATGGAATTAACTACACCGCTATCTGTATGAACATGGAAATATCTACACCGCCATCTGTATGAACATGGAAATATCTGCACGGCCGTCTGTATGAACATATAAATATCTACACTGCCATCTGTATTAAGATGGAGATATCTACACCGCTATCTGTATAAACATGGAAATATCTACACCGCTATCTGTATAAACATGGAAATATCTACACCGCTACTGTATAAACATGGAAATATAAGCACCGCTATCTGTATGAACATGGAAATATCAGCCCCTCTATCTGTATGAACATGGAAATATCTACACCACTATCTGTATGAACATGGAAATATCTGCACCGCTATCTGTAAGAACACGGAAATAGCTACACCACTATCTGTATGAACATGGAAATACCTACATCACTATCTGTATGAACATGGAAATATCTACACCGCTATCTGTATGAACATGGAAATATCTACACCGCTATCTGTTTGAACATGGAAATATCTACACCGCTATCTGTATGAACATGGAAATAGCTACACCGCTATCTGTATGAACATGGAAATATCTACAAAGCTATCTGTATGAACATGGAAATATCTAAACCACTATCTGTATGAACATGGAAATATCTACACCGCTATCTGTATGAACATGGATATATCTACACAGCCACCTGGATGAACATGGAAATATCTAAACCGCTATCTGCATGAAAATGGAAATATCTACACAGCTATCTGCATATATATGGAAATATCTACACAGCTATCTCTTTGCACATGGAAATAACTACACCGCTATCTGTATGAACATGGAAATATCTACACTGCCATCTGTATGAACATGGAAATATCAGCACGGCCATCTGTATGAACATATAAATATCTACACTGCCGTCTGTATTAAGATGGAGATATCTACACCGCTATCTGTATAAACATGGAAATATCTACACCGATATCTGTATAAACATGGAAATATCTACACCGCTACCTGTATAAACATGGAAATATCAGCACCGCTCTCTGTATGAACATGGAAATATCAGCCCCTCTATCTGTATGAACATGGAAATATGTACACCACTATCTGTATGAACATGGAAATATCTACACCGCTATCCGGATGAACATGGAAACATCTTCACCGCCATCTGTATGAACATGGATATATCTACCCAGCCATCTGGATGAACATGGAAATATCTACACCAATATCTGTATGAATATGGAAATAGCTACACTGCTGTCTGTATGAACATGGAAATATCTACACCACTATCTGTATGAACATGGATATATCTACACAACCATATGGATGAACATGGAAATATCTACACCGCTATCTGCATGAACATGGAAATAGCTACACCGCTATCTGTATGAACATGGAAATAGCTACACCGCCATCTGTATGAACATGGAAATATCTGCATCGCCATCTGTATGAACATATAAATATCTACACCGCCATCTGTATTAAGATCGAGATATCTACACCGCTATTTGTATAAACCTGGAAATATCTACACCGCTATCTGTATAAACATGGAAATATCCACACCGCTATCTGTATAAACATGGAAATATCCACACCGCTACCTGTACAAACATGGAAATATCTGCACCGCCATCTGTATGAACATATAAATATCTACACCGCCATCTATATTAAGATGGACATATCTACACCGCTATCTGTATAAACTTGGAAATATCTAAACCGCTATCTGTATAAACATGGAAATATCTACACCGCTATATGTATAATCATGGAAATATCTACACCGCTACCTGTATAAACATTTAAATATCAGCACAGCTATCTGTATGAACACGGAAATATCTACACAGCTATCTGTATGAACAAGGAAATATCTACACCGCTATCTGTATGAACATGGAAATAGCTACACCGCTATCTGTATGAACATGGAAATATCTACACCGCTATCTGTATGAACATGGAAATATCTACACGGCTATCTGTTTCAACTTGGAAATAACTACACCGCTATCTGTATAAACATGGAAATATCTACACCGCTACCTGTATAAACATGGAAATATCTACACCGCTACCTGTATAAACATGGAAATATCTACACCGCTACCTGTATAAACATGGAAATATCAGCACCGCTATCTGTATGAACATGGAAATATCAGCCCCTCTATCTGTATGAACATGGAAATATCTACACCGCTATCTGTATGAACATGGAAATATCTACACCACTATCTGTATGAACATGGAAATATCTACACCGCTATCTGTATGAACATGGATATATCTACACAGCCATCTGGATGAACATGGAAATATCTAAACCGCTATCTGCATGAAAATGGAAATATCTACACAGCTATCTGCATATACATGGAAATATCTACACAGCTATCTCTTTGCACATGGAAATAACTACACCGCTATCTGTATGAACATGGAAATATCTACACCGCCATCTGTATGAACATGGAAATATCAGCACGGCCATCTGTATGAACATATAAATATCTACACTGCCGTCTGTATTAAGATGGAGATATCTACACCGCTATCTGTATAAACATGGAAATGTCTACACCGATATCTGTATAAACATGGAAATATCTACACCGCTACCTGGATAAACATGGAAATATCTGCAACGCTATCTGTATGAACATGGAAATAGCTACACCGCTATCTGTATGAACATGGAAATATCTACATCACTATCTGTATGAACATGGAAATATCTACACCGCTATCTGTATGAACATGGAAATATCTACACCGCTATCTGTATGAGCATGGAAATATCTTCACCGCCATCTGTATGAACATGGATATATCTACACAGCCATCTGGATGAACATGGAAATATCTACACCGCTATCTGTATGAACTTGGAAATATACACACCGCTATCTGTATGAACATGGAAATAACTTCACCGCCATCTGTATGAACATGGATATATCTACACAGCCATATGGATGAACATGGAAATATCTACACCGCTATCTGCATGAACATGGAAATAGCTACACCGCTATCTGTATGAACATGGAAAGAGCTACACCGCCATCTGTATGAACATGGAAATATCTGCACCGCCATCTGTACGAACATATAAATATCTACACCGCCATCCGTATTAAGATGGAGATATCTACACCGCTATCTTTATAAACCTGAAAATATCTACACCGCTATCTGTATAAACATGGAAATATCCACACCGCTATCTGTATAAACATGGAAATATCCACACGGCTACCTGTATAAACATGGAAATATCAGCACCTCTATCTGTATGAACATGGAAATAGCTACACCGCTATCTGTATGAACATGGAAATATCTACACCACTATCTGTATGAACATGGAAATATATACACCGCTATCTGTGTGAAGATGGATATATCTACACAGCCATCTGGATGAACATGGAAATATCTACACCGCTATCTGTATGAACATGGAAATATCTACACCGCTATCTGTGTAAACATGCATACATCTTCACTGCTATCTGTATTAACATGGAAATATCTACACCGCTATCTGTATGAACATGGAAATATCTACACCGCTATCTGTTTGAACATGGAAATATCTAAACCGCTATCTGCATGAAAATGGAAATATCTACACAGCTATCTGCATATACATGGAAATATCTACACAGCTATCTCTTTGCACATGGAAATAACTACACCGCTATCTGTATGATCATGGAAATATCTACACCGCCATCTGTATGAACATGGAAATATCTGCACGGCCATCTGTATGAACATATAAATATCTACACTGCCATCTATATTAAGATGGAGATATCTACACTGCTATCTGTATAAACATGGAAATATCTACACCGCTATCTGTATAAACATGGAAATATCTGCACCGTAACCTGTATAAACATGGAAATATCTGCACCGCTATCTGTATGAACATGGATATATCAGCCCCTCCATCTGTATGAACATGGAAATATCTACACCACTATCTGTATGAACATGGAAATATCCACACCGCTATCTGTATGAGCATGGAAATATCATCACCGCCATCTGTATGAACATGGATATATCTACACAGCCATCTGGATGAACATGGAAATATCTACACCACTATCTGTATGAACATGGAAATATCTACACCGCTATCTGTTTGAACATGGAAATATCTAACGGCTATCTGCATGAAAATGGAAATATCTACACAGATATCTGCATATACATGGAAATATCTACACAGCTATCTCTTTGCACATGGAATTAACTACACCGCTATCTGTATGAACATGGAAATATCTACACCGCCATCTGTATGAACATGGAAATATCTGCACGGCCATCTGTATGAACATATAAATATCTACACTGCCATCTGTATTAAGATGGAGATATCTACACCGCTATCTGTATAAACATGGAAATATCTACACCGCTATCTGTATAAACATGGAAATATGTACACCGCTACCTGTATAAACATGGAAATATAAGCACCGATATCTGTATGAACATGGAAATATCAGCCCCTCTATCTGTATGAACATGGAAATACCTACACCACTATCTGTATGAACATGGAAATATCTACACCGCTATCTGTATGAACACGGAAATAGCTACACCGCTATCTGTATGAACATGGAAATACCTACATCACTATCTGTATGAACATGGAAATATCTACACCGCTATCTGTATGAACATGGAAATATCTTCACCGCCATCTGTATGAACATGGAAATATCTACACCGCTACCTGTATAAACATGGAAATATAAGCACCGCTATCTGTATGAACATGGAAATATCTACACCGCTATCTGTTTGAACATGGAAATATCTACACTGCTATCTGTATGAACATGGAAATAGCTACACCGCTATCCGCATGAACATGGAAATATCTACAGCACTATCTGTATGAACATGGAAATATCTACACCGCTATCTGTATGAACATGGATATATCTACACAGCCATCTGGATGATCATGGAAATATCTACACCGCAATCTGTATGAACATGGAAATATCTACACCGCTATCTGTGTAAACATGCATACATCTTCACCGCTATCTGTATAAACATGGAAATATCTACACCGCTATCTGTATGAACATGGAAATATGTACACCGCTATCTGTTTGAACATGGAAATATCTAAACCGCAATCTGCATGAAAATGGAAATATCTTCACAGCTTTCTGCATATACATGGAAATATCTACACAGCTATCTCTTTACACATGGAAATAACTACACCGCTATCTGTATGAACATGGAAATATCTACACCGCCATCTGTATGAACATGGAAATATCTGCACGGCCATCTGTATGAACATATAAATATCTACACCGCCATCTTTATTAAGATGGAGATATCTTCAACGCTATCGGTATAAACATGGAAATATCTACACCGCTATCTGTAAAAACACGGAAATATCTACACCGCTATCTGTATAAACATGGAAATATCTACACCGCTACCTGTATAAACATGGAAATATCAGCACCGCTATCTGTATGAACATGGAAATATCAGCCCCTCTATCTGTATGAACATGGAAATATCTACACCACTATCTGTATGAACATGGAAATATCTACACAGCTATCTGTATGAACATGGAATTATCTTCAGCGCCATCTGTATGAACATGGATATGTCTACACAGCCATCTGGATTAACATGGAAATATCTACACCGCTACCTGTATGAACATGGAAATAGCTACACCGCTATCTGTATGAACATGGAAATATCTACATCACTCTCTGTATGAACATGGAAATATCTACACCGCTATCTGTATGAACATGGAAATATCTTCACCGCCATCTGTATGAACATGGAAATATCTACACTGCTACCTGTATGAACATGGAAATATAAGCACCGCTATCTGTATGAACATGGAAATATCTACACCGCTATCTGTTTGAACATGGAAATATCTACACCGCTATCTGTATGAACATGGAAATAGCTACACCGCTATCTGTATGAACATGGAAATATCTACAGCACTATCTGTATGAACATGGAAATATCTACACCGCTATCTGTATGAACATGGATATATCTACACAGCCATCTGGATGAACATGGAAATATCTACACTGCTATCTGTATGAACATGGAAATATCTACACCGCTATCTGTGAAAACATGCATACACCTTCACCGCTATCTGTATAAACATGGAAATATCTACACCGCTATCTGTATGAACATGGAAATATCTACACCGCTATCTGTTTGAACATTGAAATATCTAAACCGCTATCTGCATGAAAATGGAAATATCTACACAGCTATCTGCATATACATGGAAATATCTACACAGCTATCTCTTTACACATGGAAATAACTACACCGCTATCTGTATGAACATGGAAATATCTACACCGCCATCCGTATGAACACGGAAATATCTGCACGGCCATCTGTATGAACATATAAATATCTACACCGCCATCTGTATTAAGATGGAGATATCTACACCGCTATCTGTATAAACATGGAAATATCTACACCGCTATCTGTATAAACATGGAAATATCTACACCGCTATCTGTATAAACATGGAAATATCTACACCGCTTCCTGTATAAACATGGAAATATCAGCACCGCTCTCTGTATGATCATGGAAATATCAGCCCCTCTATCTGTATGAACATGGAAATATCTACACCACTATCTGTATGAACATGGAAATATCTACACCGCTATCCGTATGAACATGGAAACATCTTCACCGCCATCTGTATGAACATGGATATATCTACCCAGCCATCTGGATGAACATGGAAATATCTACACCAATATCTGTATGAATATGGAAATAGCTACACTGCTGTCTGTATGAACATGGAAATATCTACACCACTATCTGTATGAACATGGAAATATCTACACCCCTATCTGTATGAACATGGATATGTCTACACAGCCATCTGGATGAACATGGAAATATCTACACCGCTACCTGTATGAACATGGAAATAGCTACACCGCTATCTGTATAAACATGGAAATATCTACACCGCTATCTGTATAAACATGGAAATATCTGCACCGCAACCTGTATAAACATGGAAATATCTGCACCGCTATCTGTATGAACATGGATATATCAGCCCCTCCATCTGTATGAACATGGAAATATCTACACCACTATCTGTATGAACATGGAAATATCCACACCGCTATCTGTATGAGCATGGAAATATCATCACCGCCATCTGTATGAACATGGATATATCTACACAGCCATCTGGATGAACATGGAAATATCTACACCACTATCTGTATGAACATGGAAATATCTACACCGCTATCTGTTTGAACATGGAAATATCTAAACGGCTATGTGCATGAAAATGGAAATATCTACACAGATATCTGCATATACATGGAAATATCTACACAGCTATCTCTTAGCACATGGAATTAACTACACCGCTATCTGTATGAACATGGAAATATCTACACCGCCATCTGTATGAACATGGAAATATCTGCACGGCCATCTGTATGAACATATAAATATCTACACTGCCATCTGTATTAAGATGGAGATATCTACACCGCTATCTGTATAAACATGGAAATATCTACACCGCTATCTGTATAAACATGGAAATATCTACACCGCTACTGTATAAACATGGAAATATAAGCACCGCTATCTGTATGAACATGGAAATATCAGCCCCTCTATCTGTATGAACATGGAAATATCTACACCACTATCTGTATGAACATGGAAATATCTGCACCGCTATCTGTATGAACACGGAAATAGCTACACCACTATCTGTATGAACATGGAAATACCTACATCACTATCTGTATGAACATGGAAATATCTACACCGCTATCTGTATGAACATGGAAATATCTTCACTGCCATCTGTATGAACATGGAAATATCTACACCGCTACCTGTATAAACATGGAAATATAAGCACCGCTATCTGTATGAACATGGAAATATCTACACCGCTATCTGTTTGAACATGGAAATTTCTACACTGCTATCTGTATGAACATGGAAATAGCTACACCGCTATCCGCATGAACATGGAAATATCTACAGCACTATCTGTATGAACATGGAAATATCTACACCGCTATCTGTATGAACATGGATATATCTACACAGCCATCTGGATGATCATGGAAATATCTACACCGCAATCTGTATGAACATGGAAATATCTACACCGCTATCTGTGTAAACATGCATACATCTTCACCGCTATCTGTATAAACATGGAAATATCTACACCGCTATCTGTATGAACATGGAAATATGTACACCGCTATCTGTTTGAACATGGAAATATCTAAACCGCAATCTGCATGAAAATGGAAATACCTTCACAGCTTTCTGCATATACATGGAAATATCTACACAGCTATCTCTTTACACATGGAAATAACTACACCGCTATCTGTATGAACATGGAAATATCTACACAGCCATCTGTATGAACATGGAAATATCTGCACGGCCATCTGTATGAACATATAAATATCTACACCGCCATCTGTATTAAGATGGAGATATCTTCAACGCTATCGGTATAAACATGGAAATATCTACACCGCTATCTGTAAAAACACGGACATATCTACACCGCTATCTGTATAAACATGGAAATATCTACACGGCTACATGTATAAACATGGAAATATCAGCACCGCTCTCTGTATGAACATGGAAATATCAGCCCCTCTATCTGTATGAACATGGAAATATCTACACCACTATCTGTATGAACATGGAAATATCTACACAGCTATCTGTATGAACATGGAATTATCTTCACCGCCATCTGTATGAACATGGATATGTCTACACAGCCATCTGGATGAACATGGAAATATCTACACCGCTACCTGTATGAACATGGAAATAGCTACACCGCTATCTGTATAAACATGGAAATATCTACACCGCTATCTGTATGAACATGGAAATATCTACACCGCTATCTGTATGAACATGGAAATATCTAAACCACTATCTGTATGAACATGGAAATATCTACACCGCTATCTGTATGAACATGGATATATCTACACAGCCATCTGGATGAACATGGAAATATCTAAACCGCTATCTGCATGAAAATGGAAATATCTACACAGCTATCTGCATATACATGGAAATATCTACACAGCTATCTCTTTGCACATGGAAAAAACTACACCGCTATCTGTATGAACATGGAAATATCTACACCGCCATCTGTATGAACATGGAAATATCATCACGGCCATCTGTATGAACATATAAATATCTACACTGCCGTCTGTATTAAGATGGAGATATCTACACCGCTATCTGTATAAACATGGAAATATCTACACCGATATCTGTATAAACATGGAAATATCTACACCGCTACCTGGATAAACATGGAAATATCCACACCGCTACCTGTATAAACATGGAAATATCAGCACCGCTATCTGTATCAACATGGAAATAGCTACACCGCTATCTGTATGAACATGGAAATATCTACACCACTATCTGTATGAACATGGAAATATATACACCTCTATCTGTGTGAAGATGGATATATCTACACAGCCATCTGGATGAACATGGAAATATCTACACCGCTATCTGTATGAACATGGAAATATCTACACCGCTATCTGTGTAAACATGCATACATCTTCACTGCTATCTGTATTAACATGGAAATATCTACACCGCTATCTGTATGAACATGGAAATATCTACACCGCTATCTGTTTGAACATGGAAATATCTAAACCGCTATCTGCATGAAAATGGAAATATCTACACAGCTATCTGCATATACATGGAAATATCTACACAGCTATCTCTTTGCACATGGAAATAACTACACCGCTATCTGTATGATCATGGAAATATCTACACCGCCATCTGTATGAACATGGAAATATCTGCACGGCCATCTGTATGAACATATAAATATCTACACTGCCATCTATATTAAGATGGAGATATCTACACTGCTATCTGTATAAACATGGAAATATCTACACCGCTATCTGTATAAACATGGAAATATCTGCACCGCAACCTGTATAAACATGGAAATATCTGCACCGCTATCTGTATGAACATGGATATATCAGCCCCTCCATCTGTATGAACATGGAAATATCTACACCACTATCTGTATGAACATGGAAATATCCACACCGCTATCTGTATGAGCATGGAAATATCATCACCGCCATCTGTATGAACATGGATATATCTACACAGCCATCTGGATGAACATGGAAATATCTACACCACTATCTGTATGAACATGGAAATATCTACACCGCTATCTGTTTGAACATGGAAATATCTAAACGGCTATCTGCATGAAAATGGAAATATCTACACAGATATCTGCATATACATGGAAATATCTACACAGCTATCTCTTTGCACATGGAATTAACTACACCGCTATCTGTATGAACATGGAAATATCTACACCGCTATCTGTATGAACATGGATATATCTACACAGCCATCTGGATGAACATGGAAATATCTACACTGCTATCTGTATGAACATGGAAATATCTACACCGCTATCTGTGAAAACATGCATACACCTTCACCGCTATCTGTATAAACATGGAAATATCTACACCGCTATCTGTATGAACATGGAAATATCTACACCGCTATCTGTTTGAACATTGAAATATCTAAACCGCTATCTGCATGAAAATGGAAATATCTACACAGCTATCTGCATATACATGGAAATATCTACACAGCTATCTCTTTACACATGGAAATAACTACACCGCTATCTGTATGAACATGGAAATATCTACACCGCCATCCGTATGAACACGGAAATATCTGCACGGCCATCTGTATGAACATATAAATATCTACACCGCCATCTGTATTAAGATGGAGATATCTACACCGCTATCTGTATAAACATGGAAATATCTACACCGCTATCTGTATAAACATGGAAATATCTACACCGCTATCTGTATAAACATGGAAATATCTACACCGCTTCCTGTATAAACATGGAAATATCAGCACCGCTCTCTGTATGATCATGGAAATATCAGCCCCTCTATCTGTATGAACATGGAAATATCTACACCACTATCTGTATGAACATGGAAATATCTACACCGCTATCCGTATGAACATGGAAACATCTTCACCGCCATCTGTATGAACATGGATATATCTACCCAGCCATCTGGATGAACATGGAAATATCTACACCAATATCTGTATGAATATGGAAATAGCTACACTGCTGTCTGTATGAACATGGAAATATCTACACCACTATCTGTATGAACATGGAAATATCTACACCCCTATCTGTATGAACATGGATATGTCTACACAGCCATCTGGATGAACATGGAAATATCTACACCGCTACCTGTATGAACATGGAAATAGCTACACCGCTATCTGTATAAACATGGAAATATCTACACCGCTATCTGTATAAACATGGAAATATCTGCACCGCAACCTGTATAAACATGGAAATATCTGCACCGCTATCTGTATGAACATGGATATATCAGCCCCTCCATCTGTATGAACATGGAAATATCTACACCACTATCTGTATGAACATGGAAATATCCACACCGCTATCTGTATGAGCATGGAAATATCATCACCGCCATCTGTATGAACATGGATATATCTACACAGCCATCTGGATGAACATGGAAATATCTACACCACTATCTGTATGAACATGGAAATATCTACACCGCTATCTGTTTGAACATGGAAATATCTAAACGGCTATGTGCATGAAAATGGAAATATCTACACAGATATCTGCATATACATGGAAATATCTACACAGCTATCTCTTAGCACATGGAATTAACTACACCGCTATCTGTATGAACATGGAAATATCTACACCGCCATCTGTATGAACATGGAAATATCTGCACGGCCATCTGTATGAACATATAAATATCTACACTGCCATCTGTATTAAGATGGAGATATCTACACCGCTATCTGTATAAACATGGAAATATCTACACCGCTATCTGTATAAACATGGAAATATCTACACCGCTACTGTATAAACATGGAAATATAAGCACCGCTATCTGTATGAACATGGAAATATCAGCCCCTCTATCTGTATGAACATGGAAATATCTACACCACTATCTGTATGAACATGGAAATATCTGCACCGCTATCTGTATGAACACGGAAATAGCTACACCACTATCTGTATGAACATGGAAATACCTACATCACTATCTGTATGAACATGGAAATATCTACACCGCTATCTGTATGAACATGGAAATATCTTCACTGCCATCTGTATGAACATGGAAATATCTACACCGCTACCTGTATAAACATGGAAATATAAGCACCGCTATCTGTATGAACATGGAAATATCTACACCGCTATCTGTTTGAACATGGAAATTTCTACACTGCTATCTGTATGAACATGGAAATAGCTACACCGCTATCCGCATGAACATGGAAATATCTACAGCACTATCTGTATGAACATGGAAATATCTACACCGCTATCTGTATGAACATGGATATATCTACACAGCCATCTGGATGATCATGGAAATATCTACACCGCTATCTGTATGAACATGGAAATATCTACACCGCTATCTGTGTAAACATGCATACATCTTCACTGCTATCTGTATTAACATGGAAATATCTACACCGCTATCTGTATAAACATGGAAATATCTGCACCGCAACCTGTATAAACATGGAAATATCTGCACCGCTATCTGTATGAACATGGATATATCAGCCCCTCCATCTGTATGAACATGGAAATATCTACACCACTATCTGTATGAACATGGAAATATCCACACCGCTATCTGTATGAGCATGGAAATATCATCACCGCCATCTGTATGAACATGGATATATCTACACAGCCATCTGGATGAACATGGAAATATCTACACCACTATCTGTATGAACATGGAAATATCTACACCGCTATCTGTTTGAACATGGAAATATCTAAACGGCTATCTGCATGAAAATGGAAATATCTACACAGATATCTGCATATACATGGAAATATCTACACAGCTATCTCTTTGCACATGGAATTAACTACACCGCTATCTGTATGAACATGGAAATATCTACACCGCCATCTGTATGAACATGGAAATATCTGCACGGCCATCTGTATGAACATATAAATATCTACACTGCCATCTGTATTAAGATGGAGATATCTACACCGCTATCTGTATAAACATGGAAATATCTACACCGCTATCTGTATAAACATGGAAATATCTACACCGCTACTGTATAAACATGGAAATATAAGCACCGCTATCTGTATGAACATGGAAATATCAGCCCCTCTATCTGTATGAACATGGAAATATCTACACCACTATCTGTATGAACATGGAAATATCTACACCGCTATCTGTTTGAACATGGAAATATCTACACTGCTATCTGTATGAACATGGAAATAGCTACACCGCTATCCGCATGAACATGGAAATATCTACAGCACTATCTGTATGAACATGGAAATATCTACACCGCTATCTGTATGAACATGGAAATATCTACACCGCTATCTGTGTAAACAGGCATACATCTTCACCGCTATCTGTATAAACATGGAAATATCTACACCGCTATCTGTATGAACATGGAAATATGTACACCGCTATCTGTTTGAACATGGAAATATCTAAACCGCAATCTGCATGAAAATGGAAATATCTTCACAGCTTTCTGCAAATACATGGAAATATCTACACAGCTATCTCTTTACACATGGAAATAACTACACCGCTATCTGTATGAACATGGAAATATCTACACAGCCATCTGTATGAACATGGAAATATCTGCACGGCCATCTGTATGAACATATAAATATCTACACCGCCATCTGTATTAAGATGGAGATATCTTCAACGCTATCGGTATAAACATGGAAATATCTACACCGCTATCTGTAAAAACACGGAAATATCTACACGGCTATCTGTATAAACATGGAAATATCTACACCGCTACCTGTATAAACATGGAAATATCAGCACCGCTATCTGTATGAACATGGAAATATCAGCCCCTCTATCTGTATGAACATGGAAATATCTACACCACTATCTGTATGAACGTGGAAATATCTACACAGCTATCTGTATGAACATGGAATTATCTTCACCGCCATCTGTATGAACATGGATATGTCTACACAGCCATCTGGATGAACATGGAAATATCTACACCGCTACCTGTATGAACATGGAAATAGCTACACCGCTATCTGTATGAACATGGAAATATCTACATCACTATCTGTATGAACATGGAAATATCTACACCGCTATCTGTATGAACATGGAAATATCTTCACCGCCATCTGTATGAACATGGAAATATCTACACCGCTACCTGTATGAACATGGAAATATAAGCACCGCTATCTGTATGAACAAGGAAATATCTACAACGCTATCTGTTTGAACATGGAAATAACTACACCGCTATCTGTATGAACATGGAAATAGCTACACCGCTATCTGTATGAACATGGAAATATCTACAGCACTATCTGTATGAACATGGAAATATCTACACCGCTATCTGTATGAACATGGATATATCTACACAGCCATCTGGATGAACATGGAAATATCTACACTGCTATCTGTATGAACATGGAAATATCTACACCGCTATCTGTGTAAACATGCATACACCTTCACCGCTATCTGTATAAACATGGAAATATCTACACCGCTATCTGTATGAACATGGAAATACCTACACCGCTATCTGTATGAACATGGAAATATCTAAACCACTATCTGTATGAACATGGAAATATCTACACCGCTATCTGTATGAACATGGATATATCTACACAGCCATCTGGATGAACATGGAAATATCTAAACCGCTATCTGCATGAAAATGGAAATATCTACACAGCTATCTGCATATACATGGAAATATCTACACAGCTATCTCTTTGCACATGGAAATAACTACACCGCTATCTGTATGAACATGGAAATATCTACACCGCCATCTGTATGAACATGGAAATATCAGCACGGCCATCTGTATGAACATATAAATATCTACACTGCCGTCTGTATTAAGATGGAGATATCTACACCGCTATCTGTATAAACATGGAAATATCTACACCGATATCTGTATAAACATGGAAATATCTACACCGCTACCTGGATAAACATGGAAATATCCACACCGCTACCTGTATAAACATGGAAATATCAGCACCGCTATCTGTATGAACATGGAAATAGCTACACCGCTATCTGTATGAACATGGAAATATCTACACCACTATCTGTATGAACATGGAAATATATACACCGCTATCTGTGTGAAGATGGATATATCTACACAGCCATCTGGATGAACATGGAAATATCTACACCGCTATCTGTATGAACATGGAAATATCTACACCGCTATCTGTGTAAACATGCATACATCTTCACTGCTATCTGTATTAACATGGAAATATCTACACCGCTATCTGTATGAACATGGAAATATCTACACCGCTATCTGTTTGAACATGGAAATATCTAAACCGCTATCTGCATGAAAATGGAAATATCTACACAGCTATCTGCATATACATGGAAATATCTACACAGCTATCTCTTTGCACATGGAAATAACTACACCGCTATCTGTATGATCATGGAAATATCTACACCGCCATCTGTATGAACATGGAAATATCTGCACGGCCATCTGTATGAACATATAAATATCTACACTGCCATCTATATTAAGATGGAGATATCTACACTGCTATCTGTATAAACATGGAAATATCTACACCGCTATCTGTATAAACATGGAAATATCTACACCGCTATCTGTATGAATATGGAAATAGCTACACTGCTGTCTGTATGAACATGGAAATATCTACACCACTATCTGTATGAACATGGAAATATCTACACCGATATCTGTATGAACATGGATATGTCTACACAGCCATCTGGATGAACATGGAAATATCTACACTGCTATCTGTATAAACATGGAAATATCTACACCGCTATCTGTATAAACATGGAAATATCTACACCGCTATCTGTATAAACATGGAAATATCTGCACCGCAACCTGTATAAACATGGAAATATCTGCACCGCTATCTGTATGAACATGGATATATCAGCCCCTCCATCTGTATGAACATGGAAATATCTACACCACTATCTGTATGAACATGGAAATATCCACACCGCTATCTGTATGAGCATGGAAATATCATCACCGCCATCTGTATGAACATGGATATATCTACACAGCCATCTGGATGAACATGGAAATATCTACACCACTATCTGTATGATCATGGAAATATCTACACCGCTATCTGTTTGAACATGGAAATATCTAAACGGCTATCTGAATGAAAATGGAAATATCTACACAGATATCTGCATATACATGGAAATATCTACACAGCTATCTCTTTGCACATGGAATTAACTACACCACTATCTGTATGAATATGGAAATATCTACACCGCCATCTTTATGAACATGGAAATATCTGCACGGCCATCTGTATGAACATATAAATATCTACACTGCCATCTGTATTAAGATGGAGATATCTACACCGCTATCTGTATAAACATGGAAATATCTACACCGCTATCTGTATAAACATGGAAATATCTACACCGCTACTGTATAAACATGGAAATATAAGCACCGCTATCTGTATGAACATGGAAATATCAGCCCCTCTATCTGTATGAACATGGAAATATCTACACCACTATCTGTATGAACATGGAAATATCTGCACCGCTATCTGTATGAACACGGAAATAGCTACACCGCTATCTGTATGAACATGGAAATACCTACATCACTATCTGTATGAACATGGAAATATCTACACCGCTATCTGTATGAACATGGAAATATCTACACCGCTATCTGTTTGAACATGGAAATATCTACACCGCTATCTGTATGAACATGGAAATAGCTACACCGCTATCTGTATGAACATGGAAATATCTACAGCACTATCTGTATGAACATGGAAATATCTACACCGCTATCTGTATGAACATGGATATATCTACACAGCCATCTGGATGAACATGGAAATATCTACACTGCTATCTGTATGAACATGGAAATATCTACACCGCTATCTGTGTAAACATGCATACACCTTCACCGCTATCTGTATAAACATGGAAATATCTACACCGCTATCTGTATGAACATGGAAATATCTACACCGCTATCTGTTTGAACATTGAAATATCTAAACCGCTATCTGCATGAAAATGGAAATATCTACACAGCTATCTGCATATACATGGAAATATCTACACAGCTATCTCTTTACACATGGAAATAACTACACCGCTATCTGTATGAACATGGAAATATCTACACCGCCATCTGTATGAACACGGAAATATCTGCACGGCCATCTGTATGAACATATAAATATCTACACCGCCATCTGTATTAAGATGGAGATATCTACACCGCTATCTGTATAAACATGGAAATATCTACACCGCTATCTGTATAAACATGGAAATATCTTCACCGCTATCTGTATAAACATGGAAATATCTACACCGCTACCTGTATAAACATGGAAATATCAGCACCGCTCTCTGTATGAACATGGAAATATCAGCCCCTCTATCTGTATGAACATGGAAATATCTACACCACTATCTGTATGAACATGGTAATATCTACACCGCTATCCGTATGAACATGGAAACATCTTCACCGCCATCTGTATGAACATGGATATATCTACCCAGCCATCTGGATGAACATGGAAATATCTACACCAATATCTGTATGAAAATGGAAATAGCTACACTGCTGTCTGTATGAACATGGAAATATCTACACCACTATCTGTATGAACATGGAAATATCTACACCGCTATCTGTATGAACATGGATATGTCTACACAGCCATCTGGATGAACATGGAAATATCTACACCGCTACCTGTATGAACATGGAAATAGCTACACCGCTATCTGTATAAACATGGAAATATCTACACCGCTATCTGTATAAACATGGAAATATCTGCACCGCAACCTGTATAAACATGGAAATATCTGCACCGCTATCTGTATGAACATGGATATATCAGCCCCTCCATCTGTATGAACATGGAAATATCTACACCACTATCTGTATGAACATGGAAATATCCACACCGTTATCTGTATGAGCATGGAAATATCATCAACGCCATCTGTATGAACATGGATATATCTACACAGCCGTCTGGATGAACATGGAAATATCTACACCACTATCTGTATGAACATGGAAATATCTACACCGCTATCTGTTTGAACATGGAAATATCTAAACGGCTATCTGCATGAAAATGGAAATATCTACACAGATATCTGCATATACATGGAAATATCTACACAGCTATCTCTTTGCACATGGAATTAACTACACCGCTATCTGTATGTACATGGAAATATCTACACCGCCATCTGTATGAACATGGAAATATCTGCACGGCCATCTGTATGAACATATAAATATCTACACTGCCATCTGTATTAAGATGGAGATATCTACACCGCTATCTGTATAAACATGGAAATATCTACACCGCTATCTGTATAAACATGGAAATATCTACACCGCTACTGTATAAACATGGAAATATAAGCACCGCTATCTGTATGAACATGGAAATATCAGCCCCTCTATCTGTATGAACATGGAAATATCTACACCACTATCTCTATAAACATGGAAATATCTGCACCGCTATCTGTATGAACACGGAAATAGCTACACCGCTATCTGTATGAACATGGAAATACCTACATCACTATCTGTATGAACATGGAAATATCTACACCGCTATCTGGATGAACATGGAAATATCTTCACCGCCATCTGTATGAACATGGAAATATCTACACCGCTACCTGTATAAACATGGAAATATAAGCACCGCTATCTGTATGAACATGGAAATATCTACACCGCTATCTGTTTGAACATGGAAATTTCTACACTGCTATCTGTATGAACATGGAAATAGCTACACCGCTATCCGCATGAACATGGAAATATCTACAGCACTATCTGTATGAACATGGAAATATCTACACCGCTATCTGTATGAACATGGATATATCTACACAGCCATCTGGATGATCATGGAAATATCTACACCGCAATCTCTATGAACATGGAAATATCTACACCGCTATCTGTGTAAACATGCATACATCTTCACCGCTATCTGTATAAACATGGAAATATCTACACCGCTATCTGTATGAACATGGAAATATGTACACCGCTATGTGTTTGAACATGGAAATATCTAAACCGCAATCTGCATGAAAATGGAAATATCTTCACAGCTTTCTGCATATACATGGAAATATCTACACAGCTATCTCTTTACACATGGAAATAACTACACCTCTATCTGTATGAACATGGAAATATCTACACAGCCATCTGTATGAACATGGAAATATCTGCACGGCCATCTGTATGAACATATAAATATCTACACCACCATCTGTATTAAGATGGAGATATCTTCAACGCTATCGGTATAAACATGGAAATATCTACACCGCTATCTGTAAAAACACAGAAATATCTACACCGCTATCTGTATAAACATGGAAATATCTACACCGCTACCTGTATAAACATGGAAATATCAGCACCGCTATCTGTATGAACATGGAAATATCAGCCCCTCTATCTGTATGAACATGGAAATATCTACACCACTATCTGTATGAACATGGAAATATCTACACAGCTATCTGTATGAACATGGAATTATCTTCACCGCCATCTGTATGAACATGGATATGTCTACACAGCCATCTGGATGAACATGGAAATATCTACACCGCTACCTGTATGAACATGGAAATAGCTACACCGCTATCTGTATAAACATGGAAATATCTACACCGCTATCTGTATGAACATGGAAATATCTACACCGCTATCTGTATGAACATGGAAATATCTAAACCACTATCTGTATGAACATGGAAATATCTACACCGCTATCTGTATGAACATGGAAATATATACACCGCTATCTGTGTGAAGATGGATATATCTACACAGCCATCTGGATGAACATGGAAATATCTACACCGCTATCTGTATGAACATGGAAATATCTACACCGCTATCTGTGTAAACATGCATACATCTTCACTGCTATCTGTATTAACATGGAAATATCTACACCGCTATCTGTATGAACATGGAAATATCTACACCGCTATCTGTTTGAACATGGAAATATCTAAACCGCTATCTGCATGAAAATGGAAATACCTACACAGCTATCTGCATATACATGGAAATATCTACACAGCTATCTCTTTGCACATGGAAATAACTACACCGCTATCTGTATGATCATGGAAATATCTACACCGCCATCTGTATGAACATGGAAATATCTGCACGGCCATCTGTATGAACATATAAATATCTACACTGCCATCTATATTAAGATGGAGATATCTACACTGCTATCTGTATAAACATGGAAATATCTACACCGCTATCTGTATAAACATGGAAATATCTACACCGCTATCTGTATGAATATGGAAATAACTACACTGCTGTCTGTATGAACATGGAAATATCTACACCACTATCTGTATGAACATGGAAATATCTACACCGCTATCTGTATGAACATGGATATGTCTACACAGCCATCTGGATGAACATGGAAATATCTACACTGCTATCTGTATAAACATGGAAATATCTACACCGCTATCTGTATAAACATGGAAATATCTACACCGCTATCTGTATAAACATGGAAATATCTGCACCGCAACCTGTATAAACATGGAAATATCTGCACCGCTATCTGTATGAACATGGATATATCAGCCCCTCCATCTGTATGAACATGGAAATATCTACACCACTATCTGTATGAACATGGAAATATCCACACCGCTATCTGTATGAGCATGGAAATATCATCAACGCCATCTGTATGAACATGGATATATCTACACAGCCATCTGGATGAACATGGAAATATCTACACCACTATCTGTATGAACATGGAAATATCTACACCGCTATCTGTTTGAACATGGAAATATCTAAACGGCTATCTGCATGAAAATGGAAATATCTACACAGATATCTGCATATACATGGAAATATCTACACAGCTATCTCTTTGCACATGGAATTAACTACACCGCTATCTGTATGAACATGGAAATATCTACACCGCCATCTGTATGAACATGGAAATATCTGCACGGCCGTCTGTATGAACATATAAATATCTACACTGCCATCTGTATTAAGATGGAGATATCTACACCGCTATCTGTATAAACATGGAAATATCTACACCGCTATCTGTATAAACATGGAAATATCTACACCGCTACTGTATAAACATGGAAATATAAGCACCGCTATCTGTATGAACATGGAAATATCAGCCCCTCTATCTGTATGAACATGGAAATATCTACACCACTATCTGTATGAACATGGAAATATCTGCACCGCTATCTGTAAGAACACGGAAATAGCTACACCACTATCTGTATGAACATGGAAATACCTACATCACTATCTGTATGAACATGGAAATATCTACACCGCTATCTGTATGAACATGGAAATATCTACACCGCTATCTGTTTGAACATGGAAATATCTACACCGCTATCTGTATGAACATGGAAATAGCTACACCGCTATCTGTATGAACATGGAAATATCTACAAAGCTATCTGTATGAACATGGAAATATCTAAACCACTATCTGTATGAACATGGAAATATCTACACCGCTATCTGTATGAACATGGATATATCTACACAGCCATCTGGATGAACATGGAAATATCTAAACCGCTATCTGCATGAAAATGGAAATATCTACACAGCTATCTGCATATATATGGAAATATCTACACAGCTATCTCTTTGCACATGGAAATAACTACACCGCTATCTGTATGAACATGGAAATATCTACACTGCCATCTGTATGAACATGGAAATATCAGCACGGCCATCTGTATGAACATATAAATATCTACACTGCCGTCTGTATTAAGATGGAGATATCTACACCGCTATCTGTATAAACATGGAAATATCTACACCGATATCTGTATAAACATGGAAATATCTACACCGCTACCTGTATAAACATGGAAATATCAGCACCGCTCTCTGTATGAACATGGAAATATCAGCCCCTCTATCTGTATGAACATGGAAATATCTACACCACTATCTGTATGAACATGGAAATATCTACACCGCTATCCGGATGAACATGGAAACATCTTCACCGCCATCTGTATGAACATGGATATATCTACCCAGCCATCTGGATGAACATGGAAATATCTACACCAATATCTGTATGAATATTGAAATAGCTACACTGCTGTCTGTATGAACATGGAAATATCTACACCACTATCTGTATGAACATGGATATATCTACACAACCATATGGATGAACATGGAAATATCTACACCGCTATCTGCATGAACATGGAAATAGCTACACCGCTATCTGTATGAACATGGAAATAGCTACACCGCCATCTGTATGAACATGGAAATATCTGCATCGCCATCTGTATGAACATATAAATATCTACACCGCCATCTGTATTAAGATCGAGATATCTACACCGCTATTTGTATAAACCTGGAAATATCTACACCGCTATCTGTATAAACATGGAAATATCCACACCGCTATCTGTATAAACATGGAAATATCCACACCGCTACCTTTACAAACATGGAAATATCTGCACCGCCATCTGTATGAACATATAAATATCTACACCGCCATCTATATTAAGATGGACATATCTACACCGCTATCTGTATAAACTTGGAAATATCTAAACCGCTATCTGTATAAACATGGAAATATCTACACCGCTATATGTATAATCATGGAAATATCTACACCGCTACCTGTATAAACATTTAAATATCAGCACAGCTATCTGTATGAACATGGAAATATCTACACAGCTATCTGTATGAACAAGGAAATATCTACACCGCTATCTGTATGAACATGGAAATAGCTACACCGCTATCTGTATGAACATGCAAATATCTACACCGCTATCTGTATGAACATGGAAATATCTACACGGCTATCTGTTTCAACTTGGAAATAACTACACCGCTATCTGTATAAACATGGAAATATCTACACCGCTACCTGTATAAACATGGAAATATCTACACCGCTACCTGTATAAACATGGAAATATCTACACCGCTACCTGTATAAACATGGAAATATCAGCACCGCTATCTGTATGAACATGGAAATATCAGCCCCTCTATCTGTATGAACATGGAAATAGCTACACCGCTATCTGTATGAACATGGAAATATCTACACCACTATCTGTATGAACTTGGAAATATACACACCGCTATCTGTATGAACATGGAAATAACTTCACCGCCATCTGTATGAACATGGATATATCTACACAGCCATATGGATGAACATGGAAATATCTACACCGCTATCTGCATGAACATGGAAATAGCTACACCGCTATCTGTATGAACATGGAAAGAGCTACACCGCCATCTGTATGAACATGGAAATATCTGCACCGCCATCTGTACGAACATATAAATATCTACACCGCCATCCGTATTAAGATGGAGATATCTACACCGCTATCTTTATAAACCTGGAAATATCTACACCGCTATCTGTATAAACATGGAAATATCCACACCGGTATCTGTATAAACATGGAAATATCCACACCGCTACCTGTATAAACATGGAAATATCAGCACCGCTATCTGTATGAACATGGAAATAGCTACACCGCTATCTGTATGAACATGGAAATATCTACACCACTATCTGTATGAACATGGAAATATATACACCGCTATCTGTGTGAAGATGGATATATCTACACAGCCATCTGGATGAACATGGAAATATCTACACCGCTATCTGTATGAACATGGAAATATCTACACCGATATCTGTGTAAACATGCATACATCTTCACAGCTATCTGTATTAACATGGAAATATCTACACCGCTATCTGTATGAACATGGAAATATCTACACCGCTATCTGTTTGAACATGGAAATATCTAAACCGCTATCTGCATGAAAATGGAAATATCTACACAGCTATCTGCATATACATGGAAATATCTACACAGCTATCTCTTTGCACATGGAAATAACTACACCCCTATCTGTATGATCATGGAAATATCTACACCGCCATCTGTATGAACATGGAAATATCTGCACGGCCATCTGTATGAACATATAAATATCTACACTGCCATCTATATTAAGATGCAGATATCTACACTGCTATCTGTATAAACATGGAAATATCTACACCGCTATCTGTATAAACATGGAGATATCTACACCGCTATCTGTATAAACATGGAAATATCTGCACCGTAACCTGTATAAACATGGAAATATCTGCACCGCTATCTGTATGAACATGGATATATCAGCCCCTCCATCTGTATGAACATGGAAATATCTACACCACTATCTGTATGAACATGGAAATATCCACACCGCTATCTGTATGAGCATGGAAATATCATCACCGCCATCTGTATGAACATGGATATATCTACACAGCCATCTGGATGAACATGGAAATATCTACACCACTATCTGTATGAACATGGAAATATCTACACCGCTATCTGTTTGAACATGGAAATATCTAAACGGCTATCTGCATGAAAATGGAAATATCTACACAGATATCTGCATATACATGGAAATATCTACACAGCTATCTCTTTGCACATGGAATTAACTACACCGCTATCTGTATGAACATGGAAATATCTACACCGCCATCTGTATGAACATGGAAATATCTGCACGGCCATCTGTATGAACATATAAATATCTACACTGCCATCTGTATTAAGATGGAGATATCTACACCGCTATCTGTATAAACATGGAAATATCTACACTGCTATCTGTATAAACATGGAAATATCTACACCGCTACCTGTATAAACATGGAAATATAAGCACCGCTATCTGTATGAACATGGAAATATCAGCCCCTCTATCTGTATGAACATGGAAATATCTACACCACTATCTGTATGAACATGGAAATATCTACACCGCTATCTGTATGAACACGGAAATAGCTACACCGCTATCTGTATGAACATGGAAATACCTACATCACTATCTGTATGAACATGGAAATATCTACACCGCTATCTGTATGAACATGGAAATATCTTCACCGCCATCTGTATGAACATGGAAACATCTACACCGCTACCTGTATAAACATGGAAATATAAGCACCGCTATCTGTATGAACATGGAAATATCTACACCGCTATCTGTTTGAACATGGAAATATCTACACTGCTATCTGTATGAACATGGAAATAGCAATACCGCTATCCGCATGAACATGGAAATATCTACAGCACTATTTGTATGAACATGGAAATATCTACACCGCTATCTGTATGAACATGGATATATCTACACAGCCATCTGGATGATCATGGAAATATCTACACCGCAATCTGTATGAACATGGAAATATCTACACCGCTATCTGTGTAAGCATGCATACATCTTCACCGCTATCTGTATAAACATGGAAATATCTACACCGCTATCTGTATGAACATGGAAATATGTACACCGCTATCTGTTTGAACATGGAAATATCTAAACCGCAATCTGCATGAAAATGGAAATATCTTAACAGCTTTCTGCATATACATGGAAATATCTACACAGCTATCTCTTTACACATGGAAATAACTACACCGCTATCTGTATGAACATGGAAATATCTACACCGCCATCTGTATGAACATGGAAATATCTGCACGGCCATCTGTATGAACCTATAAATATCTACACCGCCATCTGTATTAAGATGGAGATATCTTCAACGGTATCGGTATAAACATGGAAATATCTACACCGCTATCTGTAAAAACACGGAAATATCTACACCGCTATCTGTATAAACATGGAAATATCTACACCGCTACCTGTATAAACATGGAAATATCAGCACCGCTATCTGTATGAACATGGAAATATCAGCCCCTCTATCTGTATGAACATGGAAATATCTACACCACTATCTGTATGAACATGGAAATATCTACACAGCTATCTGTATGAACATGGAATTATCTTCAGCGCCATCTGTATGAACATGGATATGTCTACACAGCCATCTGGATGAACATGGAAATATCTACACCGCTACCTGTATGAACATGGAAATAGCTACACCGCTATCTGTATGAACATGGAAATATCTACATCACTCTCTGTATGAACATGGAAATATCTACACCGCTATCTGTATGAACATGGAAATATCTTCACCGCCATCTGTATGAACATGGAAATATCTACACTGCTACCTGTATGAACATGGAAATATAAGCACCGCTATCTGTATGAACATGGAAATATCTACACCGCTATCTGTTTGAACATGGAAATATCTACACCGCTATCTGTATGAACATGGAAATAGCTACACCGCTATCTGTATGAACATGGAAATATCTACAGCACTATCTGTATGAACATGGAAATATCTACACCGCTATCTGTATGAACATGGATATATCTACACAGCCATCTGGATGAACATGGAAATATCTACACTGCTATCTGTATGAACATGGAAATATCTACACCGCTATCTGTGTAAACATGCATACACCTTCACCGCTGTCTGTATAAACATGGAAATATCTACACCGCTATCTGTATGAACATGGAAATATCTACACCGCTATCTGTTTGAACATTGAAATATCTAAACCGCTATCTGCATGAAAATGGAAATATCTACACAGCTATCTGCATATACATGGAAATATCTACACAGCTATCTCTTTACACATGGAAATAACTACACCGCTATCTGTATGAACATGGAAATATCTACACCGCCATCTGTATGAACACGGAAATATCTGCACGACCATCTGTATGAACATATAAATATCTACACCGCCATCTGTATTAAGATGGAGTTATCTACACCGCTATCTGTATAAACATGGAAATATCTACACCGCTATCTGTATAAACATGGAAATATCTACACCGCTATCTGTATAAACATGGAAATATCTACACCGCTACCTGTATAAACATGGAAATATCAGCACCGCTCTCTGTATGAACATGGAAATATCAGCCCCTCTATCTGTATGAACATGGAAATATCTACACCACTATCTGTATGAACATGGAAATATCTACACTGCTATCCGTATGAACATGGAAACATCTTCACCGCCATCTGTATGAACATGGATATATCTACCCAGCCATCTGGATGAACATGGAAATATCTACACCAATATCTGTATGAATATGGAAATAGCTACACTGCTGTCTGTATGAACATGGAAATATCTACACCACTATCTGTGTGAACATGGAAATATCTAAACCGCTATCTGTATGAACATGGAAATAACTTCACCGCCATCTGTATGAACATGGATATATCTACACAAGCATATGGATGAACATGGAAATATCTACACCGCTATCTGCATGAACATGGAAATAGCTACACCGCTATCTGTATGAACATGGAAATAGCTACACCGCCATCTGTATGAACATGGAAATATCTGCATCGCCATCTGTATGAACATATAAATATCTACACCGCCATCTGTATTAAGATCGAGATATCTACACCGCTATTTGTATAAACCTGGAAATATCTACACCGCTATCTGTATAAACATGGAAATATCCACAACGCTATCTGTATAAACATGGAAATATCCACACCGCTACCTGTACAAACATGGAAATATCTGCACCGCCATCTGTATGAACATATAAATATCTACACCGCCATCTATATTAAGATGGACATATCTACACCGCTATCTGTATAAACTTGGAAATATCTAAACCGCTATCTGTATAAACATGGAAATATCTACACCGCTATATGTATAATCATGGAAATATCTACACCGCTACCTGTATAAACATTTAAATATCAGCACAGCTATCTGTATGAACATGGAAATATCTACACAGCTATCTGTATGAACAAGGAAATATCTACACCGCTATCTGTATGAACATGGAAATAGCTACACCGCTATCTGTATGAACATGGAAATATCTACACCGCTATCTGTATGAACATGGAAATATCTACACGGCTATCTGTTTCAACTTGGAAATATCTACACCGCTATCTGTATAAACATGGAAATATCTACACCGCTATCTGTATAAACATGGAAATATCTACACCGCTACCTGGATAAACATAGAAATATCTGCAACGCTATCTGTATGAACATGGAAATAGCTACACCGCTATCTGTATGAACATGGAAATATCTACATCACTATCTGTATGAACATGGAAATATCTACACCGCTATCTGTATGAACATGGAAATATCTACACCGCTATCTGTATGAGCATGGAAATATCTTCACCGCCATCTGTATGAACATGGATATATCTACACAGCCATCTGGATGAACACGGAAATATCTACACCGCTATCTGTATGAACATGGAAATAGCTACACCGCTATCTGTATGAACATGGAAATATCTACACCACTATCTGTATGAACTTGGAAATATACACACCGCTATCTGTATGAACATGGAAATAACTTCACCGCCATCTGTATGAACATGGATATATCTACACAGCCATATGGATGAACATGGAAATATCTACACCGCTATCTGCATGAACATGGAAATAGCTACACCGCTATCTGTATGAACATGGAAAGAGCTACACCGCCATCTGTATGAACATGGAAATATCTGCACCGCCATCTGTACGAACATATAAATATCTACACCGCCATCCGTATTAAGATGGAGATATCTACACCGCTATCTTTATAAACCTGGAAATATCTACACCGCTATCTGTATAAACATGGAAATATCCACACCGCTATCTGTATAAACATGGAAATATCCACACCGCTACCTGTATAAACATGGAAATATCAGCACCGCTATCTGTATGAACATGGAAATAGCTACACCGCTATCTGTATGAACATGGAAATATCTACACCACTATCTGTATGAACATGGAAATATATACACCGCTATCTGTGTGAAGATGGATATATCTACACAGCCATCTGGATGAACATGGAAATATCTACACCGCTATCTGTATGAACATGGAAATATCTACACCGATATCTGTGTAAACATGCATACATCTTCACAGCTATCTGTATTAACATGGAAATATCTACACCGCTATCTGTATGAACATGGAAATATCTACACCGCTATCTGTTTGAACATGGAAATATCTACACAGCTATCTGCATATACATGGAAATATCTACACAGCTATCTCTTTGCACATGGAAATAACTACACCCCTATCTGTATGATCATGGAAATATCTACACCGCCATCTGTATGAACATGGAAATATCTGCACGGCCATCTGTATGAACATATAAATATCTACACTGCCATCTATATTAAGATGCAGATATCTACACTGCTATCTGTATAAACATGGAAATATCTACACCGCTATCTGTATAAACATGGAAATATCTACACCGCTATCTGTATAAACATGGAAATATCTGCACCGTAACCTGTATAAACATGGAAATATCTGCACCGCTATCTGTATGAACATGGATATATCAGCCCCTCCATCTGTATGAACATGGAAATATCTACACCACTATCTGTATGAACATGGAAATATCCACACCGCTATCTGTATGAGCATGGAAATATCATCACCGCCATCTGTATGAACATGGATATATCTACACAGCCATCTGGATGAACATGGAAATATCTACACCACTATCTGTATGAACATGGAAATATCTACACCGCTATCTGTTTGAACATGGAAATATCTAAACGGCTATCTGCATGAAAATGGAAATATCTACACAGATATCTGCATATACATGGAAATATCTACACAGCTATCTCTTTGCACATGGAATTAACTACACCGCTATCTGTATGAACATGGAAATATCTACACCGCCATCTGTATGAACATGGAAATATCTGCACGGCCATCTGTATGAACATATAAATATCTACACTGCCATCTGTATTAAGATGGAGATATCTACACCGCTATCTGTATAAACATGGAAATATCTACACTGCTATCTGTATAAACATGGAAATATCTACACCGCTACCTGTATAAACATGGAAATATAAGCACCACTATCTGTATGAACATGGAAATATCAGCCCCTCTATCTGTATGAACATGGAAATATCTACACCACTATCTGTATGAACATGGAAATATCTACACCGCTATCTGTATGAACACGGAAATAGCTACACCGCTATCTGTATGAACATGGAAATACCTACATCACTATCTGTATGAACATGGAAATATCTACACCGCTATCTGTATGAACATGGAAATATCTTCACCGCCATCTGTATGAACATGGAAACATCTACACCGCTACCTGTATAAACATGGAAATATAAGCACCGCTATCTGTATGAACATGGAAATATCTACACCGCTATCTGTTTGAACATGGAAATATCTACACTGCTATCTGTATGAACATGGAAATAGCAATACCGCTATCCGCATGAACATGGAAATATCTACAGCACTATTTGTATGAACATGGAAATATCTACACCGCTATCTGTATGAACATGGATATATCTACACAGCCATCTGGATGATCATGGAAATATCTACACCGCAATCTGTATGAACATGGAAATATCTACACAGCTATCTGTGTAAACATGCATACATCTTCACCGCTATCTGTATAAACATGGAAATATCTACACCGCTATCTGTATGAACATGGAAATATGTACACCGCTATCTGTTTGAACATGGAAATATCTAAACCGCAATCTGCATGAAAATGGAAATATCTTAACAGCTTTCTGCATATACATGGAAATATCTACACAGCTATCTCTTTACACATGGAAATAACTACACCGCTATCTGTATGAACATGGAAATATCTACACCGCCATCTGTATGAACATGGAAATATCTGCACGGCCATCTGTATGAACCTATAAATATCTACACCGCCATCTGTATTAAGATGGAGATATCTTCAACGGTATCGGTATAAACATGGAAATATCTACACCGCTATCTGTAAAAACACGGAAATATCTACACCGCTATCTGTATAAACATGGAAATATCTACACCGCTACCTGTATAAACATGGAAATATCAGCACCGCTATCTGTATGAACATGGAAATATCAGCCCCTCTATCTGTATGAACATGGAAATATCTACACCACTATCTGTATGAACATGGAAATATCTACACAGCTATCTGTATGAACATGGAATTATCTTCAGCGCCATCTGTATGAACATGGATATGTCTACACAGCCATCTGGATGAACATGGAAATATCTACACCGCTACCTGTATGAACATGGAAATAGCTACACCGCTATCTGTATGAACATGGAAATATCTACATCACTCTCTGTATGAACATGGAAATATCTACACCGCTATCTGTATGAACATGGAAATATCTTCACCGCCATCTGTATGAACATGGAAATATCTACACTGCTACCTGTATGAACATGGAAATATAAGCACCGCTATCTGTATGAACATGGAAATATCTACACCGCTATCTGTTTGAACATGGAAATATCTACACCGCTATCTGTATGAACATGGAAATAGCTACACCGCTATCTGTATGAACATGGAAATATCTACAGCACTATCTGTATGAACATGGAAATATCTACACCGCTATCTGTATGAACATGGATATATCTACAAAGCCATCTGGATGAACATGGAAATATCTACACTGCTATCTGTATGAACATGGAAATATCTACACCGCTATCTGTGTAAACATGCATACACCTTCACCGCTGTCTGTATAAACATGGAAATATCTACACCGCTATCTGTATGAACATGGAAATATCTACACCGCTATCTGTTTGAACATTGAAATATCTAAACCGCTATCTGCATGAAAATGGAAATATCTACACAGCTATCTGCATATACATGGAAATATCTACACAGCTATCTCTTTACACATGGAAATAACTACACCGCTATCTGTATGAACATGGAAATATCTACACCGCCATCTGTATGAACACGGAAATATCTGCACGACCATCTGTATGAACATATAAATATCTACACCGCCATCTGTATTAAGATGGAGATATCTACACCGCTATCTGTATAAACATGGAAATATCTACACCGCTATCTGTATAAACATGGAAATATCTACACCGCTATCTGTATAAACATGGAAATATCTACACCGCTACCTGTATAAACATGGAAATATCAGCACCGCTCTCTGTATGAACATGGAAATATCAGCCCCTCTATCTGCATGAACATGGAAATATCTACACCACTATCTGTATGAACATGGAAATATCTACACCGCTATCCGTATGAACATGGAAACATCTTCACCGCCATCTGTATGAACATGGATATATCTACCCAGCCATCTGGATGAACATGGAAACATCTACACCAATATCTGTATGAATATGGAAATAGCTACACTGCTGTCTGTATGAACATGGAAATATCTACACCACTATCTGTGTGAACATGGAAATATCTAAACCGCTATCTGTATGAACATGGAAATAACTTCACCGCCATCTGTATGAACATGGATATATCTACACAAGCATATGGATGAACATGGAAATATCTACACCGCTATATGCATGAACATGGAAATAGCTACACCGCTATCTGTATGAACATGGAAATAGCTACACCGCCATCTGTATGAACATGGAAATATCTGCATCGCCATCTGTATGAACATATAAATATCTACACCGCCATCTGTATTAAGATCGAGATATCTACACCGCTATTTGTATAAACCTGGAAATATCTACACCGCTATCTGTATAAACATGGAAATATCCACAACGCTATCTGTATAAACATGGAAATATCCACACCGCTACCTGTACAAACATGGAAATATCTACACCGCCATCTGTATGAACATGGAAATTCCCAAACCGCCATCTCTATAAACATGGAAATATCTACAGCGCCTAGTGTAGGAACATGGAAATATCTACACCGCTTTCTGTTTAAACATGGAAATATCTACACTGCTATCTGCATAAAAGTGGAAATATCTACACCGCTATCAGCATAAACTTGGAAATATCTACACCGCTATCTGTGTAAACATGGAAATATCTACCCCACCAACTGTAGGAACATGGAAATACCTACACCGCTATCTCCGTAATCATCGGAATATCTACACCGCTATCTGTATAAACATGGAAATACCTACACAGCCATCTGTAGGAACATGTAAATATCTACACCATTATCTGTATACACATGTAAATATCTACACTGCTATCTGTATACATATGGAAATATCTACACCGCTATCTCTTAAAACTTGGAAATATCTACACAGTTATGTGTATAAACATGGAAATATCTTCACCGCCATCTGTATGAACATGGAAATATCTCCGCTGCCAACTATATAAACATGGAAATATCTACACCGCCAACTCTATAAACATGGAAATATCTACACCACTATCTGTATAAACATGGAAACATCTACAACGCTATCTGTGTAAACATGGAAATATCTACACCGCTATCTGTGTAAACATGGAAATGTCTACACCGCTATCTGTGTAAACATGGAAATAACGACACCACCAATTGTAGGAACATGGAAATATCTCCACCGCTATCTCTGTAAACATGGAAATATCTACACTGCTATCTGTAAACATGGAAATATCTACACAGCCACTTGTAGGAATATGTAAATGTCTACAACGTTATCTGTGTACACATGGAATTATCTACACTGCTATCTGTATAAACATGGAAATATCTACAATGCTATCTGTGTAAACATGGAAATATCTACACCGCTATCACTTAAAACTTGGAAATATCTACACCATTATGTGTATAAAGATGGACATACCTTTACCGCCTTCTGCATGAACATGGAAATATCTCCACTGCCAACTATATAAACATGGAAATATCTACACCGCTATCTATATATACATGCAAATAACTACACCGCTATCTGTTTGAACATGGAAATATCTACACCGCTGTCTGCATGAAAATGGAAATATCTACACAGCTATCTGCATATACATGGAAATATCTACACAGCTATCTCTTTACACATGGAAATAACTACACCGCTATCTCCATAAACATGGAAATATCTACACCTCCATCTGTATGAACATGGAAATATATGCACCGCGATGTGTATGAACATATAAATATCTGCACCGCCATCTGTATTAAGAAGGAGATATCTACACAGCTATCTGCAAAAACATGGAAATATCAGCACCGCTATCAGTATGAACATGGAAATATCTACACCGCTATCTGTACGAACATGGAAATATCTACACCGCTATCTGTATGAACATGGAAATATCTTCACCGCCATCTGTATGAACATGGATATATCTACACAGCCATCTGTATGAACATGGAAATATCTACACCGCTATCACTATGAACATGGAAATATCTACACCGCTATCTGTATGAACATGGAAATATCTTCACCGCCATCTGTATGAACATGGATGTGTCTACACAGCCATCAGGAAGAACATGGAAATATCTACGCCGCGATCTGTATGAACATGGAAATATCTACACCGCTATCTGTGTAAACATGCATACATTTCACCGCTATCTGTATAAACATGGAAATATCTACTCCGCTATCTGTATGAACATGGAAATATTTACACTGCTATCTGTTTGAACATGGAAATATCTAAACCGCTATCTGCATGAAAATAGAAATATCTACACAGCTATCTGCATATACATGGAAATATCTACAAAGCTATCTCTTTACACATGGAAATAACTACACCGCTATCTTTATAAACATGGAAATATCTACACCGCCATCTGTATGAACATGGAAATATCTGCACTGCCATCTGTATGAACATATAAATATCTACACCGCCATCTGTATTAAGATGGGATATCTTCACCGCTATCTGTATAAACTTGGAATTATCTTCACCGCTATCTGTATAAACCTGGAAATATCTACACCGCTATCTTTATAAACACGGAAATATCTACACCGCTATCTGTATAAACATAGAAATATCTACACCGCTACCTGTATAAACATAGAAATATCAGCACCGCTATCTGCATGAACATGGCAATATCAGCCCCTCTATCTGTATGAACTTGGAGATATCTACACCGCTATCTGTAAGAATATGGAAATATCTACACCGCTATCTGTATGAACATGGAAATATCTTCACCGCCATCTGTATGAATATGGATATATCTACACAGCCATCTGGATGAACATGGAAATATCTACACCGCTATATGTATGAACATGGAAACAGCTACACCGCTATCTGTATGAACATGGAAATATCTACACCACTATCTGTATGAACATGGAAATATCTACACCGCTATCTGTATGAACATGGAAATATCTTCACCGCCATCTGTATGATCATGGATATATCTACACAGCCATCTGGATGAACATGGAAATATCTACACCGCTATCTGTATGAACATTGAAATATCTACACCGCTATCTGTATAAACATGGAAATATCTACACCGCTACCTGTATAAAGATGGAAATATCAGCACCGCTATCTGTATGAACATGGAAATACCTACACCGCTATCTGTATGAACATGGAAATATCTACACCGCTATCTGTATGAACATGGAAATATCTACAAAGCTATCTGAATGAACATGGAAATATCTACACCGCTATCTGTTTGAACATGTAAATATCTACACCGCTATCTGCATGAAAATGGAAATATCTACAAAGGTATCTGCATATACATGGAAATATCTACACAGCTATCTCTTTACACATGGAAATAACTACACCGCTATATCTATCAACATGGAAATATCTACACCGCCATCTGTATGAACATGGAAATATCTGCACCGCCATGTGTATGAACATACAAATATCTACACCGCTATCTGTATGAACATGGAAATATCTACACCGCTATCTGTATGAACATGGAAATATCAACACCGCTATCTGTATGAACTTGGAAATATCTACACCGCTATCTGTGTAAACTTGCAAACATCTTCACCGCTATCTGTATAAACATGGAAATATGTACACCGCTATCTGTATGAACATGGAAATATCTAAACCGCTATGTGTTTGAACATGGAAATATCTAAACCGCTATCTGCATAAAAATAGAAATATCTACATAGCTATCTGCAAATACTTGGAAACATCTACAAAGCTATCTCTTTACACATGGAAATAACTACACCGCTATCTCTATAAACATGGAAATATCTACACTGCCATCTGTATGAACATGGAAATACCTGCACCGCCATCTGTATGAACATATAAATATCTACACCGCCATCTGTATTAAGATGGAGATATCTTCACCGCTATCTGTATAAACTTGGTAATATCTACACCGCTATCTGTATAAACATGGAAATATCTACACCGCTATCCATATAAACATGGAAATATCTACACCGCTACCTGTATAAACATTTAAATATCAGCACCGCCATCTGTATGAACATGGAAATATCTACACCGCAATCTCTATGAACATGGAAATATCTACACCGCTATCTGTATGAACATGGAAATAGCTACACCGCTATATGTATGAACATGGAAATAGCTACACCTCTACCTGTATGAACATGGAAATATCTGCACCGCCATCTCTATGAACATATAAATATCTACACCGCCATCTGTATTAAGATGGAGATATCTACAACGATATCTGTAAAAACATGGAAATATCTACACCGCTATCTATATAAACATGGAAATATCTACACCACTATCTGGATTAACATGGAAATATCTACACCGCTACCTGTATAAACATTTAAATATCAGCACAGCTATCTGTATGAACATGGAAATATCTACACAGCTATCTGTATGAACATGGAAATATCTACACCGCTATCTGTATGAACATGGAAATAGCTACACCGCTATCTGTATGAACATGGAAATATCTACACCACTACCTGTATGAACATGGAAATATCTACACCTCTATCTCCATGAACATGGATATATCTACACAGCCATCTGGATGAACATTTAAAAATCTACACCACTATCTGTATGAACATGGAAATATCTACACCGCTGTCTGAGTATATATGCATACATCTTCACCGCAATCTGTATAAACATGGAAATATCTACACCGCTATCTGTATGAACATGGAAATATCTACACCACTATCTGTATAAACGTGGAAATATCTACACCACTATCTGTATAAACATGGAAATATCTACATCGCTACCTGTATAAACATGGAAATATCTACACCGCTACCTGTATAAACATGGAAATATCAGCACCGCTATCTGTATGAACATGGAAATATCAGCCCCTCTATCTGTATGAACATGGAAATATCTACGCCGCTATCTGTATGAACATGGAAATATCTACACCACTATCTGTATGAACATGGAAATATCTACACCGCTACCTGTATAAACATGGATATATCTACACAGCCATCTGGATGAACATGGAAATATCTACACCGCTATCTGTATGAACATGGAAATATCTACACCGCTATCTGTGTAAACATGCATACATCTTCACCGCTATCTGTATGAACATGGAAATATCTACACCGCTATCTGTTTGAACATGGAAATATCTAAACCGCTATCTGCATGAAAATGGAAATATCTACACAGCTATCTGCATATACATGGAAATATCTACACAGCTATCTCTTTGCACATGGAAATAACTACACCGCTATCTGTATGAACATGGAAATATCTACACCGCCATCTGTATGAACATGGAAATATCAGCACGGCCATCTGTATGAACATATAAATATCTACACTGCCGTCTGTATTAAGATGGAGATATCTACACCACTATCTGTATAAACATGGAAATATCCACACCGCTATCTGTATAAACATGGAAATATCTACACCGCTACCTGGATAAACATGGAAATATCTGCAACGCTATCAGAATGAACATGGAAATATCAGCCCCTCTATCTGTATGAACATGGAAATATCTACACCACTATCGGTATGAACATGGAAATATCTACACCGCTATCTGTATGAACATGGAAATAGCTACACCGCTATCTGTATGAACATGGAAATATCTACAACGCTATCTGTATGAACATGGAAATATCTACACCGCTATCTGTATGAGCATGGAAATATCTTCAACGCCATCTGTATGAACATGGATATATCTACACAGCCATCTGGATGAACATGGAAATATCTACACCGCTATCTGTATGAACATGGAAATAGCTACACTTCTATCTGTATGAACATGGAAATATCTACACCACTATCTGTATGAACTTGGAAATATATACACCGCTATCTGTATGAACATGGAAATAACTTCACCACCATCTGTATGAACATGGATATATCTACACAGCCATATGGATGAACATGGAAATATCTACACCGCTATCTGCATGAACATGGAAATAGCTTCACCGCTATCTGTATGAACATGGAAATAGCTACACCGCCATCTGTATGAACATGGAAATATCTGCACCGCCATCTGTACGAACATATAAATATCTACACCGCCATCCGTATTAAGATGGAGATATCTACACCGCTATCTGTAAAAACATGGAAATATCTACACCGCTATCTGTATAAACATGGAAATATCTACACCACTATCTGGATTAACATGGAAATATCTACACCGCTACCTGTATAAACATTTAAATATCAGCACAGCTATCTGTATGAACATGGAAATATCTACACAGCTATCTGTATGAACATGGAAATATCTACACCGCTATCTGTATGAACATGGAAATATCTACACCGCTATCTGTTTGAACATGGAAATATCTACACCGCTATCTGTATGAACATGGAAAGAGCTACACCGCTATCTGCATGAACATGGAAATATCTACAGCACTATCTGTATGAACATGGAAAGAGCTACACCGCTATCTGCATGTACATGAAAATATCTACACAGCTATCTCTTTGCACATGGAAATAACTACACCGCTATCTGTATGATCATGGAAATATCTACACCGCCATCTGTATGAACATGGAAATATCTGCACGGCCATCTGTATGAACTTATAAATATCTACACTGCCATCTGTATTAAGATGGAGATATCTACACCGCTATCTGTTTGAACATGGAAATATCTACACCGCTATCTGTATGAACATGGAAAGAGCTACACCGCTATCTGCATGTACATGAAAATATCTACACAGCTATCTCTTTGCACATGGAAATAACTACACCGCCATCTGTATGATCATGGAAATATCTACACCGCCATCTGTATGAACATGGAAATATCTGCACGGCCATCTGTATGAACTTATAAATATCTACACTGCCATCTGTATTAAGATGGAGATATCTACACCGCTATCTGTATAAACATGGAAATATCTACACCGCTATCTGTATAAACATGGAAATATCTACACCGCTATCTGTATAAACATGGAAATATCTACACCGCAACCTGTATAAACATGGAAATATCAGCACCGCTTTCTGTATGAACATGGATATATCAGCCGCTCCATCTGTATGAACATGGAAATATCTACACCACTATCTGTATGAACATGGAAATATCCACACCGCTATCTGTATGAGCATGGAAATATCATCACCGCCATCTGTATGAACATGGATACATCTACACAGCCATCTGTATGAACATGGAAATATCTACACCGCTATCTGTATGAACATGGAAATATCTACACCGCTATCTGTTTGAACATGGAAATATCTACACCGCTATCTGTATGAACATGGAAAGAGCTACACCGCTATCTGCATGAACATGGAAATATCTACAGCACTATCTGTATGAACATGGAAATATCTACACCGCCGTCTGTATGAACATGGAAATATCTGCATGGCCATCTGTATGAACATATAAATATCTACACCGCCATCTGTATTAAGATGGAGATATCTTCACCGCTATCGGTATAAACATGGAAATATCTACACCGCTATCTGTAAAAACATGGAAATATCTACACCACTATCTGTATAAACATGGAAATATCTACACCACTACCTGTATAAACTTGGAAATATCAGCACCGCTATCTGTATGAACATGGAAATATCAGCCCCTCTATCTGTATTAACATGGAAATATCTACACCACTATCTGTATGAACATGGAAATATCTACACCGCTATCTGTATGAAAATGGAATTATCTTCACCGCCATCTGAATGAACATGGATATGTCTACACAGCCATCTGGATGAACATGGAAATATCTACACCGCTACCTGTATGAACATGGAAATAGCTACACCGCTATCTGTATGAACATGGAAATATCTACATCACTATCTGTATGAACATGGAAATATCTACACCGCTATCTGTGAACATGGAAATATCTTCACCGCCATCTGTATGAACATGGAAATATCCACACCGCTACCTGTATAAACATGGAAATATAAGCACCGCTATCTGTATGAAGATGGAAATATCTACACCGCTATCTGTTTGAACATGGAAATATCTACACCGCTATCTGTATGAACATGGAAATAGCTACACCGCTATCTGTATGAACATGGAAATATCTACAGCACTATCTGTATGAACATGGAAATATCTACACCGCTATCTGTATGAACATGGATATATCTACACAGCCATCTGGATGAACATGGAAATATCTACACCGCTATCTGTATGAACATGGAAATATCTACACCGCTATCTGTGTAATCATGCATACACCTTCACCGCTATCTGTATAAACATGGAAATATCTACACCGCTATCTGTATGAACATGGAAATATCTCCACCGCTATATGTTTGAACATGGAAATATCTAAACCGCAATCTGCATGAAAATGGAAATATCTTCACAGCTATCTGCATATACATGGAAATATCTACACAGCTATCTCTTTACACATGGAAATAACTACACCGCTATCTGTATGAACATGGAAATATCTACACCGCCATCTGTATGAACATGGAAATATCTGCACGGCCATCTGTATGAACATATAAATATCTACACCGCCATCCGTATTAAGATGGAGATATCTACACCGCTATCTGTATAAACCCGGAAATATCTACACCGTTATCTGTATAAACATGGAAATATCCACACCGCTATCTCTATAAACATGGAAATATCGACACCGCTACCTGTATAAACATGGAAATATCAGCACCGCTATCTGTATGAACATGGTAATACCTACACCGCTATCTGAACGAACATGGAAATAACTACACCGCTATCTATATGAACATGGAAATAGCTACACCGCTATTTGTATGAACATGGAAATATCTACACCACTATCTGTATGAACATGGAAATATCTACACCGCTATCTGTATGAAGATGGATATATCTACACAGCCATCTGGATGAACATGGAAATATCTACACCGCTATCTGTATGAACATGGAAATATCTACACCGCAATCTGTGTAAACATGCATACATCTTCACCGCTATCTGTATAAACATGGAAATATCTACACCGCTATCTGTATGAACATGGAAATATCTACACCGCTATCTGTTTGAACATGGAAATATCTAAACCGCTATCTGCGTGAAAATGGAAATATCCACACAGCTATCTGCATATACATGGAAATATCTACACAGCTATCTCTTTACACATGGAAATAACTACACCGCTATCTGTATGAACATGGAAATATCTACAACGCCATCTGTAAGAACACGGAAATATCTGCACGGCCATCTGTATGAACATATAAATATCTACACCGCCATCTGTATTAAGATGGAGATATTACACTGCTATCTGTATAAACATGGAAATATCTACACCGCTACCTGTATGAACATGGAAATATCAGCACCGCTCTCTGTATGAACATGGAAATATCAGCCCCTCTATCTGTATGAACATGGAAATATCTACACCACTATCTGTATGAACATGGAAATATCTACACCGCTATCCGTATGAACATGGAAACATCTTCACCGCCATCTGTATGAACATGGATATATCTACCCAGCCATCTGGATGAACTTGGAAATATCTACACCGCTATCTGTATGAACATGGAAATAGCAACACTGCTGTCTGTATGAACATGGAAATATCTACACCACTATCTGTATGAACATGGAAATATCTACACCGCTATCTTTATGAACATGGAAATATCTTCACCGCCATCTGTATGAACATGGATATATCTACACAACCATATGGATGAACATGGAAATATCTACACCACTATCTGTATGAACATGGAAATATATACACCGCTATCTGTGTGAAGATGGTTATATCTACACAGCCATCTGGATGAACATGGAAATAACTACACCGCTATCTATATGAACATGGAAATATCTACACCGCTATCTGTGTAAACATGCATACATCTTCACTGCTATCTGTATTAACATGGAAATATCTACACCGCTATCTGTATGAACATGGAAATATCTACACCGCTATCTGTTTGAACATGGAAATATCTAAACCGGTATCTGCATGAAAATGGAAATATCTACACAGCTATCTGCATATACATGAAAATATCTACACAGCTATCTCTTTGCACATGGAAGTAACTACACCGCTATCTGTATGATCATGGAAATATCTACACCGCCATCTGTATGAACATGGAAATATCTGCACAGCCATCTGTATGAACTTATAAATATCTACACTGCCATCTGTATTAAGATGGAGATATATACACCGCTATCTGTATAAACATGGAAATATCTACACCGCTATCTGTATAAACATGGAAATATCTACACCGTAATCTGTATAAACATGGAAATACCTACACCGCAACCTGTATAAACATGGAAATATCAGCACCGCTATCTGTATGAACATGGATATATCAGCCCCTCCATCTGTATGAACATGGAAATATCTACACCACTATCTGTATGAACATGGAAATATCCACACCGCTATCTGTATGAGCATGGAAATATCATCACCGCCATCTGTATGAACATGGATACATCTACACAGCCATCTGTATGAACATGGAAATATCTAAACCGCTATCTGTATGAACATGGAAATATCTACACCGCTATCTGTTTGAACATGGAAATATCTAAACCGCAATCTGCATGAAAATGGAAATATCTTCACAGCTATCTGCATATACATGGAAATATCTACACAGCTATCTCTTTACACATGGAAATAACTACACCGCTATCTGTATGAACATGGAAATATCTACACCGGCATC
The DNA here is from genome assembly GCF_029281585.2 of Gorilla gorilla gorilla. Lineage (NCBI taxonomy): Eukaryota > Metazoa > Chordata > Mammalia > Primates > Hominidae > Gorilla > Gorilla gorilla. The sequence continues at coordinate 8,653,178 of NC_086017.1, forward strand.
TGTATGAACCTGGAAATATCTGCACGGCCATCACTATGAACATATAAATATCTGCACCGCCATCTGTATTAAGATGGAGATATCTACACCGCTATCTGTATAAACATGGAAATATCTACACCACTATCTGTATAAACATGGAAATATCTACACCGCTACCTGTATAAACATGGAAATATAAGCACCGCTACCTGTATGAACATGGAAATATCAGCCCCTCTATCTGTATGAACATGGAAATATCTACACCGCTATCTGTATGAACATGGATATATCTACACCGTTATCTGTATGGAACATGGAAATATCTACACCGCTATCTGCATGAACATGGAAATATCTACAGCACTATCTGTATGAACATGGAAATATCTACACCGCTATCTGTATGAACATGGATATATCTACACTGCCATCTGGATGATCATGGAAATATCTACACCGCAATCTGTATGAACATGGAAATATCTACACCGCTATCTGTTTAAACATTCATATATCTTCACCGCTATCTGTATAAACATGGAAATATCTACACGGCTATCTGTATGAACATGGAAATATGTACACCGCTATCTGTTTGAACATGGATATATCTAAACCGCAATCTGCATGAAAATGGAAATATCTTCACAGCTGTCTGCATATACATGGAAATATCTTCACAGCTATCTCTTTACACATGGAAATAACTACACCGCTATCTGTATGAACTTGGAAATATCTACACCACCGTCTGTATGAACATGGAAATATCTGCACGGCCATCTGTATGAACATATAAATATCTACACCGCCATCTGTATTAAGATGGAGATATCTTCACCGCTATCTGTATAAACAAGGAAATATCTACACCGCTATCTGTAAAAACATGGAAATATCTACACCGCTATCTGTATAAACATGGAAATATCTACACCGCTACCTGTATAAACTTGGAAATATCAGCACCGCTATCTGTATGAACATGGAAATATCAGCCCCTCTATCTGTATGAACATGGAAATATCTACACCACTATCTGTATGAACATTTAAATATCTACACCGCTATCTGTATGAACATGGAATTATCTTCACCGCCATCTGTATGAACATGGATATGTCTACACAGCCATCAGGATGAACATGGAAATATCTACACCGCTACCTGTATGAACATGGAAATAGCTACACCGCTATCTGTATGAACATGGAAATATCTACATCACTATCTGAATGAACATGGAAATATCTACACCGCTATCTGTATGAACATGGAAATACCTTCACCGCCATCTGTATTAACATGGAAATATCCACACCGCTATCTGTATAAACATGGAAATATCCACACCGCTACCTGTATAAACATGGAAATATCCACACCGCTACCTGTATAAACATGGAAATATCAGCACCGCTATCTGTATGAACATGGTAATACCTACACCGCTATGTGAACGAACATGGAAATATCTACACCGCTATCTGTATGAACATGGAAATAGCTACACCGCTATCTGTATGAACATGGAAATATCTACACCACTATCTGTATGAACATGGAAATATCTACACCGCTATCTGTATGAAGATGGATATATCTACACAGCCATCTGGATGAACATGGAAATATCTACACTGCTATCTGTATGAACATGGAAATATCTACACCGCTATCTGTGTAAACATGCATACATCTTCACCGCTATCTGTATAAACATGGAAATATCTACACCGCTATCTGTATGAACATGGAAATATCTACACCGCTATCTGTTTGAACATGGAAATATCTAAACCGGTATCTGCGTGAAAATGGAAATATCCACACAGCTATCTGCATATACATGGAAATATCTACACAGCTATCTCCTTACACATGGAAATAACTACACCGCTATCTGTATGAACATGGAAATATCTACAACGCCATCTGTATGAACACGGAAATATCTGCACGGCCATCTGTATGAACATATAAATATCTACACCGCCATCTGTATTAAGATGGAGATATCTACACCTCTATCTGTATAAACCTGGAAATATCTACACCGCTATCTGTATAAACATGGAAATATCTACACCGCTACCTGTATAAACATGGAAATATCAGCACCGCTCTCTGTATGAACATGGAAATAGCCCCTCTATCTGTATGAACATGGAAATATCTACACCACTATCTGTATGAACATGGAAATATCTACACCGCTATCCGTATGAACATGGAAACATCTTCACCGCCATCTGTATGAACATGGATATATCTACCCAGCCATCTGGATGAACATGGAAATATCTACACCGCTATCTGTATGAACATGGAAATAGCTACACTGCAGTCTGTATGAACATGGAAATATCTACACCACTATCTGTATGAACATGGAAATATCTACACCGCTATCTGTATGAACATGGAAATATCTTCACCGCCATCTGTATGAACATGGATATATCTACACAACCATATGGATGAACATGGAAATATCTACACCACTATCTGTATGAACATGGAAATATATACACCGCTATCTGTGTGAAGATGGATATATCTACACAGCCATCTGGATGAACATGGAAATAACTACACCGCTATCTGTATGAACATGGAAATATCTACACCGCTATCTGTGTAAACATGCATACATCTTCACTGCTATCTGTATTAACATGGAAATATCTACACCGCTATCTGTATGAACATGGAAATATCTGCACCGCTATCTGTTTGAACATGGAAATATCTAAACCGCTATCTGCATGAAAATGGAAATATCTACCCAGCTATCTGCATATACATGAAAATATCTACACAGCTATCTCTTTGCACATGGAGATAACTACACCGCTATCTGTATGATCATGGAAATATCTACACCGCCATCTGTATGAACATGGAAATATCTGCACGGCCATCTGTATGAACTTATAAATATCTACACTGCCATCTGTATTAAGATGGAGATATCTACACTGCTATCTGTATAAACATGGAAATATCTACACCGCTATCTGTATAAACATGGAAATATCTACACCGCAATCTGTATAAACATGGAAATATCTACACCGCAACCTGTATAAACATGGAAATATCAGCACCGCTATCTGTACTAACATGGATATATCAGCCCCTCCATCTGTATGAACATGGAAATATCTACACCACTATCTGTATGAACATGGAAATATCCACACCGCTATCTGTATGAGCATGGAAATATCATCACCGCCATCTGTATGAACATGGATACATCTACACAGCCATCTGTATGAACATGGAAATATCTACACCGCTATCTGTATGAACATGGAAATATCAACACCGCTATCTGTTTGAAGATGGAAATATCTAAACCGCAATCTGCATGAAAATGGAAATATCTTCACAGCTATCTGCATATACATGGAAATATCTACACAGCTATCTCTTTACACATGGAAATAACTACACCGCTATCTGTATGAACATGGAAATATGTCCACCGCCATCTGTATGAACCTGGAAATATCTGCATGGCCATCACTATGAACATATAAATATCTGCACCGCCATCTGTATTAAGATGGAGATATCTACACCGCTATCTGTATAAACATGGAAATATCTACACCGCTATCTGTATAAACATGGAAATATCTACACCGCTACCTGTATAAACATGGAAATATCAGCACCGCTATCTGTATGAACATGGAAATATCAGCCCCTCTATCTGTATGAACATGGAAATATCTACACCACTATCTGTAGGAACATGGAAATATCTACACCGCTATCTGTATGAACACGGAAATAGCTACACCGCTATCTGTATGATCATGGAAATATCTACATCACTATCTGTATGAACATGGAAATATCTACACCGCTATCTGTATGAACATGGAAATATCTTCACCGCCATCTGTATGAACATGGAAATATCTACACGGCTACCTATATAAACATGGAAATATAAGCACCGCTATCTGTATGAACATGGAAATATCTACACCGCTATCTGTTTGAACATGGAAATATCTACACCGCTATCTGTATGAACAGGGAAATAGCTACACCGCTATCTGCATGAACATGGAAATATCTACAGCACTATCTGTATGAACATGGAAATATCTACACCGCTATCTGTATGAACATGGATATATCTACACAGCCATCTGGATGATCATGGAAATATCTACACCGCAATCTGTATGAACATGGAAATATCTACACCGCTATCTGTGTAAACATGCATACATCTTCACCGCTATGTGTATAAACATGGAAATATCTACACCGCTATCTGTATGAACATGGAAATATGTACACCGCTATCTGTTTGAACATGGAAATATCTAAACCGCAATCTGTATGAAAATGGAAATATCTTCACAGCTGTCTGCATATACATGGAAATATCTACACAGCTATCTCTTTACACATGGAAATAACTACACCGCTATCTGTATGAACATGGAAATATCTACACCGCCGTCTGTATGAACATGGAAATATCTGCACGGCCATCTGTATGAACATATAAATATCTACACCGCCATCTGTATTAAGATGGAGATATCTTCACCGCTATCGGTATAAACATGGAAATATCTACACCGCTATCTGTAAAAACATGGAAATATCTACACCGCTATCTGTATAAACATGGAAATATCTACACCGCTACCTGTATAAACTTGGAAATATCAGCACCGCTATCTTTATGAACATGGAAATATCAGCCCCTCTATCTGTATGAACATGGAAATATCTACACCACTATCTGTATGAACATGGAAATATCTACACCACTATCTGTATGAACATGGAATTATCATCACCGCCATCTGTATGAACATGGATATGTCTACACAGCCATCTGGATGAACATGGAAATATCTACACCGCTACCTGTATGAACATGGAAATAGCTACACCGCTATCTGTATGAACATGGAAATATCTACATCACTATCTGTATGAACATGGAAATATCTACACCGCTATCTGTATGAACATGGAAATATCTTCACCGCCATCTGTATGAACATGGAAATATCTACACCGCTACCTGTATAAACATGGAAATATAAGCACCGCTATCTGTATGAACATGGAAATATCTACACCGCTATCTGTTTGAACATGGAAATATCTACACCGCTATCTGTATGAACATGGAAATAGCTACACCGCTATCTGTATGAACATGGAAATATCTTCACCGCCATCTGTATGAACATGGATATATCTACACAGCCATCTGGATGAACATGGAAATATCTACACCGCTATCTGTATGAACATGGAAATATCTACACCGCTATCTGTGTAATCATGCATACACCTTCACCGCTATCTGTATAAACATGGAAATATCTACACCGCTATCTGTATGAACATGGAAATATCTCCACCGCTATCTGTTTGAACATGGAAATATCTAAACCGCAATCTGCATGAAAATGGAAATATCTTCACAGCTATCTGCATATACATGGAAATATCTACACAGCTATCTCTTTACACATGGAAATAACTACACTGCTATCTGTATGAACATGGAAATATCTACACCGCCATCTGTATGAACATGGAAATATCTGCACGGCCATCTGTATGAACATATAAATATCTACACCGCCATCTGTATTAAGATGGAGATATCTACACCGCTATCTGTATAAACATGGAAATATCTACACCGCTATCTGTATAAACATGGAAATATCTACACCACTATCTGTATAAACATGGAAATATCTACACCGCTACCTGTATAAACATGGAAATATCAGCACCGCTATCTGTATGAACATGGAAATATCAGCCCCTCTATCTGTATGAACATGGAAATATCTACACCACTATCTGTATGAACATGGAAATATCCACACCGCTATCTGTATGTGCATGGAAATATCTTCACCGCCATCTGTATGAACATGGATATATCTACACAACCATCTGGATGAATATGGAAATATCTACACCGCTATCTGTATGAACATGGAAATAGCTACACCGCTATCTGTATGAACGTGGAAATATCTACACCACTATCTGTATGAACATGGAAATATCTACACCGCTATCTGTATGAACATGGAATTATCTTCACCGCCATCTGTATGAACATGGATATATCTACACAGCCATATGGATGAACATGGAAATATCTACACCGCTATCTGTTTGAACATGGAAATATCTAAACTGCAATCTGCATGAAAATGGAAATATCTTCACAGCTATCTGCATATACATGGAAATATCTACACAGCTATCTCTTTACACATGGAAATAACTACACCGCTATCTGTATGAACATGGAAATATCTACACCGCCATCTGTATGAACCTGGAAATATCTGCACGGCCATCACTATGAACATATAAATATCTGCACCGCCATCTGTATTAAGATGGAGATATCTACACCGCTATCTGTATAAACATGGAAATATCTACACCGCTATCTGTATAAACATGGAAATATCTACACCGCTACCTGTATAAACATGGAAATATAAGCACCGCTATCTGTATGAACATGGAAATATCAGCCCCTCTATCTGTATGAACATGGAAATATCTACACCACTATCTGTATGAACATGGAAATATCTACACCTCTATCTGTATGAACACGGAAATAGCTACACCGCTATCTGTATGAACACGGAAATATCTAAATCACTATCTGTATGAACATGGAAATATCTACACCGCTATCTGTATGAACATGGAAATATCTTCACCGCCATCTGTATGAACATGGAAATATCTACACCGTTACCTATATAAACATGGAAATATAAGCACCGCTATCTGTATGAACATGGAAATATCTACACCGCTATCTGTTTGAACATGGAAATATCTACACCGCTATCTGTATGAACATGGAAATAGCTACACCGCTATCTGCATGAACATGGAAATATCTACAGCACTATCTGTATGAACATGGAAATATCTACACCGCTATCTGTATGAACATGGATATATCTACACAGCCATCTGGATGATCATGGAAATATCTACACCGCAATCTGTATGAACATGGAAATATCTACACCGCTATCTGTGTAAACATGCATACACCTTCACCGCTATCTGTATAAACATGGAAATATCTACACCGCTATCTGTATGAACATGGAAATATGTACACCGCTATCTGTTTTAACATGGAAATATCTAAACCGCAATCTGCATGAAAATGGAAATATCTTCACAGCTGTCTGCATATACATGGAAATATCTACACAGCTATCTCTTTACACATGGAAATAACTACACCGCTATCTGTATGAACATGGAAATATCTACACCGCCGTCTGTATGAACATGGAAATATTTGCACGGCCATCTGTATGAACATATAAATATCTACACTGCCATCTGTATTAAGATGGAGATATCTTCACCGCTATCGGTATAAACATGGAAATATCTACACCGCTATCTGTAAAAACATGGAAATATCTACACCGCTATCTGTATAAACATGGAAATATCTACACCGCTACCTGTATAAACTTGGAAATATCAGCACCGCTATCTGTACGAACATGGAAATATCAGCCCCTCTATCTGTTTGAACATGGAAATATCTACACAACTATCTGTATGAACATGGAAATACCTACACCGCTATCTGTATGAAAATGGAATTATCTTCACCGCCATCTGTATGAACATGGATATGTCTACACAGCCATCTGGATGAACATGGAAATATCTACACCGCTACCTGTATGAACATGGAAATAGCTACACCGCTATCTGTATGAACTTGGAAATACCTACATCACTATCTGTATGAACATGGAAATATCTACACCGCTATCTGTATGAACATGAAAATATCTTCACCGCCATCTGTATGAACATGGAAATATCTACACCGCTACCTGTATAAACATGGAAATATAAGCACCGCTATCTGTATGAAGATGGAAATATCTACACCGCTATCTGTTTGAACATGGAAATATCTACACCGCTATCTGTATGAACATGGAAATAGCTACACCGCTATCTGTATAAACATGGAAATATCCACACCGCTATATGTATAAACATGGAAATATCCACACCGCTACCTGTATAAACATGGAAATATCCACACCGCTACCTGTATAAACATGGAAATATCAGCACCGCTATCTGTATGAACATGGTAATACCACACCGTTATCTGAGCGAACATGGAAATATCTACACCGCTATCTGTATGAACATGGAAATAGCTACACCGCTATCTGTATGAACATGGAAATATCTACACCACTATCTGTATGAACATGGAAATATCTACACCGCTATCTGTATGGAGATGGATATATCTACACAGACATCTGGATGAACATGGAAATATCTACACCGCTATCTGTATGAACATGGAAATATCTACACCGCTATCTGTGTAAACATGCATACATCTTCACCGCTATCTGTATAAACGTGGAAATATCTACACCGCTATCGGTATGAACATGGAAATATCTACACCGCTATCTGTTTGAACATGGAAATATCTAAACCGCTATCTGCGTGAAAATGGAAATATCCACACAGCTATCTGCATATACATGGAAATATCTTCACAGCTATCTCTTTACACATGGAAATAACTACACCTCTATCTGTATGAACATGGAAATATCTACAACGCCATCTGCATGAACACGGAAATATCTGCACGGCCATCTGTATGAACATATAAATATCTACACCGCCATCTGTATTAAGATGGAGATATCTACACCGCTATCTGTATCAACATGGAAATATCTACACCGCTATCTGTATAAACATGGAAATATCTACACCGCTATCTGTATAAACACGGAAATATCTACACCGCTACCTGTATAAACATGGAAATATCAGCACCGCTCTCTGTATGAACATGGAAATATCAGCCCCTCTATCTGTATGAACATGGAAATATCTACACCACTATCTGTATGAACATGGAAATATCTACACCGCTATAAGTATGAACATGGAAACATCTTCACCGCCATCTGTATGAACATGGATATATCTACCCAGCCATCTGGATGAACATGGAAATATCTACACGGCTATCTGTATGAGCATGGAAATAGCTACACTGCTGTCTGTATGAACATGGAAATATCTACAACACTATCTGTATGAACATGGAAATATCTACACCGCTATCTGTATGAACATGGAAATATCTTCACCGCCATCTGTATGAACATGGATATATCTACACAACCATATGGATGAACATGGAAATATCTACACCACTATCTGTATGAACATGGAAATATATACACCGCTATATGTGTGAAGATGGATATATCCACACAGCCATCTGGATGAACATGGAAATAACTACACCGCTATCTGTATGAACATGGAAATATCTACACCGCTATCTGTGTAAACATGCATACACCTTCACTGCTATCTGTATTAACATGGAAATATCTACACCGCTATCTGTTTGAACATGGAAATATCTACACCGCTATCTGTTTGAACATGGAAATATCTAAACCGCTATCTGCATGAAAATGGAAATATCTACACAGCTATCTGCATATACATGAAAATATCTACACAGCTATCTCTTTGCACATGGAAATAACTACACCGCTATGTGTATGATCATGGAAATATCTACACCGCCATCGGTATGAACATGGAAATATCTGCACGGCCATCTGTATGAACTTATAAATATCTACACTGCCATCTGTATTAAGATGGAGATATCTACACCGCTATCTGTATAAACATGGAAATATCTACACCGCTATCTGTATAAACATGGAAATATCTACACCGCAATCTGTATAAACATGGAAATATCAGCACCACTATCTGTATGAACATGGATATATCAGCCCCTCCATCTGTATGAACATGGAAATATCTACACCACTATGTGTATGAACATGGAAATATCCACACCGCTATCTGTATGAGCATGGAAATATCATCACCGCCATCTGTATGAACATGGATACATCTACACAGCCATCTGTATGAACATGGGAATATCTACACCGCTATCTGTATGAACATGGAAATATCTACACCGCTATCTGTTTGAACATGGAAATATCTAAACCTCAATCTGCATGAAAATGGAAATATCTTCACAGCTATCTGCATATACATGGAAATATCTACACAGCTATCTCTTTACACATGGAAATAACTACACCGCTATCTGTATGAACATGGAAATATCTACACCGCCATCTGTATGAACCTGGAAATATCTGCACGGCCATCACTATGAACATATAAATAGCTGCACCGCCATCTGTATTAAGATGGAGATATCTACACCGCTATCTGTATAAACATGGAAATATCTACACCGCTATCTGTATAAACATGGAAATATCTACACCGCTACCTTTATAAACATGGAAATATAAGCACCGCTATCTGTATGAACATGGAAATATCAGCCCCTCTATCTGTATGAACATGGAAATATCTACACCGCTATCTGTTTGAACATGGAAATATCTACACCGCTATCTGTATGAACATGGAAATAGCTACACCGCTATCTGCACGAACATGGAAATATCTACAGCACTATCTGTATGAACATGGAAATATCTACACCGCTATCTGTATGAACATGGATATATCTACACAGCCATCTGGATGATCATGGAAATATCTACACCGCAATCTGTATGAACATGGAAATATCTACACCGATATCTGTGTAAACATGCATACATCTTCACCGCTATCTGTATAAACATGTAAATATCTACACCGCTATCTGTATGAACATGGAAATATGTACACCGCTATCTGTTTTAACATGGACATATCTAAACCGCAATCTGCATGAAAATGGAAATATCTTCACAGCTGTCTGCATATACATGGAAATATCTACACAGCTATCTCTTTACACATGGAAATAACTACACCGCTATCTGTATGAACATGGAAATATCTACACCGCCGTCTGTATGAACATGGAAATATCTGCACGGCCATCTGTATGAACATATAAATATCTACACCGCCATCTGTATTAAGATGGAGATATCTTCACCGCTATCTGTATAAACATGGAAATATCTACACCGCTATCTGTAAAACCATGGAAATATCTACACCGCTATCTGTATAAACATGGGAATATCTACACCGCTACCTGTATAAACTTGGAAATATCAGCACCGCTATCTGTATGAACATGGAAATATCAGCCCCTCTATCTGTATGAACATGGAAATATCTACACCACTATCTGTATGAACATGGAAATATCTACACCGCTATCTGTATGAACATGGAATTATCTTCACCGCCATCTGTATGAACATGGATATGTCTACACAGCCATCTGGATGAACATGGAAATATGTACACCGCTACCTGTAGGAACATGGAAATAGCTACACCACTATCTGTATGAACATGGAAATATCTACATCACTATCTGTATGAACATGGAAATATCTACACCGCTATCTGTATGAACATGGAAATATCTTCACCGCCATCTGTATGAACATGGAAATATCTAAACCGCTACCTGTATAAACATGGAAATATAAGCACCGCTATCTGTATGAACATGGAAATATCTACACCGCTATCTGTTTGAACATGGAAATATCTACACCGCTATCTGTATGAACATGGAAATAGCTACACCGCTATCTGTATGAAACTGGAAATATCTACAGCACTATCTCTATGAACATGGAAATATCTACACCGCTATCTGTATGAACATGGATATATCTACACAGCCATCTGGATGAACATGGAAATATCTACACCGCTATCTGTATGAATATGGAAATATCTACACCGCTATCAGTGTAATCATGCATACACCTTCACTGCTATCTGTATAAACATGGAAATATCTACACCGCTATCTGTATGAACATGGAAATATCTCCACCGCTATCTGTTTGAACATGGAAATATCTAAACCGCAATCTGCATGAAAATGTAAATATCTTCACAGCTATCTGCATATACATGGAAATATCTACACAGCTATCTCTTTACACATGGAAATAACTACACAGCTATCTGTATGAACATGGAAATATCTACACCGCCAACTGTATGAACATGGAAATATCTGCACGGCCATCTGTATGAACATATAAATATCTACACCGCCATCTGTATTAAGATGGAGATATCTACACCGCTATCTGTATAAACATGGAAATATCTACACCGCTATCTGTATAAACATGGAAATATCTACACCGCTATCTGTATAAACATGGAAATATCTACACCGCTACCTGTATAAACATGGAATTATCAGCACCGCTATCTGTATGAACATGGAAATATCAGCCCCTCTATCTGTATGAACATGGAAATATCTACACCACTATCTGTATGAACATGGAAATATCTACACCGCTATCTGTATGAGCATGGAAATATATTCACCGCCATCTGTATGAACATGGATATATCTACACAACCATCTGGATGAACATGGAAATATCTACACCGCTATCTGTATGAACATGGAATTATCTTCACTGCCATCTGTATGAACATGGATATATCTACACAGCAATATGGATGAACATGGAAATATCTACACCGCTATCTGCATGAACATGGAAATAGCTACACCGCTATCTGTATGAACATGGAAATAGCTACACCGCCATCTGTATGAACATGGAAATATCTGCACCGCCATCTGTATTGAACATATAAATATCTACACCGCCATCCGTATTAAGATGGAGATATCTACACCGCTATCTGTATAAACCTGGACATATCTACACCGCTATCTGTATAAACATGGAAATATCCACACCGCTATCTGTATAAACATGGAAATATCCACACCGCTACCTGTATAAACATGGAAATATCAGCACCGCTATCTGTATGAACATGGTAATACCTACACCTCTATCTGAACGAACATGGAAATATCTACACCGCTATCTGTATGAACATGGAAATAGCTACACCGCTATCTGTATGAACATGGAAATATCTACACCACTATCTGTATGAACATGGAAATATCTACACCGCTATCTGTATGAAGATGGATATATCTACACAGCCATCTGGATGAACATGGAAATATCTACACCGCTATCTGTATGAACATGGAAATATCTACACCGCTATCTGTGTAAACATGCATACATCTTCACCGCTATCTGTATAAACATGGAAATATCTACACTGCTATCTGTATGAACATGGAAATATCTACACCGCTATCTGTTTGAACATGGAAATATCTAAACCGCTATCTGCGTGAAAATGGAAATATCCACACAGCTATCTGCATATACATGGAAATATCTACACAGCTATCTCTTTACACATGGAAATAACTACACCGCTATCTGTATGAACATGGAAATATCTACAACGCCATCTGTATGAACACGGAAATATCTGCACGGCCATCTGTATGAACATATAAATATCTACACCGACATCTGTATTAAGATGGAGATATCTACACCGCTATCTGTATAAACATGGAAATATCTACACCGCTATCTGTACAAACATGGAAATATCTACACCGCTATCTGTATAAACATGGAAATATCTACACCTCTACCCGTATAAACATGGAAATATCAGCACCGCTCTCTGTATGAACATGGAAATATCAGCCCCTCTATCTGTATGAACATGGAAATATCTTCACCACTATCTGTATGAACATGGAAATATCTACACCTCTATGCGTATGAACATGGAAACATCTTCACCGCCATCTGTATGAACATGGATATATCTACCCAGCCATCTGGATGAACATGGAAATATCTACACCGCTATCTGTATGAACATGGAAATAGCTACACTGCTGTCTGTATGAACATGGAAATATCTACACCACTATCTGTATGAACATGGAAATATCTACACCGCTATCTGTATGAACATGGAAATATCTTCACCGCCATCTGTATGAACATGGATATATCTACACAACCATATGGATTAACATGGAAATATCTACACCGCTATCTGTATGAACATGGAAATAGCTACACCGCTATCTGTATGAACATGGAAATAGCTACACCGCCATCTGTATGAACATGGAAATATCTGCATCGCCATCTGTATGAACATATAAATATCTACACCGCCATCTGTATTAAGATCGAGATATCTACACCGCTATTTGTATAAACCTGGAAATATCTACACCGCTATCTGTATAACATGGAAATATCCACACCGGTATGTGTATAAACATGGAAATATCCACACCGCTACCTGTACAAACATGGAAATACCTACACCGCCATCTGTATGAACATGGAAATGCCCAAACCGCCAACTCTATAAACATGGAAATATCTACAGCGCCTAGTGTAGGAACATGGAAATATCTACACCGCTTTCTGTTTAAACATGGAAATATCTACACTGCTATCTGCATAAAAGTGGAAATATCTACACCGCTATCAGCATAAACTTGGAAATATCTACACCGCTATCTGTGTAAACATGGAAATATCTACCCCACCAACTGTAGGAACATGGAAATACCTACACCGCTATCTCCGTAATCATCGGAATATCTACACCGCTATCTGTATAAACATGGAAATACCTACACAGCCATCTGTAGGAACATGTAAATATCTACACCATTATCTGTATACACATGTAAATATCTACACCGCTATCTGTATACACATGGAAATATCTACATCGCTATCTCTTAAAACTTGGAATTATCTACACAGTTATGTGTATAAACATGGAAATATCTTCACCGCCATCTGTATGAACATGGAAATATCTCCGCTGCCAACTATATAAACATGGAAATATCTACACCGCCAACTCTATAAACATGGAAATATATACACCACTATCTGTATAAACATGGAAACATCTACAACGCTATCTGTGTAAACATGGAAATATCTACACCGCTATCTGTGTAAACATGGAAATGTCTACACCGCTATCTGTGTAAACATGGAAATAACTACACCAGCAATTGTAGGAACATGGAAATGTCTATACCGCTATCTCTGTAAACATGGAAATAACTACACTGCTATCTGTATAAACATGGAAATATCTACACAGCCACTTGTAGGAATATGTAAATGTCTACAACGTTATCTGTGTACACATGGAAATATCTACACTGCTATCTGTATAAACATGGAAATATCTACAATGCTATCTGTGTAAACATAGAAATATCTACACCGCTATCACTTGAAACTTGGAAATATCTACACGATTATGTGTATAAAGATGGACATATCTTTACCGCCTTCTGCATGAACATGGAAATATCTCCACGGCCAACTATATAAACATGGAAATATCTACACCGCTATCTATACATACATGCAAATATCTACACCACTATCTGTGTAAACATGGAAATATCTAAACCGATATCTGTGTAAACATGGAAATATCTACAACGCTATCTCTGTAAACATGGAAATATCTACACAGCCATCTGTAGGAACATGTAAGTATCTACACCACTATCTCTATAAACATGGAAATATCTACACTGCTATCTGTATAAACATGGAAATATCTACACCGCTATCTGTCTAAACATGGAAAGATCTACACCGCTATCTCTGAAAACATGGAAAGATCTACACCATTATGTGTATAAAGACGTAAATACCTACACCGCTATCTGTATAAACATGGAAATATCTACACAGCCATCTGTAGGAGAATGTAAATATCTACACAGTTATCTGTATACACATGGAAATATCTACACCGCTATCTGTATAAACATGGAACTATCTACACCGATATCTGTGCAAACATGGAAATATCTACACCGCCATCTCTTAAAACTTGGAAATATCTTCACCGTTATGTGCATAAACATGGAAATATCTTCACCGTCATCTGTATGAACATGGAAATATCTACTCTGCCATCTGTATAAACATGGAAATATCTACACCGCCATCTGTTTGAACATGAAAATATCTACACAGCCAACTCTATTAACATTGAAATATCTACACCGCTATCTGTATAAACATGGAAATATCTGCACTGCTATCTGTGTAAACATGGAAATATCTACACCGCTATCTGTGTAAACATGGAAGTATCTACAGGGCTATCTCTATAAACATGGAAATATCTTCACCGCCATCTGTATGAACATGGAATTATCTACATCGTGACCTGTATAAACATGGAAATATCTACACCGCTATCTGTATAAACATGGAAATATCTACACCGCTATCTCTATAACCATGGAAATATCTACACCGCTGTCTGTATAAACATGGAAATATCCACACTGCTATCTGTATAGACATGGAAATATCTACACCGCTATCTGTATAAACATGTAAATATCTACACCGCTATCTGTGTAAAAATGGAAATATCTACAAAACTATCTGTGTAAACATGGAAATATCTACACCGCTATCTGTATAAACATGGAAATATCTACACCGCTATCTGTATGAACATGGAGATATCTACACCGCTATCTGTATGAACATGGAGATATCTACACCGCTATCTGTATGAACATGGAAATATCTACACCGCTATCTGTATGAACATGGAAATATCTACACCGCCATCTGAATGAACATGGAATTATCTGCACCGCCATCTGCATGGATATATAAATATCTACACCGCCATCTGTATTAAGATGCAGATATCTACACCGCTATCTGTATAAACATGGAAATATCTACACCGCTATCTGAATAAACATGGAAATATCTACACTGCTATCTGTATAAACTTGGAAATATCTACACCGCTACATGTATAAACATGGAATTATCAGCCCCTCTATCTGTATGAACATGGAAATATCTACACCACTATCTCTATGAACATGGAAATATCTACACCGCTATCTGTTTGAACATGGAAATATCTAAACCGCTATCTGCATGGAAATGGAAATATCTGCACAGCTATCTGCATATACATGGAAATATCTACACAACTATCTCTTTACACACGGAAATAACTACAGAGCTATCTGTATGAACATGGAAATATCTTCACCGCCATCTGTATGAACATGGAAATATCTACACAGCCATCTGGATGTACATGGAAATATCTACACCGATATCTGTATGAACATGGAAATATCTACACCGCCATCTGTTTGAACATGGAAATATCTACACCGCTATCTCTATGAACATGGAAATATCTACACCGCTATCTGTTTGAACATGGATATATCTAAACCGCTATCTGCATAAAAATAGAAATACCTACACAGCTATCTGCATCTACATGGAAATATCTACAAAGCTGTTTCTTTACACATGGAAATAACTACACCGCTATCTGTATGAACATGGAAATATCTACACCGCCATCTGAATGAACATGGAAATATCTACACCGCCATCTGTATGAACATATAAATAACTACACCGCCATCTGTATTAAGATGGAGATTTTTACACTGCTATCTGTATAAACATGGAAATATCTACACCGCTACCTGTATAAACATGGAAATATGTACACCGCTATCTGTATAAACATGGAATTATCTACACAACTAACTGTATAAACATGGAAATATCAGCACCGCTATCTGTATGAACATGGAAATATCTACACCGCTATCTGTATGAACATGGAAATATCTGCACCGCTATCTGCATGAAAATGGAAATATCTACAAAGGTATCTGCATATACATGGAAATATCTACACAGCTATCTCTTTACACATGGAAATAACTACACCGCTATCTGTATGAACATGGAAATATCTACACCGCCATCTGTATGAACATGGAAATATCAGCACGGCCATCTGTATGAACATATAAATATCTACACTGCCGTCTGTATTAAGATGGAGATATCTACACCGCTATCTGTATAAACATGGAAATATCTACACCGCTATCTTTATAAACATGGAAATATCTACACCGCTACCTGGATAAACATAGAAATATCTGCAACGCTATCTGTATGAACATGGAAATAGCTACACCGCTGTCTGTATGAACATGGAAATATCTACATCACTATCTGTATGAATATGGAAATATCTACACCGCTATCTTTATGAACATGGAAATATCTACACCGCTATCTGTATGAGCATGGAAATATCTTCACCGCCATCTGTATGAACATGGATATATCTACACAGCCATCTGGATGAACATGGAAATATCTACACCGCTATCTGTATGAACATGGAAATAGCTACAACGCTATCTGTATGAACATGGAAATATCTACACCACTATCTGTATGAACTTGGAAATATATACACCGATATCTGTACGAACATGGAAATAACTTCACCGCCATCTGTATGAACATGGATATATTTTCGCAGCCATATGGATGAACATGGAAATATCTACACCGCTATCTGCATGAACATGGAAATAGCTACACCGCTATCTGTATGAACATGGAAATAGCTACACCGCCCTCTGTATGAACATGGAAATATCTGCACCGCCATCTGTACGAACATATAAATATCTACACCGCCATCCGTATTAAGATGGAGATATCTACACCGCTATCTTTATAAACCTGGAAATATCGACACCGCTATCTGTATAAACATGGAAATATCCACACCGCTATCCGTATAAACATGGAAATATCCACACAGCTACCTGTATAAACATGGAAATATCAGCACCGCTATCTGTATGAACATGGAAATAGCTACACCGCTATCTCTATGAACATGGAAATATCTACACCACTATCTGTATGAACATGGAAATATATACACCGCTCTCTGTGTGAAGATGGATATATCCACACAGCCATCTGGATGAACATGGAAATATCTACACCGCTATCTGTATGAACATGGAAATATCTACAGCGCTATCTGTGTAAACATGCGTACATCTTCACTGCTATCTGTATTAACATGGAAATATCTACACCGCTATCTGTATGAACATGGAAATATCTACACCGCTATCTGTTTGAACATGGAAATATCTAAACCGCTATCTGCATGAAAATGGAAATATCTACAAAGCTATCTGCATATACATGGAAATATCTACACAGCTATCTCTTTGCACATGGAAATAACTACACCGCTATCTGTATGATCATGGAAATATCTACACCGCCATCTGTATGAACATGGAAATATCTGCACGGCCATCTGTATGAACATATAAATATCTACACTGCCATCTGTATTAAGATGGAGATATCTACACCGCTATCTGTATAAAGATGGAAATATCTACACCGCTATCTGTATAAACATGGAAATATCTTCACCGCCATCTGTATGAACATGGATATATCTACACAGCCATCTGGATGAACATGGAAATATCTACACCGCTATCTGTATGAACATTGAAATATCTACACCGCTATCTGTATAAACATGGAAATATCTACACCGCTACCTGTATAAACATGGAAATATCAGCACCGCTATCTGTATGAACATGGAAATATCTACACCGCTATCTGTATGAACATGGAAATATCTACACCGCTATCTGTATGAACATGGAAATATCTACAAAGCTATCTGAATGAACATGGAAATATCTACACCGCTATCTGTTTGAACATGTAAATATCTACACCGCTATCTGCATGAAAATGGAAATATCTACAAAGGTATCTGCATATACATGGAAATATCTACACAGCTATCTCTTTACACATGGAAATAACTACACCGCTATATCTATAAACATGGAAATATCTACACCGCCATCTGTATTAACATGGAAATATCTGCACCGCCATATGTATGAACATACAAATATCTACAACGCCATCTGTATTAAGAAGTAAATATCTAAACCGCTATCTGTATAAACATGAAAATACCTACACCGCTGCATGTATAAACATGGAAATATCACCACCGCTATCTGTATGAACATGGAAATATCTACACCGCTATCTGTATGAACATGGAAATATCTACACCGCTATCTGTATGAACATGGAAATATCGACACCGCTATCTGTATGAACATGGAAATATCTACACCGCTATCTGTATGAACATGGAAATATCTACACCGCTATCTGTGTAAACTTGCAAACATCTTCACCGCTATCTGTATAAACATGGAAATATCTACACCGCTATCTGTATGAACATGGAAATATCTACACCGCTATGTGTTTGAACATGGAAATATCTAAACCGCTATCTGCATAAAAATAGGAATATCTACATAGCTATCTGCATATACATGGAAACATCTACAAAGCTATCTCTTTACACATGGAAATAACTACACCGCTATCTCTATAAACATGGAAATATCTACACTGCCATCTGTATGAACATGGAAATACCTGCACCGCCATCTGTATGAACATATAAATATCTACACCGCCATCTGTATTAAGATGGAGATATCTTCACCGCTATCTGTATAAACTTGGTAATATCTACACCGCTATCTGTATAAACATGGAAATATCTACACCGCTATCCGTATAAACATGGAAATATCTACACCGCTGCCTGTATAAACATTTAAATATCAGCACCGCCATCTGTATGAACATGGAAATATCTACACCGCAATCTCTATGAACATGGAAATATCTACACCGCTATCTGTATGAACATGGAAATAGCTACACCGCTATATGTATGAACATGGAAATATCTACACCTCTACCTGTATGAACATGGAAATATCTGCACCGCCATCTGTATGAACATATAAATATCTACACCGACATCTGTATTAAGATGGAGATATCTACAACGCTATCTGTAAAAACATGGAAATATCTACACCGCTATCTGTATAAACATGGAAATATCTACACTGCTATCTGTATAAACATGGAAATATAAGCACCGCTATCTGTATGAACATGGAAATATCAGCCCCTCTATCTGTATGAACATGGAAATATCTACACCACTATCTGTAAGAACATGGAAATATCTAAACCGCTATCTGTGTAAACATGCATACATCTTCACCGCTATCTGTATAAACATGGAAATATCTACACTGCTATCTGCATGAACATGGAAATATCTACACCGCTATCTGTTTGAACATGGAAATATCTACACCGCTATGTGCATGAAAATGGAAATATATAAACAGCGATCTGCATATACATGGAAATATCTACAAAGCTATCTCTTTACACATGGAAATAACTACAGCGCTATCTCTATAAACATGCAAATATCTACACCACCATCTGTCTGAACATGGAAATATCTGCACCGCCATCTGTATGAACATATACATATCTTCACCGCCATCTATATTAAGATGTACATATCTACACCGCTATCTGTATAAACTTGGAAATATCTAAACCGCTCTCTGTATAAACATGGAAATATCTACACCGCTATATGTATAAACATGGAAATATCTACACCGCTACCTGTATAAACATTTAAATATCGGCCCAGCTATCTGTATGAACATGGAAATATCTACACAGCTATCTGTATGAACAAGGAAATATCTACACTGCAATCTGTATGAACATGGAAATAGCTACACCGCTATCTGTATGAACATGGAAATATCTACACCACTACCTGTATGAACATGGAAATATCTACACCTCTATCTCCATGAACATGGATATATCTACACAGCCATCTGGATGAACATTTAAATATCTACACCGCTATCTGTATGAACATGGAAACATCTACACCGCTATCTGAGTACATATGCATACATCTTCACCACAATCTGTATAAACATGGAAATATCTACACCGCTATCTGTATGAACATGGAAATATCTTCACGGCTATCTGTTTCAACTTGGAAATATCTACACCGCTATCTGTATAAACATGGAAATATCTACACCGCTATCTGTATAAACATGGAAATATCTACACCACTACCTGTATAAACATGGAAATATCTACACCGCTACCTGTAAAAACATGGAAATATCAGCACCGCTATCTGTATGAACATGGAAATATCAGCCCCTCTATCTGTATGAACATGGAAATATCTGCACCGCTACCTGTATGAACATGGATATATCTACACAGCCATCTGGATGAACATGGAAATATCTACACAGCTATCTGTATGAACATGGAAATATCTACACCGCTATCTGTGTAAACATGCATACATCTTCACCGCTATCTGTATGAACATGGAAATATCTGCACCGCTATCTGTTTGAACATGGAAATATCTAAACCGCTATCTGCATGAAAATGGAAATATCTACACAACTATCTGCATATACATGGAAATATCTACACAGCTATCTCTTTGCACATGGAAATAACTACACCGCTATCTGTATGAACATGGAAATACCTACACCGCCATCTGTATGAACATGGAAATATCAGCACGGCCATCTGTATGAACACATAAATATCTACACTGCCGTCTGTATTAAGATGGAGATATCTACACCGCTATCTGTAGAAACATGGAAATATCTACACCGCTATCTTTATAAACATGGAAATATCTACACCGCTACCTGGATAAACATGGAAATATCTGCAACGCTATCTGTATGAACATGGAAATATCTACACCGCTATCTGTATGAACATGGAAATATCTACATCACTATCTGTATGAACATGGAAATATCTACACCGCTATCTTTATGAACATGGAAATATCTACACCGCTATCTGTATGAGCATGGAAATATCTTCACCGCCATCAGTATGAACATGGATATATCTACACAGCCATCTGGATGAACATGAAAATATCTACACCGCTATCTGTATGAACATGGAAATAGCTACAATGCTATCTGTATGAACATGGAAATATCTACACCACTATCTGTATGAACTTGGAAATATATACACCGATATCTGTATGAACATGGAAATAACTTCACCGCCATCTGTATGAACATGGATATATCTAAACAGCCATATGGATGAACATGGAAATATCTACACCGCTATCTGCATGAACATGGAAATAGCTACACCGCTATCTGTATGAACATGGAAATAGCTACACCGCCATCTGTATGAACATGGAAATATCTGCACCGCCATCTGTACGAACATATAAATATCTACACCGCCATCCGTATTAAGATGGAGATATCTACACCGCTATCTTTATAAACCTGGAAATATCGACACCGCTATCTGTATAAACATGGAAATATCCACACCGCTATTTGTATAAACATGGAAATATCCACACAGCTACCTGTACAAACATGGAAATATCAGCACCGCTATCTGTATGAACATGGAAATAGCTACACCGCTATCTGTATGAACATGGAAATATCTACACCACTATCTGTATGAACATGGAAATATATACACCACTATCTGTGTGAAGATGGATATATCCACACAGCCATCTGGATGAACATGGAAATATCTACACCGCTATCTGTATGAACATGGAAATATCTACAGCGCTATCTGTGTAAACATGCGTACATCTTCACTGCTATCTGTATTAACATGGAAATATCTACACCGCTATCTGTATGAACATGGAAATATCTACACCGCTATCTGTTAGAACATGGAAATATCTAAACCGCTATCTGCATGAAAATGGAAATATCTACACAGCTATCTGCATATACATGGAAATATCTACACAGCTATCTCTTTGCACATGGAAATAACTACACCGCTATCTGTATGATCATGGAAATATCTACACCGCCATCTGTATGAACATGGAAGTATCTGCACGGCCATCTGTATGAACATATAAATATCTACACTGACATCTGTATTAAGATAGGGATATCTAAACCGCTATCTGTATAAAGATGGAAATATCTACACAGCTATCTGTATAAACATGGAAATATCTTCACCGCCATCTGTATGAACATGGATATATCTACACAGCCATCTGGATGAACATGGAAATATCTACACCGCTATCTGTATGAACATTGAAATATCTACACCGCTATCTGTATAAACATGGAAATATCTACACCGCTACCTGTATAAACATGGAAATATCAGCACCGCTATCTGTATGAACATGGAAATATCTACACCTCTATCTGTATGAACATGGAAATATCTACACCGCTATCTGTATGAACATGGAAATATCTACAAAGCTATCTGAATGAACATGGAAATATCTACACCGCTATCTGTTTGAACATGTAAATATCTACACCACTATTTGCATGAAAATGGAAATATCTACAAAGGTATCTGCATATATATGGAAATATCTACACAGCTATCTCTTTACACATGGAAATAACTACACCGCTATATCTATAAACATGGAAATATCTACACCGCCATCTGTATGAACATGGAAATATCTGCACCGCCATATGTATGAACATACAAATATCTACACCGCCATCTGTATTAAGAAGGAAATATCTAAACCGCTATCTGTATAAACATGAAAATATCTACACCGCTGCATGTATAAACATGGAAATATCACCACCGCTACCTGAATGAAAATGGAAATATCTACACCGCTATCTGTATGAACATGGAAATATCTACACCGCTATCTGTATGAACATGGAAATATCTACACCGCTATCTGTATGAACATGGAAATATCTACACCGCTATCTGTATGAACATGGAAATATCTACACCGCTATCTGTGTAAACTTGCAAACATCTTCACCGCTATCTGTATAAACATGGAAATATCTACACCGCTATCTGTATGAACATGGAAATATCTACACCGCTATGTGTTTGAACATGGAAATATCTAAACCGCTATCAGCATAAAAATAGAAATATCTACATAGCTATCTGCATATACATGGAAACATCTACAAAGCTATCTCTTTACACATGGAAATAACTACACCGCTATCTCTATAAACATGGAAATATCTACACTGCCATCTGTATGAACATGGAAATACCTGCACCGCCATCTGTATGAACATATAAATATCTACACCGCCATCTGTATTAAGATGGAGATATCTTCACCGCTATCTGTATAAACTTGGTAATATCTACACCGCTATCTGTATAAACATGGAAATATCTACACCGCTATCCGTATAAACATGGAAATATCTACACCGCTGCCTGTATAAACATTTAAATATCAGCACCGCCATCTGTATGAACATGGAAATATCTACACCGCAATCTCTATGAACATGGAAATATCTACACCGCTATCTGTATGAACATGGAAATAGCTACACCGCTATATGTATGAACATGGAAATATCTACACCTCTACCTGTATGAACATGGAAATATCTGCACCGCCATCTGAATGAACATATAAATATCTACACCGCCATCTGTATTAAGATGGAGATATCTACAACGCTATCTGTAAAAACATGGAAATATCTACACCGCTATCTGTATAAACATGGAAATATCTACACCGCTACCTGTGAAAACATGGAAATACCAACAAAGCTATCTGTAAGAACATGGAAATATCAGCCCCTCTATCTCTATGAACATGGAAATATCTTCACCGCTATCTCTATGAACATGGAAATATCTACACCGCTATCTGTTTGAACATGGAAATATCTAAACCGCTATCTGCATGAAAATGGAAATATATACAGAGCTATCTGCATATACATGGAAATATCTACACATCTATCTCTTTACACCTGGAAATAACTACACCGCTATCTGTATGAACATGGAAATATCTTCACCGCCATCTGTATGAACTTGGATATATCTACACAGCCATCTGGATGAACATGGAAATATCTACACCGCTATCTGTATGAACATGCAAATATCTACACCGCTATCTGTGTAAACATGCATACATCTTCACCGCTATCTGTATAAACATGGAAATATCTACACTGCTATCTGCATGAACATGGAAATATCTACACCGCTATCTGTTTGAACATGGAAATATCTACACCGCTATCTGCATGAAAATGGAAATATCTACACAGCGATCTGCATATACATGGAAATATCTACAAAGCTATCTCTTTACACATGGAAATAACTACAGCGCTATCTCTATAAACATGCAAATATCTACACCACCATCTGTCTGAACATGGAAATATCTGCACCGCCATCTGTATGAACATATAAATATCTACACCGCCATCTATATTAAGATGGACATATCTACACCGCTATCTCTATAAACATGGAAATATCTACACCGCTATCTGTATAAACATGGAAATATCCACACCGCTATCTGTATAGACATGGCAATATCTACACGGCTATCTGTGTAAACATGGAAATACCTACACCACTATCTGTGTAAACATGGAAATACCTACACCACTATCTGTGTAAACATGGAAATATCTACACCGCTATCTGTACAAACATGGAAATATCTACACAGCCATCTGTAGGAATATGTAAATATCTACACCGTTATCTGTATACACATGGAATTATCTACACCGCTATCTGTATGAACATGGAAATATCTACACCGCTATCTGTGTAAACATGGAAATTTCTACACCGCTATCTCTGTAAACATGGAGATATCTACACCGCTATCTCTATAAACATGGAAATATCCACACAGCCATCTATATAAACATGGAAATATCATCACTACGCTCTGTATAAACCTGGAAATATCTACACTGATATCTCTATAAACATGGAAACATCTACACCGCTTTCTCTATAAACATGGAAATATCTACACCGCTATCTGTGTAAACATGGAAATATCTACACCGCTGTCTGTGTAAACATGGAAATACCAACACTGCTATATCTATAAACATGGAAATATCTACACCGCCATCTGTATGGGTATGGAAATATCTACACCGCCATCTGTATAAACATGGAAATATCTACACCGTTATCTGTGTACACATGGAATTATCTACACCGCTATCTGTATAAACATGGAAATATCTACAATGCTATCTGCGTAAACATGGAAATATCTACACCGCTATCTCTATATACATGCAAATATCTACACCGC
This sequence comes from Gorilla gorilla gorilla, assembly GCF_029281585.2. Taxonomy (NCBI): domain Eukaryota; kingdom Metazoa; phylum Chordata; class Mammalia; order Primates; family Hominidae; genus Gorilla; species Gorilla gorilla. Next base: position 8,680,115 of record NC_086017.1, read on the forward strand.
TATCTGTGTAAACATGGAAATATCTACACCGATATCTCTGTAAACATGGAAATATCTACACCGTTATCTCTGTAAACATGGAAATATCTACAGAGTCATCTGTATAAACATGGAAATATCTACACTGCTATCTGTGTAAACATGGAAATATCTACACCGCTATCTCTAAAAACATGGAAAGATCTACACCATTATGTTTATAAAGACGGAAATATCTACACCGCTATCTGTATAAACATGGAAATATCTACACCGCCATCTGTATGAACGTGGAAATGTCTAAACCGCCATCTCTATAAACATGTAAATATCTACACCGCCCTCTGTAGGAACATGGAAATATCTACAACGCTATCTGTTTAAACATTGAAATATCTACACCGCTATCTGCCTAAAAGTGGAAATATCTACACCGCTATCTGCATAAACTTGGAAATACCTACACCGCTATCTGTGTACACATGGAAATATCTACACCACCAACTGTAGGAACATGAAAATATCTACACCGCCAACTCTATAAACATTGAAATATCTACACCGCTATCTGTATAATCATGGAAATATCTACACCGCTATCTGTGTAAACATATAAATATCTACACCGCCTTCTGTGTAAACATGGAAATATCTACACCGCCATATCTATAAACATGGAAATATCTTCAACTCCATCTGTATGAACATGGAATTATCTACCCTGCCATCTGTATGAACATGGATACATCTACACCGCTATCTGCATAAACATGGAAATATCTACACCGCCATCGGTAGGAAAATGAAAATATCTACATCGCCATCTGTATGAACAGGGAACTATGTACACCACCATCTGTATCAAGATGAAAATACCTACACCGCCATCTGTATCACAATGGAAATATCTGCACCGCCATCTCTATAACAATGGAAATATCTAAACCGCCGTCTGTATGGAAATGGAAAAATCTACACCACCATCTGTATAAAGGTGGAAATATCTACACCGCTATCTGTGTGAACATGGTAATATCTACAACGCTATCTGTAAAAACATGGAAATATCTACCCCTCCATCTGTATAAACATGGAAATATCTACACCGCCATCTGTAGAAACATGGAAATATCTACACCGCCATCTCTATAAACATGGAAATATCTACATAGCTATCTGTATAAACATTTAAATATCTACACCGCCATCTCTATAAACATAGAAATATCTACACCGCCATCTGTATGAACATGGAAATATGTACACCGCCATCTGTATAAATGTGGAAATATCTACACCGCTATCTGTATGAACATGGCAATATGTACACCGCTACCTGTATAAACATGGAAATATCTACACCGCTATCTCTATAGACATGGGAATATCTACACCGCTATCTGTATAAACATGGAAATATCTGCACCGCTATCGGTATAAACATCCGTATTTGCTCTTAATTTATACCCAAGGCTGGGATGTTTCATATGATAAAAAGACCAAATACAGAAATAGACTATATTTGGTCTGGCAATTGATCTCTGCAATAATCAAACCTCAAAGACAATCAAACCTGAAATCTAAGCTACATATTAAAAAGCTTGGTTTTTAGGTTGCACGTTGCTGTGTATGCTGGCTTCATAGAAAATGCAAGTAGCAATGGCCATTTTTTAATAGTCATTAGCCTTGAAGCTCTCCTACTTTTGAATCACATAGAAATAGAAATCAAATCTCACTAGATTTTTTTTTTTGAAACAGGGTCTGGCTTGGTTGCCCAGGCTGAAGAGCAGGGCATGATCTTGGCTCACACCTCTGCCTCTCGGACTCAAGTCATCCTCCCACCTCAGCCTTGGAGTAGCTGGGACCACAGGCATGTGCCACCATACCCAGCTAATATTTTTATTTTTGTACCAATGGGGTTTGTCATCTTTCCCAGGCAGGCCTCAAACTCCAAGACTCAAGCAATCCACCTGCCTTGAATTCCCAAAGTACTGGGATTACAGGCGACAGCCACTACGCCCAGCAACTAAACTTCTAAAAATCAGTTTTACATAAAATTATCTAAGCGTGCAAGGAAAGATAAGAAGCCTAAGGAACCAGTGAGTTGAAGAATAAATGCAGTTTAAATCATACATGTAAACAACATGATGTGATGTGGTAGGAATCATCTAACATGCTTTAAAGCATGAGTAAAAGGTCTTTACTTAGAAAACTGGATCTTAGTTTAGGATATCTTTAGATAAGAGTATGAAAAGTCATATCATATTGATAAGTAAAGTGCTTCCTTTGGCTAATTTTAAGGATAGGACATTTACTTTCATATAATTCATAGGAATCTTAGACTTAAAAATAAAATTTCCCTTCTCAAATCCTTACTTTTATACTTTTTTGCATTTCTTTCACTTTTGTGTTAATGGCCTATGTCTCAACATATTCTATTAAGCCTTCTGGAAACACATACTTTGTTTCCAGCCTCTTCAGAGAACCATCACTCCAATTCCTAGGCTTCTGAAGAAGCAGACCCAAGCTTATAATTATTACATATTTCCAAATCTAGGTGACCAACAAAAATTGATACTTTTCCCATCATACCTTTAAGTTAAAAATCAGGTGTATGCTGAGAGGTAAAGATCCAAGAGTGTTGGTTGTCTAATTCTGCAGCTGTATAAACAAATCTTAATGCTTGAAAATATTCAAAGGTTATTCTCACGTTGATTGTTGGTAACTATGTGTAACAACATGAAAAGAAAAAAAAATCAAAGAATTACGTCTGAGGATAATACACAATCTCTAAGGGTAAGAAGAGCAACAAAAATTCTGCTTCAATTACCACTGAAATAATATATTTATCCTGTAAAATCTATGGTGGCTGGTTGTAAAAATTAGGCATTAGCAAACTGATAAAGATTTTTTAGTGAAAACATTATGAAACATAGTTTTTAAAAAGTTAAATACACCCACACCAGTTTTTCACATTCTTTGGGCTGCTTTAATGCTGCCATTAAATAATTGATTTAGTTGTGACATAGATCCTATGTTCCATGGAGTCTACCATTCATAAAGATGCAATGTAAGGTAACAAAAATATAAATTGTGTGTGTGGGGAGGAGAAGTCAAGAGTATTTTTATGTGACAGAAGTTAAGTTGTTATCAGTGTAAAATAGTCTGTTACAAATACAGGACTCTGTATGTTAGTTTCACTAACCAGAAAGAAAGAAATTACAGCAGATACACACACACACACCAAAAAAGGGAAAAGAAACAAAGCTTAGCACCACAGAAAACCACCAAACTAGAGGGATAAACAATAAGAAAGGAAGAAGTGAACAAGTAATCTAAAAAACAACTAATGAAATGGTAGAAGGAAGTCCTAATTTATCAATAATAAACTTGAATAGAAGTGGATTAAACTCTACTTAAAAGATATAAAGTGGATGAATGGATTCGGATAGCAAAACCCACCTATATGCTGCCTACATGATACTTACCTCACTATTAAAGACAAATAGACTGAAAGTGAAGAGATGGAAAAATATATTTTATGCAAACAAATGAAAAGCAAGCAGGAGTAGCCACAGTCATGTCATATTTTAAAAGGCTTTAAATAAAAAAAACTATATAAAAAAAGAATGTCACTGTATAATGAAATGATAAAAGGCCCAATTCAATAAGAGGACATAACATATATATTACTTAGGTGTAACTATATATGTACCCAACACCAGAACAACCAGATATATAAAGCAAATATTAGATTTAAAGGTAGAGATAGACTGCAATACAATATTAGTAGGAAATTTCAACACTCCACTTTAAAAATGGACAGATTCTATGAAGAGAAAATCAACCAAAAAATGACAGACTCAAACTATACCATAGACCAAATGGACCTAGCAGGTAAAGAAGATCTCACCTGATATGGTTTGGCTGTATATCTCCACCCAAATCTCATCTTGATTATAGCTCCCATAATTCATACATGTTGTGGGAGGGAACCAGTGGGAGATAATTGAATCATGGGAGCGGTTCCCCCATACTGTTCTTGTGGTAGTGAATACGTCTAACAAGATCTGATGGTTTTATAAGGGGGAACCCTTTCACTTGGTTCTCAATTCTATTTTGTTTGCTACCATGTAAGATGTGTCTTTCGCCTTCCATCATGATTGGGAGACCTCCCCAGCCACGTGGAACTATGAGTCCACTAAACCTCTTTTTCTCTGTAAATTACCCAGTCTCGGGTATGTCTTTATCAGCAGTATGAAAACAGACTAATACATCATCCAACAGCTGCAGAATACAAATTATTCTCAACTGTACACCAAACATTCTCTAGGACCAATCATACATTATGACACATAATAAGTCTTAACAAACTTAAGAAGACAGATATCATATGAAGTATCTTTTCTGATTACAGGGATATAAAGCCAGAAATCAACAACAGGAAAGCCCTTGGAAATTTTATAAAAACATGGAAATTAAATAGCACGCACCCAAGAAATCAATAGGTCTCATTAAGACATTAATAGGACAATTTCAAAAGTCACTGAGACAAGTAAGAATGAAAATCCAACATACCCAAACCTATGGAACGTAGCAAAAGCAGTTCTAAGAGGGAAATTTATAGCAATAAAAGCCTACACCAAAAAAGAAGAAAGATTTTCAAATCACAAAGCAAAATTATACACTTCAAGTAACTAGAACATCAAAAACAAACTAAACCCAAAATTGGTAGAAGGAAGGAAATAATAAAGCTCACAGCAGATATAAAGGAAACAGACACTAAAAAATATTTCAAAAGATAAATAAGACAAAGTGTAAAGGTAAAACTGACAAACCTTTAGCTAAACTAAGACAAAAGGAGAGAAAATTCAAATAAATAAAAGATGAAAAAGGAGACATTACAACTGATACACCACAGAAATAGAAGGGATTGTAAGACATTACTCATAACTATATGCCAACAAATTTGATAGTGTAGAGTAAAATGAATAAATTTCTGCACACATACAACTACCCAGATTAAATTGTGAGGAAATATAACATCTGAACACATCAATAATGAGTTTGGAAATTGAATCAATAATAAAACATCTTCCATCAAAACAACAACAACAACAACCAACACCCAGGACCTGATGTCTTCACTGCTGAATTCTACCAAACAGTTAAAGAATAACTACCAATTCTCCACAAACTTTTCCACAAAAGTAATGAGGAAGGAATACTTCCATACTCATCTTATGAGGCTCGCAATATCCTGATTCTAAAACCAGACAAAGACACGCACAAAATGAAAATAACAGGCCAATATTCCTGAAGAACATAGATACAAAAATTCTCAACAAGATACAAGTGAACTGACTTCGACAGCACACTAAAAAGAGTATTCACTATAATCAAGTGGGGTTCATCCCAGGGATGAAAGGATGGCTTAACATGCACAAATCAGTAAATATGATACACCACCACAATAGAAAGAAGAACAAAAACCATGTGATCATTTCAACAGATGCAAAAAGAACACTTGACAAAAGTCAACATTCCTTTATGATAAAAACTGTCAAGAAAGTAGGTATAGGAGTGTACCTCAACGCAGTAAAGGCCATAGGTGACAAACCCACAGCTAACATCTTATTTATGGTGAATAGTTAAATGCTTTTCCTCTTTGATATGGAGGAAGACAAGGATGTCAACTTCTACCACTTCTATTTAGCATAGTACTGGAGGTCAGAGCCAGAGCAATTAGACAAAAGAAATAAATAAGAGGGATCCAAACTGGAAAGAAGGAAGTCAGATTGTTTCTGTTTGTAGAAAATGTGATCTCACATACATATGTATACATCTATATATATGATCATATAGATATATATGATCTCTCTCTCTTTAGGGTTCTTTCTATATATACTTATATAGAGTGAGAACCCTAAAGACTTGACCAAAAACTACTAGAAATCATAAATAAATTCAGTAAAGTTGTAGTATACAAAATCAACACAGAAAATTCAGTGGTGTTTCTATACACTAATAGTGAACTATCTGAAAAAGTCATCAAGAAAGGAATTCCATTTACAATAGCTACCAAGAAATCTGCAGATAAATTTAATCAAGGTCGTGAAAGATCTCTACAATGAAAACTATAACACACTGATGGAAAAATTTACGATCCACAAAAAATGGACACTATATACTCATGGAATGGAAGAACTGATACTATTGAAATGACCATACTAACAAAATGTCCTACAGATTCAATGCAATCCCTATCAAAATACCAATGAAATTCTTCACAGAAATAGAAAAAAATACCCTAAAATTTGTATGAAACCAGAAAAGACCCCAAATAACCAAAGCAATCCTGTGCAAAAATAACAAAGCTGGAGGCACCACACTACCTGACTTCAAAATATACTACAAAGCCATAGTAAGCAAAACAGCATGGCACTGCCATAAAGCAAACACATAGACCAATGGAAGAGAATATACAGCTCAGAAATAAATTCTCATACCTAAAGTCAACTGATTTTCCAAAAAGGAGTCAAGAGCACACACAGGGGTAAAGACAGTCTCTTCATTAAATGGTACTGAGAAGATTGGATATCAACATGTGGGATAATGAAATTAGACCCCTATCTTTTACCTTATACAAAAATCAACTCAAATGTGATTAAAGACCTAAAGGTAAGATTGAAAACTATGAAAAACTACTAGAAGATAACATGTGGGAAATTCTCTATAACTTTGGGTTCTACAAGGATTTTTTAAATGAGACATCAAAAGCACAGGCAACAAAAGCAAAAATAGATAAATGGGGTTTCATCAAACTAAAATGCTTTTGCACAGCAAAGGAAACTTAACAGAGTGAAAAAACAACTTACAGAATGGGATACAATATTTGCAAACTATACATCTGCTAAGGAGTTAATGCCCAGATTATATAACAAACTTAAACAACTCAACAGCAAAAACATAAATAACTTATTTAAAAATGGGCAAAACTGGGAGGCTGAGGCAGGCGGATTGCCTGAGGTCAGGAGTTTGAGACCAGCCTGACCAATATGGTGAAATCATTTCTCTACTAAAAATACAAAAATTTAGCCAAACATGATGGCGTGTGCCGGTAACCCCAGCTACTCAGCAGGCTGAGGCAGGGGAATTGCTTGAACCAGGGAGATGGAGGTTGCCGTGAGCCCCGATTGCACCACTGCACTCCAGCTTGGGCAACAGAGCAAGACTCCTTCGCAAAAAAAAAAAAAAAAAAAGGACAAAATAAACTAAAAGAAATGCCACAAGAGAAAATATAGAAAGGGTCAAGACGAATATATAATAAAATCATGTTCAACATCACTAACCATCAGGGAAATGCAAATCAAAACCGCAATGAGATACCAGTTCACCCATTAGAATGGCTATTAGCAAAAAGGTAAAAGATAACAAGAGTTGGCAAGGAAGTGGAGAAAACGGAACACTTATGCACTGTTGATGGGGTTGTAAACTAGTACAACCATTAAGCAAAACTTTATGGAAGTTCGCTAAAAAATAAAAAATAAAAAAAAAAAAAACAATCATTCGATCACATAACCCAGCAATCCCACTACTGGGTATATATCCATAGGAAATGAAATCATTGTGTTTGAAAAATATCTGCACTCTTATGTTTACTGTAGCACTATTTCTAATAATCAGATATGGAATCAACCTATGTGTATAAAAACAAACAAGTGAATTATATATATATAATATATATTATGTATATTATATATAATACATATTATGTACATTATATATAATATATTATGTATAATATATAATATATTATATATTAATATATTATTAATATTAATATATTATATATTAATATTAATAATATCAATAATAAATAATAATTATTAATAATTAATAATAATTAATATTAATATTAATATATTATATATTGTATGTATAATATACATTATATATTATGTATATTTTATATATAATACATATTATGTATATTATATACATAATATATATTATGTATATTATTATATATAATGTATAATGTATATAATATACGTTATGTATATTATATATAATATACATTATGTATGTTATGTATATTATATATTACATATAATATATATTATTATTATATATAATTATATATAATTATAATTATAATTATATATAATTTTATGTGTAATTATAATTACACATAAAATTAATTATAATTATATATAATTTTATGTGTAATTATAATTATACATAAAATTATATATGTATATATATATATATATATATGGACACACACACAATGAAATACTATTCAGCCATAAAAAAAGAATGAAATTCTGCCAGTTGCAACAACATGGATGACCCTGTAGGATACAATGTTAAGTGAAATAAGCCAGACACAGAAAGCAAATACCGCATGATCTCGCTCATATGTGGAATCTTAAAAAAAAAAATGTTAATAGAGAAGTAGAGTAGAATAGTGGTTACCAAACAGTGAGGAAGAAGTGGGGAGGGCAAAATGGAGATAGATTGGTTAACAGTTATGAAATCACAATTATATAGGAAGAATAAGTTGTAGTGTTCTTTGCAAAGCAGGGTGACTATAGTTAAAAGTAAAGTATTGTATATTACAAAGTATCTAGAAGAAAGGATTTTGAAATTTCTTATTAAAAAGAAATGATGAATGCATGAGGTAATTAACACACTAACTATCCTTATTGGATCATTAGACAACATACATATTCATTGAAACATCAAATTGTATCCTATAAATCTATATAATTACAATGTGAAAATTTTTTAAAAATAAATTAATGAATTAAATAACAATTTTAAAATGTTCTCAATCACCAATGCAAAGTTTAGGAGCTTTGTTCTTGACTCAGCCTTAAGACTGAAAACTAATGTGTTAGAAATATTTGTAGATCCTCTCAATTTTGAAAGAATCCTAGCTAAACTACTGAAATATAAAATATATTCTATGTAATATGCTCTTAGGTATATTCTTAGGTGAACTCTGCTTTTAGATGAAGCTTATAAAAATGAAAAACCTATCTGAAATAAAATTTTAAAGTATTTTGAAAATTACAGCTTAATCTCTTAAAGACAAATTTTCTATACAGTAACCTTTTTATGTGCTTTTGAAATGGGGTATACAATTATTTTCCCTGATGTGAGACAAAATATAGAAAGTTGGCATTTTATCTAAGAAGTTAACTTAGGAAGAAAGAGTGAGAGGCAGAGGAATGAGGGAAGAAAGGAAGGCTGATGATGGGATACCTTATCAAGTTGCCTAATGCTGTATTGGAACCTAATAGGCCTTCTAAGGAGTTTTATTACATAATGCAAGACTCCTCAATCTGGGAGGAGGAAAGGGCTTTATTTTTGAGTGGTCACAGGTTGCCCCATGGGCATAAACTCTACCAAGCTGCTAGGTTACACCTACATGAGCATCCCACCTGCTTAAGTAAGAGCAGCCACAAACTGTGGGCCATTCCAGGTAAGTGTCATATCACACCTGCACCAACTAGTCAAAGCCTGGGTCAAAGCCTGTGCAGAACTGATCGCTACAGCAGAGGCTAAAATAAGAAATGGGGCTAAGAGAGTGAAAAGCAGTGCCCATATGTATCCAAAAACAGGTTGAAGATATCTTTAGGAAGGAACAGATAATTTTTCTTATTCATACAATAACAGATGCATATGAACTCCTCGACTAGTCACCCATTCCTGTCAGCCCTTGGGCTTCATAACTAAATCATTCTTCCTTTGTAATCCAGTCCCACATTTTCAGCTATCTCTATATGTTTATTATCTTAAATATTTCTTTGCTCTATACTCTTCCCCTAGTCTTCAACAAATTTCTTTCTTTATTGTCCCAACCCACAGACTGTTATTTCCACTTCGATGTCCCATAGAAGCTTCAAGGGTTTGAAATACCTAAAAAAACAACTCATCTTTCTCCCTAAAACTCCCTCTCCTTCTCCCACTTCAAAATTTCAACTAATGGCTCCCCCTGTTATTCCCACCAGAATCCTGAATGATCCCTGCTTCCCCTCATTCACTCCATACATGTAAATCTCATTAACGTTACTTTCTAGATATTTCATGAATCCTTTCCATTCATTCTGTACTAGAAAGTGTTCCCAGTTTAGACCCTGGTGGTTGGTGGCCTCTTACCTAGGCGCTCTCTCTCTCTCTCTCTCTCTCTCTGTGGGTGTGGGTGTGGGTGTGTGTGTCCTGAGAATTTATTTACTTCTGGTTTTTGTTTGTTTTTTAGTATCCAGAATCTACAGGGAACTTAAATCAATTAGAAAAAAAAATAACCCAATTAAAAAATGGGCAAAGGACATGAACAAACACTTCTCAAAAGAACACATACAAATGGCCAACAAATACACGAAAAAAAATGCTTAGAATCACTAATCATCAGAAAAATGCAAATCAAAACACAATGAGATACCATTTCATACCGGTTGGAATGGCTATTATTAAAAAGTCAAAATACAACAGATGCCAGCAGGGCTGTAGACAAGAGGAAGTGTCTGTATATTTTTAGCTATAGCCCTACTTCAAACGTGTCCCCATTACAGCCAAAAGAGCGGCCTATCTAAAGGACTGTTCTGATCAGCTCACTTACCTGACTGAAACCTTCAGTGACTCCCATGGCCTGCAGGTCAATGCACTAATTCATGACTATAACATGTGAGATATCCTTGATCTGGCTACTGGTCTAGCCCTCTCTGACTCACGCTTTATAAACCATGCATTCTGGAACTTTTTAGTTGTTTCCCACATCAGCATGCTACTTCCCATCCATGTAGATTTGCAGAGACCTCCTCATCTTTTTAATTCCCAGTTCCCACTCTCAACATGGGCCATCTCCTACCCACACTTCAAAACCTAAGCAAAACAACACCTTCCGTGACACCTCCATGCTGAGTCAGATGCCATCCCCTTTGTATTGTAGTTCTTTGCTTGTGTGCCTTTGTCTCACTTTGTTCTCTTTAAAATAAACTCCATGAGGACAATGATCACCTGCTATTTGTGTTAATATCTGCACCTAGTGGCATAGTGTCTGGAGTATAGTAGGATCTATTTTCAAGGAAAAAAAGATTATATCTATACCAATAGACATGAATTAGCGCTTTTTTTTTTAAAGATAAGCTCCCTTTGAACTAAGTCAATGTTTACAAGAAGAGTTACACTAAAAAGTTCACTTTTGCTGCTTATGTTTCATTTATTTCAGGCAATTAATTCATTGTTATTGGTAAATCGATACTTTTTATTGATACTGAAAAGAGAGAAATAAACTAATGACTATCTCTGTTAGAGTAGATTTGTTCATATCTATCAGTAAAATGTTAATTATCTGAAAGTCAATAATAAAACATAAACTGTGATCTTAAATGTTTTTTAGGGGCTCAAAAATAATTAGAATTCATGTCAGCATATAAAAAAAGATCAGAGTATTTTTAAGATATGATAAAATTTTATTTTAGTTTCTTAATAGGGATTTTTGTGACCTTATAGAGTTCAACTAATTATAATTTTAAAAATAGGATTGATAGAGTTTTAGAATTAGAAACAATTTATAGATTATTTTATTTTTCTTTTAAGGAATCAGGTCATCAGAAGATCAAGGAACACCTATAATGTCACTAGATCCTAATTTAATTTAAATTTTAGAATCCAGGTATTCTAACTCCTGTCTTGATACTATTTCTACTTTATTATGTTGCTTCCCAGGGCTTTAAAAAATAAAAGCTGGGAAATTACATTTGCTTTGCATATACAGCACCAATTATCAAATTCAGCATAAAAGCATAACATGTATACATCAAAAAGAAAACATAAAAACTTCAAATTAAAAGCATCTCAAAACAATTGAATATAATAGGGAAACCTTATACAAATGCAACACTCACCCATTAATAAAAAGAAACCAATTGGAGAAAAAAGAAATTCAATATAAACATGTTGGAATATAACCTAATTCATTTTAATCCAATGCTTCAAATTGAAAAAAATTAGCACTAGTGTTATTTTCCTTTATCATTACAATCTTGCTTTTCATTACATTATGCTATGTTTTGTATTAAACATAAAATCAATTTTTCACCTTAACACATGCTAGAAATACAGAGTCACCATATTGGAAATCAGTAGAAAGTGTCTTTGTTTCTACTTTTTTTTCTTTGAAAAAGCTTTGGGAAAAAAAATCATTTACAACGTTTAATTTTAATAACTTAAAGAATGTAATTGATTTTTGTTTGTTTTTGACATGGAGTTTCACTCTTGTCACTCAGGCTGGAGTACAATGGCATGATCTCGGCTCACTGTAACCTCCACCTCCCAGGTTCAAATGATTCTCCTGTCTCAGCCCCCCGAGTAGCTGGGATGACAGGCACTCGCCACCACACCCGGCTAATTTTTGTATTTTTAGTAGAGATGGGGTTTCATCATGTTGGCCAGGCTGCTCTCAAACTCCTGACCTCAGGCGATCCGCCAACCTCGGCCTCCCAAAGAGCTGGGACTACAGGCGTGAGCCACCGTGCCCAGCCAATTGAATAGTTTTTAACTCAGAGGATAAATGCTTGAGGGGATGGAAAGCCCATTCCTCATGACGTGATTATTTCACACTGCATGCCTGTATAAAAACATCTCATGTACCCCACAAATATATAAACCTCCTATGTACCCACAAAAATTTTATAAAATAATGAAAATATTTTAAAACTAAAAAAAGTGTTTTTTAATTAAGCAACTTTATTTAAATAAAATCATTCTTCCTCATCCTCAGTCCTGGGATCTACCAGAAAGAATTAGCAACATCTTAAAGATGACAAAGTGTTAAAGATAAGCTGCTATTAAGTAAAAGTGTGAAGTGTGGAGGGGACAAGCTGGATGCCTGAACCATTTTGTTCTATCTTTAGGACAGTGAAAGAGCAAGAAGCAGGGATGGGGTGGAGGACACATATTCTGTTGAGCATTGTCACCACTATATTCACTGAAATTCATCTGCATGCTTGTATGTATACTTTTGATTCGCCTGATACACTGAAAATTATATGAAATTGTTCTCTATTCTTTAGATAATTATAATCTAAGTGCTAATATGAAGCTTAGAATTTATATGAAATATGTATGCCCACAACAAGACATTTCAGCTATTTCCTAGATAATAATCTCACTTCACCCTGCACAAAACAGGCACATGATCATGTCACTCTGACCTGGTTTGAGTCCAAGGAGGCTTTTGTTTTTAAAATAATTTAGGTTAGTAGTTAAAATATGAACTTTGGGCCAGGAGTGGTGGCTCATGCCTATAATCCCAGCACTTCGGGAGGCTGAGGCGTGCGGATGACTTGAAGTCAGGAGTTGGAGACTGGCCTGGCCAACATGCTGAAACCCCATCTCTACTAAAAAAAAAAAATACAAAAATTAGCTGGGTGTGGGGGGGGGCACCTATAATCCGAGCTACTTGGGAGACTGAGGGGGAGAATTGCTTGAGCCTGGGAAGTGGAGGTTGCAGTGAGCAGAGATAATACCACTACACTCCAAAAGAAATAAAAAAAATTCTAGAGTCACACTGAAAATCTCAACAAGCTGCTTCTACTCATTTTTTTAATTTTTATTTTGACCTGATTTTAGATTGATAGTAAAATGCACAAATAACAGAAAGTGCCCCCTATGTCCCTCACCCTACTTCCCCTAATACTAACATTTTCAGAGCCATCCTTATTTTCTCTATAAAAGAGCAGAATTCTCCTTTTAGAGATTTGGAAAGATTATTAAAAGATAAGTTACAAAATACAGTACCTGACACGTATAAAATATTAAATAAATATTAGCCATGCTTAATTATTTTGTTTTAAGTCTATATGAGTCAAGTTTTAGTCGAAATATGGGCTAGAAAAAAAAACAGAAAGCGGGACTCTGTGATCCGACTTGGGCTTATAGAACAGACTGTACTAGTTTGTTCTCATGCTGCTAATAAAGTCCGACCCAAGACCGGGTAATTTATAAAGGAAAGAGGTTTAATGAACTCACAATTCCACATGGCTGGGGAGGCCTCACAGTCACGGCAGAAGGCAAAAAAGAAGCAAAGGCACATCTTAAATGGTAGCAGAGAAGAAAGCTTGTGTAGGGAAACTCCCATTTGAAAACCATCAGATCTCGTGAGACTTATTCGCTACCAGGAGAACAGTAGGGGGAACCCGCCCCTATGATTCAATTATCTCCACCTGACTCCATCCTTGACATGCGGGGATAATTACAATCAAGGTGAGATTCGGGCAGAGACACAGCCGAATCATATCAATGACTAATGAGAGTTATGTCCAGAACCTAATGAAAACCTGTCTGAGGCCACATTCCCTGTAAAGCAGATTTGAGATAGAGATTTGTGTAGAGAACATTTAACTGGGTAAAATCCTAGGAACCAACAACTGTGGCGAAAAAGCTGAATTGGATAAAGGGAGTTGAGATGTGAGGCAGTCACAACAAATACCTCAGCTAATCTCAAGGGGGAGCTGAGAAGCTGGGGTGACCCTTCAGAGTTGCCCTAAATTGAGGCAGGAGTATGGAGTTTTAATACCTTTCACTGACCATTCTTCAGATACGAGTTGTCCCCAAGGATGGACATCAGCTTGACAAGTTATTAATTAGATCTCCTGAGAATAAATTCTAGAGAGAATAGGTGAGAGGCATGAATTGCCAACACTCCCAATAGCTGGGCAAACTTCAGTTTTGAGGGAGGATTTGGGTCACACACAAAAGTCTCCACAACCAATTATTCATGGGAAATTCTATGTAGGCAGAGCTATTTCATGGCCAGTTACTCAAAACTACATAATCTATTTGGTTAAGCAAAAGAAATTAAAAAGATAAAATAAAATCTATATATTAACACTCAAAAGTTTTTAATGCATTTGCCTTGCATTTCTTGTGTTTTGCCTTCCATTTCAAATGTTTTGCCTTGCATTTGTTTATTTGCTTTTAAGAACCTTTAGAGAAAAATAATTACCAATATAATATGGAGTAGCACAGCATAGACGAGGGAAGCTAACTCTCTCCCTTTTCCCAGAACCTGGAACAGCTAAAGATCCTAAGCATTGTCAGCTTTGGTATCTGACATAGTTTGGATGTTTGTCCCCTTCAAATCTCACGTTAAAATGTGATCCCCAATGTCGGAGATAGATGCCTCCTGAATGGCTTGGTGCTGTCCTCTTGGTAATGAATGAGTTCTTACCCTGTGAGTTCATGCGATATCTGGTTGTTTAAAAGAGACTGACACCTCCTCCCTGTCTCTCTTGCTTCCTCTCTCACCATGTGATATGCTGGTTTCCCTTCACCTTCCACCATGATTGGAAGGTTCCTGAGGCCCTCCCTGGAAGCAGGTGCCAGTACTATGCTTCATGTACAGCCTTCAGAACAAGGAGCCAAATAAACCTCATTTCTTTATAAATTACCCAGCCTCAGGTATTTCTTTATAACAATGCAAATGGGCTAACAGAGTATCATTCATGGACAGTGAGTGTATTAGTCAATTTTCATGCTGCTGATAAAGACATACCCAAGACTGGGTAATTTATAAAGAAAAAGAGGTTTAATGAATTCACATATCTGCACCGCTACCTGTATAAATATGGAAATATCTTCACCGCTACCTGTACAAACATGGAAATATCTACACCGCTACCTGTATAAACATGGAAATATCTACACCGCTATCTGTATAAACATGGAAATAACTACACCGCTATCTCTATAAATATAGAAATATCTACACCGCTGTCTCTATAAACATGGAAATATCTACCACGCTATCTGTAGAAACATGGAAATATCTACACCGCTATCTCTATAAATATGGAAATATCTACACCACTATCTGTATAAACATGGAAACATCCACACCGCTATCTGTATAGACATGAAAATATCTACACCGCTATCTGTATAAACATGGAAATATCTACACCGCTATCGGTATAAACATCCGTACTTGCTCTTAATTTATACCCAAGGCTGGGATGTTTCATATGATAAAAAGACCAAATACAGAATTAGTCTATATTTGGTCTGGCAATTGATCTCTGCAATAATCAAACCTCAAAGACAATCAAACCTGAAATCTAAGCTACATATTAAATAGCTTGGTTTTTAGGTTGCACGTTGCTGTGTATGCTGGCTTCATAGAAAATGCAAGTAGCAATGGCCATTTTTTAATAGTCATTAGCCTTGAAGCTCTCCTAGTTTTGAATCACATAGAAATAGAAATCAAATCTCACTAGATTTTTTTTTTTTTGAAACAGGGTCTGGCTTCTTTGCCCAGGCTGAAGAACAGGGCATGATCTTGGCTCACACCTCTGCCTCTCGGACTCAAGTCATCCTCCCACCTCAGCCTTGGAGTAGCTGGGACCACAGGCATGTGCCACCATATCCAGCTAATATTTTTATTTTTGTACAAATGGGGTTTGTCATCTTTCCCAGGCAGGCCTCAAACTCCAAGACTCAAGCAATCCACCTGCCTTGAATTCCCAAAGTACTGGGTTTACAGGTGACAGCCACTACGCCCAGCAACTAAACTTCTAAAAATCAATTTTACATAAAATTATCTAAGCGTGCAAGGAAAGATAAGAAGCCTAAGGAACCAGTGAGTTGAAGAATAAATGCAGTTTAAATCATACATGTAAACAACATTATGTGATGTGGTAGGAATCATCTAGCATGCTTTAAAGCATGAGTAAAAAGTCTTTTCTTAGAAAACTGGATCTTAGTTTAGGATATCTTTAGATAAGAGTATGAAAAGTCATATCATATTGATAAGTAAAGTGCTTCCTTTGGCTAATTTTAAGGATAGGACATTTACTTTCATATAATTCATAGGAATCTTAGACTGAAAAATAAAATTTCCCTTCTCAAATCCTTACTTTCATACATTTTTTGCATTTCTTTCACTTTTGTGTTAATGGCCTATGTCTCAACATATTCTATTAAGCCTTCTGGAAACACATACTTGGTTTCCAGCCTCTTCAGAGAACCATCACTCCACTTCCTAGGCTTCTGAAGAAGCAGACCCAAGCTTATAGTTATTACATATTTCTAAATCTAGGTGACCAAGAAAAATTGATACTTTTCCCATCATACCTTTAAGTTAATAATCAGGTGTATGCTGAGAGGTAAAGACCCAAGAGTGTTGGTTGTCTAATTGTGCAGCTGTATAAACAAATCTTAATGCTTGAAAATATTCAAAGGTTATTCTCACATTGATTGTTGGTAACTATGTGTAACAACATGAAAAGAAAAAAAAATCAAATAATTACGTCTGAGGATAATACACAATCTCTAAGGGTAAGAAGAGCAACAAAAATTCTGCTTCAATTACCACTGAAATAATATATTTATCCTGTAAAATCTATGGTGGCTGGTTGTAAAAATTAGGCATTAGCAAACTGATAAAGACTTTTTAATGAAAACATTATGAAACATAGTTTTTAAAAAGTTAAATACACCCACACCAGTTTTTCACATTCTTTGGCCTGCTTTAATGCTGCCATTAAATAATTGATTTAGTTGTGACATAGATCCTATGTTCCATTGAGTCTACCATTCATAAAGATGCAATGTAACGTAACAAAAATATAAATTGTGTGTGTGTGGGGGGAGAAGTCAAGAGTATTTTTATGTGACAGAAGTTAAGTTGTTATCAGTGTAAAATAGTCTGTTACAAATACAGGACTCTGTATGTTAGTTTCACTAACCAGAAAGAAATAAATTACAGCAGATACACACACACACACCAAAAAAGGGAAAAGAAACAAAGCTTAGCACCACAGAAAACCACCAAACTAGAGAGATGAACAATAAGAAAGGAAGAAGTGAACAAGTAATCTAAAAAACAACTAATGAAATGGTAGAAGGAAGTCCTAATTTATCAATAATAAACTTCAATAGAAGTGGATTAAACTCTACTTAAGAGATATAAAGTGGATGAATGGATTCAGATAGCAAAACCCACCTATATGCTGCCTACATGATACTTACCTCACTATTAAAGATAAATAGACTGAAAGTGAAGAGATGGAAAAATATATTTTATGCAAACAAATGAAAAGCAAGCAGGAGTAGCCACAGTCATGTCATATTTTAAAAGGCTTTAAATAAAAAAAACTATATAAAAAAAGAATGTCGCTGTATAATGAAATGATAAAAGGCCCAATTCAATAAGAGGACATAACATATATATTACTTAGGTGTAACTATATATGTACCCAACACCAGAACAACCAGATATATAAAGCAAATATTAGATTTAAAGGTGGAGATTGACTGCAATACAATATTAGTAGGAAATTTCAACACTCCACTTTAAAAATGGACAGATTATATGAAGAGAAAATCAACCAAAAAATGACAGACTCAAACTATACCATAGACCAAATGGACCTAGCAGGTAAAGAAGATCTCACCTGATATGGTTTGGCTGTATATCCCCAACGAAATCTCATCTTGATTATAGCTCCCATAATTCATACATGTTGTGGGAGGGAACCAGTGGGAGATAATTGAATCATGGGGGCGGTTTCCCCCATACTGTTCTTGTGGTAGTGAATACGTCTAACAAGATCTGATGGTTTTATAAGGGGGAACCCTTTCACTTGGTTCTCAATTCTATTTTGTTTGCTACCATGTAAGATGTGCCTTTCGCCTTCCATCATGATTGGGAGACCTCCCCAGCCACGTGGAACTATGAGTCCACTAAACCTCTTTTTCTCTGTAAATTACCCAGTCTCGGGTATGTCTTTATCAGCAGTATGAAAACAGACTAATACATCATCCAACAGCTGCAGAATACAAATTATTCTCAACTGTACACCAAACATTCTCTAGGACCAATCATACATTATGACACATAATAAGTCTTAACAAACTTAAGAAGACAGATATCATATGAAGTATCTTTTCTGATTACAGTGATATAAAGCCAGAAATCAACAACAGGAAAGCCCTTGGAAATTTTATAAAAACATGGAAATTAAATAGCATGCACCCAAGAAATCAATAGGTCCCATTAAGACATTAATAGGACAATTTCAAAAGTCACTGAGACAAGTAAGAATGAAAATCCAACATACCCAAACCTATGGAACGTAGCAAAAGCAGTTCTAAGAGGGAAATTTATAGCAATAAAAGCCTACACCAAAAATGAAGAAAGATTTTCAAATCACAAAGCAAAATTATACACTTCAAGTAACTAGAACATCAAAAACAAACTAAACCCAAAATTGGTAGAAGGAAGGAAATAATAAAGCTCACAGCAGATATAAAGGAAACAGACACTAAAAAATATTTCAAAAGATAAATAAGACAAAGTGTAAAGGTAAAACTGACAAACCTTTAGCTAAACTAAGACAAAAGGAGAGAAAATTCAAATAAATAAAAGATGAAAAAGGAGACATTACAACTGATACACCACAGAAATATAAGGGATTGTAAGACATTACTCATAACTATATGCCAACAAATTTGATAATGTAGAATAAAATGAATAAATTTCTGCACACATACAACTACCCAGATTAAATTGTGAGGAAATATAACATCTGAACACATCAATAATGAGTTTGGAAATTGAATCAATAATAAAACATCTTCCATCAAAACAACAACAACAACTACCAACACCCAGGACCTGATGTCTTCACTGCTGAATTCTACCAAACAGTTAAAGAATAACTACCAATTCTCCACAAACTTTTCCACAAAAGTAATGAGGAAGGAATACTTCCATACTCATCTTATGAGGCTCGCAATATCCTGATTCTAAAACCAGACAAAGACATGCACAAAATGAAAATAACAGGCCAATATTCCTGGAGAACATAGATACAAAAATTCTCAACAAGATACAAGTGAACTGACTTCGACAGCACACTAAAAAGAGTATTCACTATAATCAAGTGGGATTCATCCCAGGGATGAAAGGATGGCTTAACATGCACAAATCAGTAAATATGATACACCACCACAATAGAAAGAAGAACAAAAACCATGTGATCATTTCAACAGATGCAAAAAGAACACTTGACAAAAGTCAACATTCGTTTATGATAAAAACTGTCAAGAAAGTAGGTATAGGAGTGTACCTCAACGCAGTAAAGGCCATATGTGACAAACCCACAGCTAACATCTTATTTATGGTGAATAGTTAAATGCTTTTCCTCTATGATGTGGAGGAAGACAAGGATGTCAACTTCTACCACTTCTATTTAGCATAGTACTGGAGGTCAGAGCCAGAGCAATTAGACAAAAGAAATAAATAAGAGGGATCCAAACTGGAAAGAAGGAAGTCAGATTGTTTCTGTTTGTAGAAAATGTGATCTCACATACATATGTATACATCTATATATATGATCATATAGATATATATGATCTCTCTCTCTTTAGGGTTCTTTCTATATATACTTATATAGAGTGAGAACCCTAAAGACTTGACCAAAAACTACTAGAAATCATAAATAAATTCAGTAAAGTTGTAGTATACAAAATCAACACAGAAAATTCAGTGGTGTTTCTATACACTAATAGTGAACTATCTGAAAAAGTCATCAAGAAAGGAATTCCATTTACAATAGCTACCAAGAAATCTGCAGATAAATTTAATCAAGGTCATGAAAGATCTCTTCAATGAAAACTATAACACACTGATGGAAAAATTTACGATCCACAAAAAATGGACACTATATACTCATGGAATGGAAGAATTGATACTACTGAAATGACCATACTAACAAAATGTCCTACAGATTCAATGCAATCCCTATCAAAATACCAATGAAATTCTTCACAGAAATAGAAAAAAATACCCTAAAATTTGTATGAAACCAGAAAAGACCCCAAATAACCAAAGCAATCCTGTGCAAAAATAACAAAGCTGGAGGCACCACACTACCTGACTTCAAAATATACTACAAAGCCATAGTAAGCAAAACAGCATGGCACTGCCATAAAGCAAACACATAGACCAATGGAAGAGAATATACAGCTCAGAAATAAATTCTCATACCTAAAGTCAACTGATTTTCAAAAAAGGAGTCAAGAGCACACACAGGGGTAAAGACAGTGTCTTCATTAAATGGTACTGAGAAGATTGGATATTTATATGTGGGATAATGAAATTAGACCCCTATCTTTTACCTTATACAAAATCAACTCAAATGCGATTAAAGACCTAAAGGTAAGATTGAAAACTATGAAAAACTACTAGAAGATAACATGTGGGAAATTCTCTATAACTCTGGGTTGTACAAGGATTTTTTAAATGAGACGTCAAAAGCACAGGCAACAAAAGCAAAAATAGATAAATGGGGTTTCATCAAACTAAAATGCTTTTGCACAGCAAAGGAAACTTAACAGAGTGAAAAAACAACCTACAGAGTGGGATGCAATATTTGCAAACTATACATCTGCTAAGGAGTTAATGCCCAGATTATATAAGAAACTTAAACAACTCAACAGCAAAAACATAAATAACTTATTTAAAAATGGGCAAAACTGGGAGGCTGAGGCAGGTGGATTGCCTGAGGTCAGGAGTTTGAGACCAGCCTGACCAATATGGTGAAATCATTTCTCTACTAAAAATACAAAAATTTAGCCAAACATGATGGCGTGTGCCTGTAACCCCAGCTACTCAGCAGGCTGAGGCAGGGGAAATGCTTGAAAGAGGGAGATGGAGGTTGCCGTGAGCCCCGATTGCACCACTGTACTCCAGCTTGGGCAACAGAGCAAGACTCCTTCTCAAAAAAAAAAAAAAAAGGACAAAATAAACTATAAGACATGCCACAAGAGAAAATATAGAAATGGTCAAGACGAATATATAATAAAATCATGTTCAACATCACTAACCATCAGGGAAATGCAAATCAAAACCACAATGAGATACCAGTTCACCCATTAGAATGGCTATTACCAAAAAGGTAAAAGATAACAAGAGTTGGCAAGGAAGTGGAGAAAACGGAACACTTACACACTGTTGATGGAGTTGTAAACTAGTACAACCATTAAGCAAAACTTTATGGAAGTTCGCTAAAAAAATAAAAAAAAACAAAAAAACAATTATTCGATCACATAACCCAGCAATCCCACTACTGGGTATATATCCATAGGAAATGAAATCATTGTGTTTGAAAAATATCTGCACTCTTATGTTTACTGTAGCACTATTTCTAATAATCAGATATGGAATCAACCTATGTGTCTAAAAACAAAGAAGTGAATTATATATATATAATATATATTATGTATATTATACATAATATATATCATGTATATTATACATAATATATATCATGTATATTATACATAATATATATCATGTATATTATGTATAATATATATCATGTATATTATGTATAATATATATCATGTATATTATGTATAATATATATCAGGTATATTATGTATAATATATATCATGTATATTATACATAATGTATATCATGTATAATATATATAATATATATTATATATAATATATATAATATACGTTATGTATATTATATATAATATACGTTATGTATATTATATATTACATATAATATATATTATTATATATATATAATTATATATAATTATAATTATAATTATATATAATTTTATGTGTAATTATAATTATACATAAAATTAATTACAATTATATATAATTTTATGTGTAATTATAATTATACATATTATTATATATAATATATATATATATGGACACATACACAATGAAATACTATTCAGCAATAAAAAAAGAATGAAATTCTGCCAGTTGCAACAACATGGATGACCCTGTAGGATACAATGTTAGGTGAAATAAGCCAGACACAGAAAGCAAATACCGCATGATCTCTCTCATATGTGGAATCTTAAAAAAAAATGTTAATAGAGAAGTAGAGTAGAATAGTGGTTACCAAACAGTGAGGAAGAAGTGGGGAGGGCAAAATGGAGATAGATTGGTTAACAGTTATGAAATCACAATTATATAGGAAGAATAATTTGAAGTGTTCTTTGCAAAGCAGGGTGACTATAGTTAAAAGTAAAGTATTGTATATTACAAAGTATCTAGAAGAAAGGATTTTGAAATTTCTTATGAAAAAGAAATGATAAATGCATGAGGTAATTAATACACTAACTATCCTTATTGGATCGTTAGACAACATACATATTCATTGAAACATCAAATTGTATCCTATAAATCTATATGATTACAATGTGAAAATTTTTTAAAAATAAATTAATGAATTAAATAACAATTTTAAAATGTTCTCAATCAGCAATGCAAAGTTTAGGAGCTTTGTTCTTGACTGAGCCTTAAGACTGAAAACTAATGTGTTAGAAATATTTGTAGATCCTCTCAATTTTGAAAGAATCCTAGCTAAACTACTGAAATATAAAATATATTCTATGTAATATGCTCTTAGGTATATTCTTAGGTGAATTCTGCTTTTAGATAAAGCTTATAAAAATGAAAAACGTATCTGAAATAAAATTTTAAAGTATTTTGAAAATTACACCTTAATCTATTAAAGACAAATTTTCTATACAGTAACCTTTTTATGTGCTTTTGAAATGGGATATACAATTATTTTCCCTGATGTGAAACAAAACATAGAAAGTTGGCATTTTATCTAAGAAGTTAACTTAGGAAGAAAGAGTGAGAGGCAGAGGAATGAGGGAAGAAAGGAAGGCTGATGATGGGATACCTTATCAAGTTGCCTAATGCTGTATTGGAACCTAATAGGCCTTCTAAGGAGTTTTATTACATAATGCAAGAC
This sequence comes from Gorilla gorilla gorilla, assembly GCF_029281585.2. Classification (NCBI taxonomy): domain Eukaryota; kingdom Metazoa; phylum Chordata; class Mammalia; order Primates; family Hominidae; genus Gorilla; species Gorilla gorilla. Next base: position 8,703,910 of record NC_086017.1, read on the forward strand.
TCCTCAATCTGGGAGGAGGAAAGGGCTTTATTTTTGAGTGGTCACAGGTTGCCCCATGGGCATAAACTCTACCAAGCTTCTAGGTTACACCTACATGAGCATCCCACCTGCTTAAGTGAGAGCAGCCACAAACTGTGGGCCATTCCAGGTAAGTGTCATATCACACCTGCACCAACTAGTCAAAGCCTGGGTCAAAGCCTGTGCAGAACTGATTGCTACAGCAGAGGCTAAAATAAGAAATGGGGCTAAGAGAATGAAAAGCAGTGCCCATATGTATCCAAAAACAGGTTGAAGATATCTTTAGGAAGGAACAGATAATTTTTTTTATTCATACAATAACAGATGCATATGAACTCCTCGAGTAGTCACCCATTCCTGTCAGCCCTTGGGCTTCATAACTAAATCACTCTTCCTTTGTAATCCAGTCCCACATTTTCAGCTATCTCTCTATGTTTATTATCTTAAATATTTCTTTGCTCTATACTCTTCCCCTAGTCTTCAACCAATTTCTTTCTTTATTGTCCCAACCCACAGACTGTTATTTCCACTTCGATGTCCCATAGAAGCTTCAAGGGTTTGAAATACCTAAAAAACATCTCATCTTTCTCCCTAAAACTGCCTCTCCTTCTCCCACTTCAAAATTTCAACTAATGGCTCCCCCTGTTATCCCTACCAGAATCCTGAATGATCCCTGTTTCTCCTCATTCACTCCATACATGTAAATCTCATTAACGTTACTTTCTAGATATTTCATGAATCCTTTCCATTCATTCTGTACTAGAAAGTGTTCCCAGTTTAGACCCTGGTGGTTGGTGGCCTCTTACCTAGGCGCTCTCTCTCTCTCTCTCTCTCTGTGGGTGTGGGTGTGGGTGTGTGTGTCCTGAGAATTTATTTACTTCTGGTTTTTGTTTGTTTTTTAGTATCCAGAATCTACAGGGAACTTAAATCAATTAGAAAAAAAATAACCCAATTAAAAAATGGGCAAAGGACATGAACAAACTCATCTCAAAAGAGCACATACAAATGGCCAACAAATACAAAAAAAAATGGTTAGAATCACTAATCATCAGAAAATTGCAAATCAAAACACAATGAGATACCATTTCATACCGGTTGGAATGGCTATTATTAAAAAGTCAAAATACAACAGATGCCAGCAGGGCTGTAGACAAGAGGAAGTGTCTGTATATTTTTAGCTATAGCCCTACTTCAAACGTGTCCCCCTTACAGCCAAAAGAGCAGCCTATCTAAAGGACTGTTCTGATCAGCTCACTTACCTGACTGAAACCTTCAGTGACTCCCATGGCCTGCAGGTCAATGCACTAATTCATGACTATAACATGTGAGATATCCTTGATCTGGCTACTGGTCTAGCCCTCTCTGACTCACGCTTTATAAACCATGCATTCTGGAACTTTTTAGTTGTTTCCCACATCAGCATGCTACTTCCCATCCATGTAGATTTGCAGAGACCTCCTCATCTTTTTAATTCCCAGTTCCCACTCTCAACATGGGCCATCTCCTACCCACACTTCAAAACCTAAGCAAAACAACACCTTCCGTGACACCTCCATGCTGAGTCAGATGCCATCCCCTTTGTATTGTAGTTCTTTGCTTGTGTGCCTTTGTCTCACTTTGTTCTCTTTAAAATAAACTCCATGAGGACAATGATCAATTGCTATTTGTGTTAATATCTGCACCAAGTGGCATAGTGTCTGGAGTATAGTAGGATCTATTTTCAAGGAACAAAAGATTATATCTATACCAATAGACATGAATTAGCGCTTTTTTTAAAGATAAGCTCCCTTTGAACTAAGTCAATGTTTACAAGAAGAGTTATACTAAAAGGTTCACTTTTGCTGCTTACGTTTCATTTATTTCAGGCAATTAATTCATTGTTATTGGTAAATCGATACTTTTTATTGATACTGAAAAGAGAGAAATAAACTAATGACTATCTCTGTTAGAGTAGATTTGTTCATATCTATCAGTAAAATGTTAATTATCTGAAAGTCAATAATAAAACATAAACTGTGATCTTAAATGTTTTTTAGGGGCTCAAAAATAATTAGAATTCATGTCAGCATATAAAAAAAGATCAGAGTATTTTTAAGATATGATAAAATTTTATTTTAGTTTCTTAATAGGGATTTTTGTGACCTTACACAGTTCAACTAATTACAATTTTAAAAATAGGATTGATAGAGTTTTAGAATTAGAAACAATTTATAGATTATTTTATTTTTCTTTTGAGGAATCAGGTCATCAGAAGATCAAGGAACACCTATAATGTCACTAGATCCTAATTTAATTTAAATTTTAGAATCCAGGTATTCTAACTCTTGTCTTGATACCATTTCTACTTTATTATGTTGCTTCCCAGGGCTTTAAAAAATAAAAGCTGGGAAATTACATTTGCTTTGCACATACAGCACCAATTATCAAATTCAGCATAAAAGCATAACATGTATACATCAAAAAGAAAACATAAAAACTTCATATTAAAAGCATCTCAAAACAATTGAATATAATAGGGAAACCTTATACAAATGCAACACTCCCCCATTAATAAAAAGAAACCAATTGGAGAAAAAAGAAATTCAATATAAACATGTTGGAATATAACCTAATTCATTTTAATCCAATGCTTCAAATTGAAAAAAATTAGCACTAGTGTTATTTTCCTTTATCATTACAATCTTGCTTTTCATTACATTATGCTATGTTTTGTATTAAACATAAAATCAATTTTTCACCTTAACACATGCTAGAAATACAGAGTCACCATGCTGGAAATCAGTAGAAAGTGTCTTTGTTTCTACTTTTTTTTTCTTTGAAAAAGCTTTGGGAAAAAATATCATTTACAATGTTTAATTTTAATAACTTAAAGAATGTAATTGATTTTTGTTTGTTTTTGACATGGAGTTTCACTCTTGTCACTCAGGCTGGAGTACAATGGCATGATCTCGGCTCACTGTAACCTCCACCTCCCAGGTTCAAATGATTCTCCTGTCTCAGCCTCCCGAGTAGCTGGGATGACAGGCACTCGCCACCACACCTGGCTAATTTTTGTATTTTTAGTAGAGATGGGGTTTCATCATGTTGGCCAGGCTGCTCTCAAACTCCTGACCTCAGGCGATCCGCCCACCTCGGCCTCCCAAAGAGCTGGGACTACAGGCGTGAGCCACCGCGCCCAGCCAATTGAATAGTTTTTAACTCAGAGGATAAATGCTTGAGGGGATGGAAAGCCCATTCCTCATGATGTGATTATTTCACACTGCATGCCTGTATTAAAACATCTCATGTACCCCACAAATATATAAACCTCCTTTGTACCCACAAACATTTTATAAAATAATGAAAATATTTTAAAACTAAAAAAATTGTTTTTTAATTAAGCAACCTTATTTAAATAAAATCATTCTTCCTCATCCTCAGTCCTGGGATCTACCAGAAAGAATTAGCAACATCTTAAAGATGACAAAGTGTTAAAGATAAGCTGCTATTAAGTAAAAGTGTGAAGTGTGGAGGGGACAAGCTGGATGCCTGAACCATTTTGTTCTATCTTTAGGACAGTGAAAGAGCAAGATGCAGGGTTGGGGTGGGGGACACTTATTCTGTTGAGCATTGTCACCACTATATTCACTGAAATTCATCTGCATGCTTGTATGTATACTGTTGATTCACCTGATACACTGAAAATTATATGAAATTGTTCTCTATTCTTTAGATAATTATAATCTAAGTGCTAATATGAAGCTTAGAATTTATATGAAATAATTATGCCCACAACAAGACATTTCAGCTAATTCCTAGATAATAATCTCACTTCACCCTGCACAAAACAGGCACATGATCATGTCACTCTGACCTGGTTTGAGTCCAAGGAGACTTTTGTTTTTAAAATAATTTAGGTTAGTAGTTAAAATATGAACTTTGGGCCAGGAGTGGTGGCTCATGCCTATAATCCCAGCACTTCGGGAGGCTGAGGGGGGCGGATGACTTGAAGTCAGAAGTTGGAGACTGGCCTGGCCAACATGCTGAAACCCCATCTCTACTAAAAAAAAAATACAAAAATTAGCTGGGTGTGGTGGCAGGCACCTATAATCCCAGCTACTTGGGAGACTGAGGCAGGAGAATTGCTTGAGCCTGGGAAGTGGAGGTTGCAGTGAGCAGAGATCTTACCACTACACTCCAAAACAAACAACAAACAAAAAAATTCTAGAGTCACACTGAAAATCTTAACAACCTGCTTCTACTTCTCATTTTTTTTTATTTTGACCTGATTTTAGACTGATGGTAAAATGCACAAATAACACAAAGTGCCCCCTATGTCCCTCACCCTGCTTCCCCTACTACTAACATTTTCAGAGCCATCCTTATTTTCTCTATAAAAAAGCAGAATTCTCCTTTTAGAGATTTGGAAAGATTATTAAAAGATAAGTTACAAAATACAGTACCTGACACGTATAAAATATTAAATAAATATTAGGCATGCTTAATTATTTTGTTTTGAGTCTTTATGAGTCAAGTTTTAGTAGAAATATGGGCTAGAAAAAAAAAGAAACAGAAAGCGGGACTCTGTGATCCGACTTGGGCTTATAGAACAGACTGTACTAGTTTGTTCTCATGCTGCTAATAAAGTCCTACCCAAGACCGGGTAATTTATAAAGGAAAGAGGTTTAATGAACTCACAATTCCACATGGCTGGGGAGGCCTCACAGTCACGGCAGAAGGCAAAAAAGAAGCAAAGGCACATCTTAAATGGTAGCAGAGAAGAAAGCTTGTGTAGGGAAACTCCCATTTGAAAACCATCAGATCTCGTGAGACTTATTCGCTACCAGGAGAACAGTAGGGGGAACCCGCCCCTATGATTCAATTATCTCCACCTGACTCCATCCTTGACATGCGGGGATAATTACAATCAAGGTGAGATTCGGGCAGAGACACAGCCGAATCATATCAATGACTAATGAGAGTTATGTCCAGAACCTAATGAAAACCTGTCTGAGGCCACATTCCCTGTAAAGCAGATTTGAGATAGAGATTTGTGTAGAGAACATTTAACTGGGTAAAATCCTAGGAACCAACAACTGTGGCGAAAAAGCTGAATTGGATAAAGGGAGTTGAGATGTGAGGCAGTCACAACAAATACCTCAGCTAATCTCAAGGGGGAGCTGAGAAGCTGGGGTGACCCTTCAGAGTTGCCCTAAATTGAGGCAGGAGTATGGAGTTTTAATACCTTTCACTGGCCATTCTTCAGATACGAGTTGTCCCCAAGGATGGACATCAGCTTGACAAGTTATTAATTAGATCTCCTGAGAATAAATTCTAGAGAGAATCAGCTGAGAGGCATGATTTGCCAACACTCCCAATAGCTGGGCAAACTTCAGTTTTGAGGGAGGATTTGGGTCACACACAAAAGTCTCCACAAATAATTATTCATGGGAAATTCTATGTAGGCAGAGCTATTTCATGGCCAGTTAATCAAAACTACATAATCTATTTGGTTAAGCAAAAGAAATTAAAAAGATAAAATAAAATCTATACATTAACACTCAAAAGTTTTTAATGCATTTGCCTTGCATTTCGTATGTTTTGCCTTGCATATCATATGTCTTGCCTTGCATTTGTTTATTTGCTTTTAAGAACCTTTAGAGAACAATAATTACTAATATAATATGCAGTAGCACAGCATAAACGAGGGAAGCTAACTCTCTCCCTTTTCCCAGAACCTGGAACAGCTAAAGATCCTAAGCATTGTCAGCTTTGGTATCTGACATAGTTTGGATGTTTGTCCCCTTCAAATCTCACGTTAAAATGTGATCCCCAATGTTGGAGACAGATGCCTCCTGAATGGCTTGGTGCTGTCCTCTTGGTAATGAATGAGTTCTTACCCTGTGAGTTCATGCGATATCTGGTTGTTTAAAAGAGACTGACACCTCCTCCCTGTCTCTCTTGCTTCCTCTCTCACCATGTGATATGCTGGATTCCCTTCACCTTCCACCATGCTTGGAAGGTTCCTGAGGCCCTCCCTGGAAGCAGGTGCCAGTACTATGCTACACGTACAGCCTTCAGAACAAGGAGCCAAATAAACCTCATTTCTTTATAAACCACCCAGCCTCCGGTATTTCTTTATAACAATGCAAATGGGCTAACAGAGAATCATTCATGGACAGTGAGTGTATAGGTCAATTTCCATGCTGCTGATAAAGACATACTCAAGACTGGGTAATTTATAAAGAAGAAGAGGTTTAATGAATTCACAAATCTGCACCGCTACCTGTATAAATATGGAAATGTCTTCACCGCTACCTGTACAAACATGGAAATATCTACACCGCCATCTCTATAAAAATGGAAATATCTACATCGCCATCTGTATAAACATGGAAATATCTATACCGCCATCTCTATAAACATGGAACTATCTAAACCGCCATCTGAAGGAACATGGAAATATCTACACCGCTATCTCTATAAAGGTTGAAATATCTACACCGCCGTCTGTATAAACATGGAAATATCTAAACAGCTATCTGTATAATGATGGAAATATCTACACCACCATCTATATAAACGGGGAAATATCTACACCGCCATCCGTATGAACATGGAAATATCTACACCGCCGTCTGTATGAACATGGAAATATCTACACCGCCATATCTAGGAACATGGAAATATCTACACCGCCATCTGTATGAACATGGAAATATCTACACTACTATCTGTATGAACATGGAAATATCTACACCGCTATCTGTATAAACATGGAAATATCTACACCGCTATCACTATAAACATGGAAATATCTACACCGCTATCTGTATCAACACGGAAATATCTACACCGCCATCTCTATAAACATGGAAATATCTACAATGCAATCTGCATAAACATAGAAGTATCTACACCGCTATCTGTATATACATGGAAATATCTACACCGCTATCCATATAAACATGGAAATATCTACACCGTTATCTGTATAAATGTGGAAATAACTACACCGCTCTGTCTACAAACACGGAAATATCTACACCGCTATCTGCATAAACATGGAAATATCTACACCGCCATCTCTATGAACATGGAAATATCTACACAGCGATCTGTATATCAATGGAAATATCTACACTGCTATCTCTATAAACATAGAAATAACTACACTGCTATCTGTATAAACATGGAAATATATACACCGCCACCTGTAGGAACATGGAAATATCTACACTGCCATCCATACGAACATGGAAATACCTACACCGCCATCTGTAAGAACATGTAAATATATACACTGCCCTCTGTATGAACATGGAAATATCTACACCGCTAACTGTATGAGCTTGGAAATATCTGCACCGCCATCTGTACGAATATGGACATATCTACACGGCCGTCTGTATTAAGATGGAAATATCTACACCGCTATCTGTATAAACATGGGAATATCTGCAACACTATCTGTATAAACATGGAAATATCCACACCGCTATCTGCATGAACATGGAAATATCTACACCGCTATCTGCATAAACATGGAAATATTCACACCGCTATCTGTGTAAACATGGAAATGTCTACACCGCTATCTGTGTAAACATGAAAATATCTACACCGCCATCTCTATAAACAGGGAAATATCTACACCGCCATCTGTATGAACATGGAAATATCTACACAGCCATCTCTATAAACGTTGAAATATCTACACCGCTATCTGTATGAAATTGGAAATATCCACACCTCTATCTGTATAAAATTGAAATTATCTACACCGCTATCTCTATAAACATGGAAATATCTACACCGCTATCTGTATAAACATGGAAATATCTACACCGCCATCTCTATGAACGTGGAAATATCTACATCGCCATCTGTACGAACATGGAAATATCTACACCGATATCTGTATGAACATGGAAATATCTACACCGCTATGTGTACGAACATGGAAATATCTACACAGCAATCTGTATATCAATGGAAATATCTACACTGCTATCTCTATAAACATGGAAATAACTACATTGCTATCTGTATAAACATGGAAATATCTACACCGCCATCTCTATGAACATGGAAATATCTACACCGCCATTTGTATGAACACGGAAATATGTACACTGCCATCTGTATAAAATTGGAATTATCTACACCACTGTCTCTATAAACATGGAAATATCTACACCGCTATCTGTATAAACATGGAAATATCGACACCGCTATCTCTATAAACATGGAAATATCTTCACCGCTATCTGTATAAACATGGAAATATCTACAACCCTGTCTCTATAAACTTGGAAATAAATACACCACTATCTCTATAAACATGGAAATATCTAGACCGCCATCTCTATAAACATGGAAATATCTGCACCACCATCTGTATAAACATGGAAATATCTATACTGCAATCTGCATGAACATGGATATATCTACACCGCCATCTCTATGAACATGTAAATATCTACACCGCCATCTGTATGAACACGGAAATATCTACCCTGCTATCTGTATGAACATGGAAATATCTATACCGCTATCTGTATGAACATGCAAATATCTACACAGCTATCTGTTTATCAATGGAAATATCTGCACTGCTATCTCTATAAACATGGAAATAACTACACTGCTATCTGTATAAACATGGAAATATCTACACCGCCACCTGTATGAACATGGAAATATCTACACTGCCACCCATACGAACATGGAAATATCTACACCGCCATCTGTATGAATATGTAAATATCTACAATGCCATCTGTATGAACATGGAAATACCTACACCGCTGACTGTATGAACATGGAAATATCTACAACGCTATCTGTATGAACATGGAAATATCTACACCACTATCTGTATGAACATGGAAATATCTACACCGCTAACTATATGAGCATGGAAATATCTACACTGCTATCTGTATGAACATGGAAATATCTTCACCGCTATCTGTATGAACATGCAAATATCTACACAGCTATCTGTATATCAGTGGAAATATCTACACTGCTATCTCAATAAACATAGAAATAACTACACTGCTATCTGTATAAACATGGAAATATATACACCGCCACCCGTAGGAACATGGAAATATCTACACCGCTATCTATAGGAACATGCAAATATCTACGCAGCTATCTATATATCAATGGAAATATCTACACTGCTATCTCTATAAACTTGGAAATAACAACACTGCTATCTGTATAAACATGGAAATATCTACACCGCCACCTGTATGAACATGGAAATATCTACACTGCCATCCGTACGAATATGGAAATATCTACACCGCCATCTGTATGAACATGGAAATATCTACACCGCCATCTGTATGAACATGGAAATATCTACACCGCTAACTGTATGGACATGGAAATATCTACACTGCTATTGGTATGAACATGGAAATATCTACACCGCTATCTGCATGAACATGGAAATATCTACACCGCTATCTGTATGAACATGGAAATATCTACACCGCTATCTGTATGAACATGGAAATATCTACACCGCTATCTGTATGCACATGGAAATATCTGCACCGCTATCTGTATGAACATGCAAATATCTACACAGCTATCTGTATAAAATTGAAATTATCTACACCACTATCTCTATAAACATGGAAATAACTACACTGCTATCTGTATAAACATGGAAATATCTACACCGCCATCTATATGAACATGGAATTATCTACACCGGCATTTGCATGAACATGGAAATATCTACACCGCCATCTCTATGAACATGGAAATATCTACACCGCCATTTGTATGAACATGGAAATATCTACACCGCCATCTGTATGAACATGGAAATATCTTCACCGCCATCTGTATGAACATGGATATATCTACACCGGCATCTGGATGAACATGGAAATATCTACACCGCTATCTGCATGAACATGGAAATATCTACACAGCTATCTGCATATACATGGAAATATCTACACAGATTTCTCTATAAATATGGAAATAACTACAGCGCTATCTCTATAAACTTCGAAATATCTACACCGCCATCTCTTTGAACATGGAAATACCTACACCGCAATCTGTACGAACACAGACATATTTACACCGCCATCTGTATTAAGAAGGAAATATCTACACCGCTACCTGTATAAACATGGAAATATCTGCCCATCTGTATAAACATGGAAATATCCGCACCGCTATCTGTATAAACATGGAAATAACTACTCCGCTATCTGCATAAACATGGAAATATCCACACCGATATCTGTGTAAACATGGAAATGTCTACACCGCTATCTGTGTAAACATGGAAATATCTACACCGCCATCTGTGTAAACATGAAAATATCTATACCGCCATCCCTATAAACATGGAAATATCCACACCGCCATCTGTATGAACATGGAAATATCTACACCGCCATCTCTATAAACGTGGAAATATCTACACCGCTATCTGTATGAATTTGGAAATATCTACAATGCTATCTGTATAAATTTGGAATTATCTACACCACGATCTCTATAAACATGGAAACATCTACACTGCTATCTCTATAAACACGGAAATATCTACAGCGCTGTCTGTATAAACATGGAAATATCCTCACTGCTATCTGTATAAACATGGAAAAATCTACAGCGCTATCTGTATAAACATGGAAATATCTTCACCGCTATCTGTATAAACATGGAAATATCTACAACGCTGTCTCTAGAAACTTGGAAATAACTACACCACTATCTCTATAAACATGGAAATATCTAGACCGCCATCTCTATAAACATGGAAATATCTACACCACCATGTGTATAAACATGGAAATATCTATACCGCTATCTGCATAAACATGGAAATATCTACACCGCCATCTCTATGAACATGGAAATATCTACACTACCATCTGCACGAACATGGAAATATCTACACCGCTGTCTGTATGAACATGTAAATATCTACACGGACATCTGTATGAACATGGAAATATCTACACCGTTACCTGTATGAACATAGAAATATCTACACCGCTATCTGTATGAACATGGAAATATCTACACCGCTATCTGTACGAACATGGAAATATCTACACCGCTATGTGTAGGAACATGAAAATATCTACGCAGCTATCTGTATATCAATGGAAATATCTACACTGCTATCTCTATAAACTTGGAAATAACAACACTGCTATCTGTATAAACATGGAAATAACTACACCGCCACCTGTATGAACATGGAATTATCTACACTGCCATCCGTATGAATATGGAAATATCTACACCGCCATCTGTATGAACATGGAAATATCTACACCGCCATCTGTATGAACATGGAAATATCTACACCGCTAACTGTATGGACATGGAAATATCTACACTGCTATTGGTATGAACATGGAAATATCTACACCGCTATCTGCATGAACATGGAAATATCTACACCGCTATCTGTATGAACATGGAAATATCTACACCGCTAACTGTATGAACATGGAAATATCTACACCGCTATCTGTATGCACATGGAAATATCTACACTGCTATCTGTATGAACATGCAAATATCTACACAGCTATCTGTATAAAATTGAAATTATCTACACCACTATCTCTATAAACATGGAAATAACTACACTGCTATCTGTATAAACATGGAAATATCTACACCGCCATCTATATGAACATGGAATTATCTACACCGCCATTTGTATGAACATGGAAATATCTACACCGCCATCTCTATGAACATGGAAATATCTACACCGCCATTTGTATGAACATGGAAATATCTACACCGCCATCTGTATGAACATGGAAATATCTTCACCGCCATCTGTATGAACATGGATATATCTACACCGGCATCTGGATGAACATGGAAATATCTACACCGCTATCTGCATGAACATGGAAATATCTACACAGCTATCTGCATATACATGGACATATCTACACAGATTTCTCTATAAATATGGAAATAACTACAGCGCAATCTCTATAAACTTCGAAATATCTACACCGCCATCTCTATGAACATGGAAATACCTACACCGCAATCTGTACGAACATAGACATATTTACACCGCCATCTGTATTAAGAAGGAAATATCTACACCGCTACCTGTATAAACATGGAAATATCTGCCCATCTGTATAAACATGGAAATATCCGCACCGCTATCTGTATAAACATGGAAATATCTACACCGCCATCTGTATGAACATGGAAATATCTACACCGCAGTCTGTATGAACTTGGAAATATCTACACTGCTATCTGTATAAAATTGAAATTATCTACACCACTATCTCTATAAACATGGAAATATCTACAATGTTATCTGTATAAAAATGGAAATATCTACACTGCTATCTGTATAAACATGGAAATATCTTCACTGCTATCTGTATAAACATGGAAATATCTACAACGCTGTCTCTATAAACTTGGCAATAACTACACCACTATCTCTATAAACATGCAAATATCTAGACAGCCATCTCTATAAACATGGAATTACCTACACCGCCATCTGTATGAACATGGAAATATCTACACCGCTATCTGAATGAACATGCAAATATCTACAGAGCTATCTGTATATCAGTGGAAATATCTACACTGCTATCTCTATAAACATGGAAATAACTACACTGCTATCTGTATAAACATGGAAATATCTACACCGCCATCTCTATGAACATGGAAATATCTACACCGCCATCTGTATGAACATGGAAATATCTACACCGCTATCTGTATGAACATGGAAATATGTACACCGCTATCTGTATGAACATGGAAAATCTACACCGCTATCTGTATGAACATGGAAATATCCACACCGCTATCTGTATGAACATGCAAATATCTACACAGCTATCTGTATATCAATGGAAATATCCACACTGCTCTCTGTATAAACATGGAAATATCTACACCGCTATCTGTATAAACATGGAAATATCTGCCTAACTATCTGTATAAACATGGAAATATCCGCACCGCTATCTGTATAAACATGGAAATATCAACACCGCTATCTGCATAAACCTGGAAATATCCACACCGCTAAATGTGTAAACATGGAAATATTTACACCGCCATCTGTGTAAACATGAAAATATCTACACCGCCATCCCTATAAACATGGAAATATCTACACCGCCATCTGTATGAACATGGAAATACCTACACCGCCATCTCTATAAACGTGGAAATATCTACACCGCTATCTGTATGAACTTGGATATATCTACACTGCTCTCTGTATAAAATTGAAATTATCTACACCACTATCTCTATAAACATGGAAATATCTACACTGCTATCTGTATAAACATGGAAATATCTACACCGCTATCTGTATAAACATGGAAATATCTTCACCGCTATCTGTATAAACATGGAAATATCTACAACGCTGTCTCTATAAACTTGGAAATAACTACACCACTATCACTGTAAACATGGAAATATCTAGACCGCCATCTCTATAAACGTGGAAATATCTACACCGCCATCTGTATAAACATGGAAATATCTGTACCGCTATCTGCATAAATATGGAAATACCTACACCACCATCTCTATGAACATGGAAATAACTACACCGCCATCTGTACGAACATGGAAATATCTATACCGCCATCTGTATGAACATGTAAATATATACACCCCCAACTGTATGAACATGGAAATATCTACACCGTTATCTGTATGAACATGGAAATACCTACACCGCTATCTGTATGAACATGGAAATATCTACACCGTTATCTGTACGAACATGGAAATATCTACACCGCTATCTGTATGAACATGCAAATATCTACACAGCTATCTGTATACCAATGGAAATATCTAAACTGCTATCTCTATAAACATAGAAATAACTACACTGCTATCTGTATAAACATGGAAACATCTACACCGCCACCTGTATGAACATGGAAATATTTACACTGCCATCCGTACGAACATGGAAATATCTACACCGCCATCCGTATGAACATGTAAGTATCTGCAACGCCATCTGTATGAACATGGAAATACCTACACCGCTAACTGAATGAACATGGAAATATCTACACCGCTATCTGTATGAACATGGAAATATCTACACCGCCATCTGTATGAACATGGAAATATCTACACTGCCATCTGTATGAACATGTAAATATCTACACCGCCATCTGTATGAACATGGAAATATCTACACCGCTAACTGTATGAAGATGGAAATATCTACACCGCTATCTGTATGAACATGGATATATCTACACCGCTATCTGTATGAACATGGAAATATCTACACTGCTATCTGTATGAACATGGAAATATCTACACTGCTATCTGTATGTACATGGAAATATCTACACCGCTATGTGTATGAACATGCAAATATCTACACAGCTATCTGTATATCAATGCAAATGTCTACACTGCTATCTTTATAAACATGGAAATAACTACACAGCTATCTGTATGAACATGGAAATATCTACACTGCCATCTCTATGAACATGGAAATATCTACACCGCCTTTTGTATGAACCTGGAAATATCTACACCGCCATCTGTATGAACATGGAAATATCTTCATGGCCATCTGTATGAACATGGATATATCTACACCGGCATCTGGATGAACATGGAAATATCTACACCGCTTTCTGCATGAACATGGAAATATCTACACAGCTATCTGCATATACATGGAAATATCTACACAGATTTCTCTATAAATATGGAAATAACTACTGAGCAATCTCTATAAACTTCGAAATGTCTACACCGCCATCTGTATGAACATGGAAATATCTACACCGCCATCTGTACGAACATGGACATATCTACACCGCCATCTGTACTAAGATGGAAATATCTACACCGCTATCTGTATAAACATGGAAATATCTGCCAAACTATCTGTATAAACATGGAAATATCCGCACCGCTGTGTGTATAAACATGGAAATATCTACACTGCTATCTACATAAACATGGAAATATCCACACCGCCATCTGTGTAAACATGGAAATGTCTACACGGCTATCTGTGTAAACATGGAAGTATCTACACCGCCATCTGTGTAAACATGAAAATACCTACACTGCCATCCCTATAAACATGGAAATATCTACACCGCCGTCTGTATGAACATGGAAATATCTACACCGCCATCTGTATAAACGTGAAAATATCTACACCGCAGTCTGTATGAACTTGGAAATATCTACACTGCTATCTGTATAAAATTGAAATTATCTACACCACTATCTCTATAAACATGGAAATATCTACAATGTTATCTGTATAAAAATGGAAATATCTACACCGCTATCTGTATAAACATGGAAATATCTTCACTGCTATCTGTATAAACATGGAAATATCTACAACGCTGTCTCTATAAACTTGGCAATAACTACACCACTATCTCTATAAACATGCAAATATCTAGACCGCCATCTCTATAAACATGTAATTACCTACACCACCATCTGTATAAACATGGAAATATCTATACCGCTACCTGTATGAACATGGAAATATCTACACCGCTATCTGTATGTACATGGAAATATCTACACCGCCATCTGTATGAACATGGAAATATCTACACCGCCATCTGTATGAACATGTAAATATCTACACCGCCATCTGTATGAACATGGAAATATCTACACCGCTAACTGTATGAACATGGAAATATCTACACCGCTATCTGTATGAACATGGAAATATCTACACTGCTATCTGTATGAACATGGAAATATCTACACCGCTATCTGTATGAACATGGAAATATCTACACCGCTATCTGAATGAACATGCAAATATCTACAGAGGTATCTGTATATCAGTGGAAATATCTACACTGCTATCTCTATAAACATGGAAATAACTACACTGCTAACTGTATAAACATGGAAATATCTACACCGCCATCTCTATGAACTTGGAAATATCTACACCGCAATTTGTATGAACATGGAAATATCTACTCCGCCATCTCTGTGAACATGGAAATATCTACACGGCCATTTGTATGAACATGGAAATATCTAAACCGCCATCTGAATGAACATGGAAATATCTTCACCGCCATCTGTATGAACATGGATATATGTGCACCGGCATCTGGATGAACATGGAAATACCTACACCGCTATCTGCATGAACATGGAAATATCTACACAGCTATCTGAATATACATGGAAATATCTATAAAGATATCTCTATAAATATGGAAATAACTACAGCGCTATCTCTATAAACTTCGAAATATCTACACCGCCATATGTATGAACATGGACATATCTACACCGCCATCTGTACTAAGATGGAAATATCTACACCGCTATCTGTATAAACATGGAAATATCTGCCCAACTATCTGTATAAACATGGAAATATCCGCACCGCAATCTGTATAAACATGGAAATATCTACACCGCCATCTGTATGAACATGGAAATATCTACACCGCCATCTCTATAAACGTGGAAATATCTAAACCGCTATCTGTATGAACTTGGAAATATCTACACTGCTCTCTGTATAAAATTGAAATTACCTACACCACTATCTCTATAAACATGGAAATATCTACACTGCTATCTGTATAAACATGGAAATATCTACACCACTATCTGTATAAACATGGAAATATCTTCACCGCTATCTGTATAAACATGGAAATACCTACAACGCTGTCTCTATAAACTTGGAAATAACTACACCACTATCTCTATAAACATGGAAATATCTAGACCGACATCTCTATAAACATGGAAATATCTACACCACCATCTGTATATATATGGAAATATCTATACCGCTATCTGCATAAACTTGGAAATATCTACACCGCCATCTCCATGAACATGGAAATATCTACACCGCCATCTGTACGAACATGGAAATATCTATATCGCCATCTGTATGAACATGTAAATATCTACACCGCCATCTGTATGAACATGGAAATATCTACACCGCTAACTGTAAGAACATGGAAATATCTACACCGCTATCTGTATGAACATGGAAATATCTACACCGCCATCTGTATGAACATGGAAATATCTACACCGCCATCTGTATGAACATGGAAATATCTACACCGCTATATTTATGAACATGGAAATATCTACACCGCTATCTGTATGAACATGCAAATATCTACAAAGCTATCTGTATATCAACGGAAATATCCACACTGCTATCTCTGTAAACATGGAAATAACTACACTGCTATCTGTATAAACGTGGAAATACCTACACCACCATCTCTATGAAAATGGAAATATCTACACCGCCATTTGTATGAACATGGAAATATCTACGCCGACATCTGTAAGAACATGGAAATATCTACACCGCCATTTGTATGAACATGGAACTATCTACACCGCCATCTGTATGAACATGGAAGTATCTTCACCGCCATCTATATGAACATGGATATATGTACACCGACATCTGGATGAACATGGAAATATCTACACCGCTATCTGCATGAACATGGAAATATCTACACAGCTATCTGAATATACATGGAAATATCTACACAGTTTTCTCTATAAATATGGAAATAACTACAGCGCTATCTCTATAAACTTCGAAATATCTACACCGCCATCTGTATGAACATGGAAATATCTACACCGCTATCTGTATGAACATGGAAATATGTACACCGCCATCTGTAAGAACACGGAAATATCTACACCGCTATCTGTATGAACTAGGAAATATCTACACCGCTATCTGTATGAACATGGAAATATCTACACCGCTATCTGTATGAACATGGAAATATCTACACCGCTATCTGTAAGAACATGCAAATATCTACACAGCTATCTGTATATCAATGGAAATATCTACACTGCTATCTCTATAAACATGGAAATAACTACACTGCTATCTGTATAAACATGGAAATATTTACACCGCCATCTCTATGAACATGGAAATATCTACACCGCCATTTGTATGAACATGGAAATATCTACACCGCCATCTCTATGAACATGGAAATATCTATACCTCCATTTGTATGAACATGGAACTGTCTACACCGCCATCTGTATGAACATGGAAGTATCTTCACCGCCATCTGTATGAACATGGATATATGTACACCGACATCAGGATGAACATGGAAATATCTACACCGCTATCTGCATGAACATGGAAATATCTACACAGCTATCTGAATATACATGGAAATATCTACACAGATTTCTCTATAAATATGGAAATAACTACAGCGCTATCTCTATAAACTTCCAAATATCTACACCGCCATCTGTATGAACATGGAAATATCTACACCGCCATCTGTACAAACATGGACATATCTACACCGCCATCTGTATTAAGATGGAAATATCTACACCGCTATCTGTATGAAGTTGGAAATATCTACACTGCTCTCGGTATAAATTTGAAATTATCTACACCACTATCTCTATAAACATGGAAATATCTACACTGATATCTGTATAAACATGGAAATATCTACACCGCTATCTGTATAAACATGGAAGTATCTTCACCGCTATCTGTATAAACATGGAAATATCTACAACGCTGTCTCTATAAACTTGGAAATATCTACACCGCTATCTGTATGAACATGTAAATATCTACACTGCCATCTGTATGGACATGGAAATATCTACACCGCTAACTGTATGAACATGGAAATATCTACACCGCTATTGGTATGAACATGGAAATATCTACACCGCTATCTGTATGAACATGGAAATACCTAAACCGGTATCTGTATGAAGATGGAAATATCTACACCGCTATCTGTATACACATGGAAATATCCGCCCAACTATCTGTATAAACATGGAAATATCCGCACCGCTATCTGTATAAACATGGAAATATCTACACCGCTATCTGCATAAACATGGAAATATCCACACCGCTATCTGCATAAACATGGAAATAACTACACCGCCATCTCTATGAACATGGAAATATCTACACCGCCATCTCTATGAACATGGATATATCTATACCGCCCTCTGTATGAACATGTAAATATCTACACCGCCATCTGTATGAACATGGAAGTATCTTCACCGCCATCTGTATGAACATGGATATATGTACACCGACATCTGGATGAACATGGAAATATCTACACCGCTATCTGCGTCAACATGGAAATATCAACACAGCTTTCTGAATATACATGGAAATATCTACACAGATTTCTCTATAAATATGGAAATAACTACAGGGCTATCTCTATAAACTTTGAAATATCTACACCGCCATCTGTATTAACATGGAAATATCTACACCGCCATCTGTACAAACATGGACATATCTACACAGCCATCTGTATTAAGATGGAAATATCTACACCGCTATCTGTATAAACATGGAAATATCCGCCCAACTATCTGTATAAAGATGGAAATATCCGCACCGCTATCTGTATAAACATGGAAATATATACACCGCTATCTGCATAAACATGGAAATATCCACACCGCTATCTGCATAAACATGGAAATAACTACACCGCCATCTCTATGAACATGGAAATATCTACACCGCCATCTCTATGAACATGGAAATATCTATACCGCCCTCTGTATGAACATGTAAATATCTACACCGCCATCTGTATGAACATGGAAATATCTACACCGCTACCTGTATGAACATGGACATATCTTCACCGCTGTCTGAATGAACATTGAAATCTCTACACCGTTATCTGTATGAACATGGAAATATCTACACCGCTATCTGTATGATCATGGAAATATCAACACCGCTATCTGTACGAACATGGAAATATCTACACCGCAATCTCTATGAACATGCAAATATCTACACAGCTATCTGTATATCAATGGAAATATCTACACAGCTATCTCTATTTACATGGAAATAACTACACTGCTATCTGTATAAACATGGAAATATCTACAGCGCCACCTGTATGAACATGGAAATATCTACACTGCCATCCGAACGAACATGGAAATATCTACACCGCCATCTGTATGAACATGTAAATATCTTCACCGCCATCTTTAAGAACATGGAAATATCTACACCGCTAAATGTATGAACATGGAAATGTCTACACCGCTATGGGTATGAACATGGAAATATCTACACCGCTATCTGTATGAACATGGAAATATCTACACCGCTATGTGTATGAACACGGAAATATCTACACCGCCATCTGTATGAACATGGAAATATCTACACAGCTAACTGTATGTACATGGAAATATCTACACCGCTATCTGTATGAACATGGAAATATCTACACCGCTATCTGTATGAACATCTAAATACCTACACCGCTATCTGTATGAACATGGAAATATCTACACCGCTATCTGTATGAACATGGAAATAACTTCACCGCTATCTGTATGAACATGCAAATATCTACACAGTTATCTGTATATCAATGGAAATATCTACACTGCTATCTCTATAAACATGGGAATAACTACACTGCTATCTGTATAAACATGGAAATAACTACACCGCCATCTCTATGAACATGGAAATATCTACACCGCCATTTGTATGTACCTGGAAAAATCTACACCGCCATCTCTATGAACATGAAAATATCTACACCGCCATCTGTATGAACATGGAAGTATCTTCACCGCCATCTGTATGAACATGGATATATGTACACCGACATCTGGATGAACATGGAAATATCTACACCGCTATCTGCGTCAACATGGAAATATCAACACAGCTTTTTGAATATACATGGAAATATCTACACAGATTTCTCTATAAATATGGAAATAACTACAGGGCTATCTCTATAAACTTTGAAATATCTACACCGCCATCTGTATTAACATGGAAATATCTACACCGCCATCTGTACAAACATGGACATATCTACACAGCCATCTGTATTAAGATGGAAATATCTACACCGCTATCTGTATAAACATGGAAATATCCGCCCAACTATCTGTATAAAGATGGAAATATCCGCACCGCTATCTGTATAAACATGGAAATATCTACACCGCTATCTGCATAAACATGGAAATATCCACACCGCTATCTGCATAAACATGGAAATAACTACACCGCCATCTCTATGAACATGGAAATATCTACACCGCCATCTCTATGAACATGGAAATATCTATACCGCCCTCTGTATGAACATGTAAATATCTACACCGCCATCTGTATGAACATGGAAATATCTACACCGCTACCTGTATGAACATGGACATATCTACACCGCTGTCTGAATGAACATTGAAATCTCTACACCGTTATCTGTATGAACATGGAAATATCTACACCGCTATCTGTATGATCATGGAAATATCAACACCGCTATCTGTACGAACATGGAAATATCTACACCGCAATCTGTATGAACATGCAAATATCTACACAGCTATCTGTATATCAATGGAAATATCTACACAGCTATCTCTATTTACATGGAAATAACTACACTGCTATCTGTATAAACATGGAAATATCTACAGCGCCACCTGTATGAACATGGAAATATCTACACTGCCATCCGAAGGAACATGGAAATATCTACACCGCCATCTGTATGAACATGTAAATATCTTCACCGCCATCTTTAAGAACATGGAAATATCTACACCGCTAAATGTATGAACATGGAAATGTCTACACCGCTATGGGTATGAACATGGAAATATCTACACCGCTATCTGTATGAACATGGAAATATCTACACCGCTATGTGTATGAACACTGAAATATCTACACCGCCATCTGTATGAACATGGAAATATCTACACAGCTAACTGTATGTACATGGAAATATCTACACCGCTATCTGTATGAACATGGAAATATCTACACCGCTATCTGTATGAACATCTAAATACCTACACCGCTATCTGTATGAACATGGAAATATCTACACCGCTATCTGTATGAACATGGAAATAACTTCACCGCTATCTGTATGAACATGCAAATATCTACACAGTTATCTGTATATCAATGGAAATATCTACACTGCTATCTCTATAAACATGGGAATAACTACACTGCTATCTGTATAAACATGGAAATAACTACACCGCCATCTCTACGAACATGGAAATATCTACACCGCCATTTGTATGTACCTGGAAATATCTACACCGCCATCTCTATGAACATGAAAATATCTACACCGCCATTTGTATGAACATGGAAATATCTACACCGCCATCTGTATGAACATGGAAATATCTTCACCGCCATCTGTATGAACATGGATATATGTGCACCGGCATCTGGATGAACATGGAAATACCTACACCGCAATCTGCATGAACATGGAAATATCTACACAGCTATCTGAATATACATGGAAATATCTACACAGATTTCTCTATAAATGTGGAAATAACTACAGCGCTATCTCTATAAACTTCGAAATATCTACACCGCCATCTGCATGAAGATGGAAATACCTACACTGCCATCTGTACAAACATGGACATATCTACACCGCCATCTGTATTAAGATGGAAATATCTACACCGCTAACTGTATGAACATGGAAATATCTACACCACTATCTGTATGAACATGGAAATATCTACACCGCCATCTGTATGAACAGGGAAATATCTACACCGCCATCTGTATGAACATGGAAATATCTACACTGCTATCTGTATGAACATGGAAATATGTACACAGCTATCTGTATGAATATGGAAAATCTACACCGCTATCTGTATGAACATGGAAATATCCACACCGCTATCTGTATGAACATGCAAATATCTACACAGCTATCTGTATATCAATGGAAATATCCACACTGCTATCTCTATAAACATGGAAATATCTACACCGCTGTCTGTATAAACATGGAAATATCTGCCTAACTATCTGTATAAACATGGAAATATCCGCACCGCTATCTGTATAAACATGGAAATATCAACACCGCTATCTGCATAATCCTGGAAATATCCACACTGCTATCTGTGTAAACATGGAAATATCTACACAGCCATCTGTGTAAACATGAAAATATCTACACCGCCATCCCTATAAACATGGAAATATCTACACCGCCATCTGTATGAACGTGGAAATACCTACACTGCCATCTCTATAAACGTGGAAATATCTACACCGCTATCTGTATGAACTTGGATATATCTACACTGCTCTCTGTATAAAATTTAAATTATCTACACCACTATCTCTATAAACATGGAAATATCTACACTGCTATCTGTATTAACATGGAAATATCTACACCGCTATCTGTATAAACATGGAAATATCTTCACCGCTATCTGTATAAACATGGAAATATCTACAACGCTGTCTCTATAAACTTGGAAATAACTACACCACTATCACTGTAAACATGGAAATATCTAGACCGCCATCTCTATAAACGTGGAAATATCTACACCACCATCTGTATAAACATGGAAATATCTATACCGCTATCTGCATAAATATGGAAATACCTACACCGCCATCTCTATGAACATGGAAATACCTACACCGCCATCTGTACGAACATGGAAATATCTATACCGCCATCTGTATGAACATGTAAATATATACACACCCAACTGTATGAACATGGAAATATCTACACCGTTATCTGTATGAACATGGAAATACCTACACCGCTATCTGTATGAACATGGAAATATCTACACCGTTATCTGTACCAACATGGAAATATCTACACCGCTATCTGTATGAATATGCAAATATCTACACAGCTATCTGTATACCAATGGAAATATCTAAACTGCTATCTCTATAAACATGGAAATAACTACACTGCTATCTGTATAAACATGGAAATATCTACACCGCCACCTGTATGAACATGGAAATATTTACACTGCCATCCGTACGAACATGGAAATATCTACACCGCCATCCGTATGAACTTGTAAGTATCTGCAACGCCATCTGTATGAACATGGAAATACCTACACCGCTAGCTGAATGAACATGGAAATATCTACACCGCTATCTGTATGAACATGGAAATATCTACACCGCCATCTGTATGAACATGGAAATGACTACACTGCCATCTGTATGAACATGTAAATATCTACACCGCCATCTGTATGAACATGGAAATATCTACACCGCTAACTGTATGAAGATGGAAATATCTACACCGCTATCTGTATGATCATGGAAATATCAACACCGCTATCTGTACGAACATGGAAATATCTACACCGCAATCTCTATGAACATGCAAATATCTACACAGCTATCTGTATATCAATGGAAATATCTACACAGCTATCTCTATTTACATGGAAATAACTACACTGCTATCTGTATAAACATGGAAATATCTACAGCGCCACCTGTATGAACATGGAAATATCTACACTGCCATCCGAACGAACATGGAAATATCTACACCGCCATCTGTATGAACATGTAAATATCTTCACCGCCATCTTTAAGAACATGGAAATATCTACACCGCTAAATGTATGAACATGGAAATGTCTACACCGCTATGGGTATGAACATGGAAATATCTACACCGCTATCTGTATGAACATGGAAATATCTACACCGCTATGTGTATGAACACGGAAATATCTACACCGCCATCTGTATGAACATGGAAATATCTACACAGCTAACTGTATGTACATGGAAATATCTACACCGCTATCTGTATGAACATGGAAATATCTACACCGCTATCTGTATGAACATCTAAATACCTACACCGCTATCTGTATGAACATGGAAATATCTACACCGCTATCTGTATGAACATGGAAATAACTTCACCGCTATCTGTATGAACATGCAAATATCTACACAGTTATCTGTATATCAATGGAAATATCTACACTGCTATCTCTATAAACATGGGAATAACTACACTGCTATCTGTATAAACATGGAAATAACTACACCGCCATCTCTATGAACATGGAAATATCTACACCGCCATTTGTATGTACCTGGAAAAATCTACACCGCCATCTCTATGAACATGAAAATATCTACACCGCCATCTGTATGAACATGGAAGTATCTTCACCGCCATCTGTATGAACATGGATATATGTACACCGACATCTGGATGAACATGGAAATATCTACACCGCTATCTGCGTCAACATGGAAATATCAACACAGCTTTTTGAATATACATGGAAATATCTACACAGATTTCTCTATAAATATGGAAATAACTACAGGGCTATCTCTATAAACTTTGAAATATCTACACCGCCATCTGTATTAACATGGAAATATCTACACCGCCATCTGTACAAACATGGACATATCTACACAGCCATCTGTATTAAGATGGAAATATCTACACCGCTATCTGTATAAACATGGAAATATCCGCCCAACTATCTGTATAAAGATGGAAATATCCGCACCGCTATCTGTATAAACATGGAAATATCTACACCGCTATCTGCATAAACATGGAAATATCCACACCGCTATCTGCATAAACATGGAAATAACTACACCGCCATCTCTATGAACATGGAAATATCTACACCGCCATCTCTATGAACATGGAAATATCTATACCGCCCTCTGTATGAACATGTAAATATCTACACCGCCATCTGTATGAACATGGAAATATCTACACCGCTACCTGTATGAACATGGACATATCTACACCGCTGTCTGAATGAACATTGAAATCTCTACACCGTTATCTGTATGAACATGGAAATATCTACACCGCTATCTGTATGATCATGGAAATATCAACACCGCTATCTGTACGAACATGGAAATATCTACACCGCAATCTGTATGAACATGCAAATATCTACACAGCTATCTGTATATCAATGGAAATATCTACACAGCTATCTCTATTTACATGGAAATAACTACACTGCTATCTGTATAAACATGGAAATATCTACAGCGCCACCTGTATGAACATGGAAATATCTACACTGCCATCCGAAGGAACATGGAAATATCTACACCGCCATCTGTATGAACATGTAAATATCTTCACCGCCATCTTTAAGAACATGGAAATATCTACACCGCTAAATGTATGAACATGGAAATGTCTACACCGCTATGGGTATGAACATGGAAATATCTACACCGCTATCTGTATGAACATGGAAATATCTACACCGCTATGTGTATGAACACTGAAATATCTACACCGCCATCTGTATGAACATGGAAATATCTACACAGCTAACTGTATGTACATGGAAATATCTACACCGCTATCTGTATGAACATGGAAATATCTACACCGCTATCTGTATGAACATCTAAATACCTACACCGCTATCTGTATGAACATGGAAATATCTACACCGCTATCTGTATGAACATGGAAATAACTTCACCGCTATCTGTATGAACATGCAAATATCTACACAGTTATCTGTATATCAATGGAAATATCTACACTGCTATCTCTATAAACATGGGAATAACTACACTGCTATCTGTATAAACATGGAAATAACTACACCGCCATCTCTACGAACATGGAAATATCTACACCGCCATTTGTATGTACCTGGAAATATCTACACCGCCATCTCTATGAACATGAAAATATCTACACCGCCATTTGTATGAACATGGAAATATCTACACCGCCATCTGTATGAACATGGAAATATCTTCACCGCCATCTGTATGAACATGGATATATGTGCACCGGCATCTGGATGAACATGGAAATACCTACACCGCAATCTGCATGAACATGGAAATATCTACACAGCTATCTGAATATACATGGAAATATCTACACAGATTTCTCTATAAATGTGGAAATAACTACAGCGCTATCTCTATAAACTTCGAAATATCTACACCGCCATCTGCATGAAGATGGAAATACCTACACTGCCATCTGTACAAACATGGACATATCTACACCGCCATCTGTATTAAGATGGAAATATCTACACCGCTAACTGTATGAACATGGAAATATCTACACCACTATCTGTATGAACATGGAAATATCTACACCGCCATCTGTATGAACAGGGAAATATCTACACCGCCATCTGTATGAACATGGAAATATCTACACTGCTATCTGTATGAACATGGAAATATGTACACAGCTATCTGTATGAATATGGAAAATCTACACCGCTATCTGTATGAACATGGAAATATCCACACCGCTATCTGTATGAACATGCAAATATCTACACAGCTATCTGTATATCAATGGAAATATCCACACTGCTATCTCTATAAACATGGAAATATCTACACCGCTGTCTGTATAAACATGGAAATATCTGCCTAACTATCTGTATAAACATGGAAATATCCGCACCGCTATCTGTATAAACATGGAAATATCAACACCGCTATCTGCATAATCCTGGAAATATCCACACTGCTATCTGTGTAAACATGGAAATATCTACACAGCCATCTGTGTAAACATGAAAATATCTACACCGCCATCCCTATAAACATGGAAATATCTACACCGCCATCTGTATGAACGTGGAAATACCTACACTGCCATCTCTATAAACGTGGAAATATCTACACCGCTATCTGTATGAACTTGGATATATCTACACTGCTCTCTGTATAAAATTTAAATTATCTACACCACTATCTCTATAAACATGGAAATATCTACACTGCTATCTGTATTAACATGGAAATATCTACACCGCTATCTGTATAAACATGGAAATATCTTCACCGCTATCTGTATAAACATGGAAATATCTACAACGCTGTCTCTATAAACTTGGAAATAACTACACCACTATCACTGTAAACATGGAAATATCTAGACCGCCATCTCTATAAACGTGGAAATATCTACACCACCATCTGTATAAACATGGAAATATCTATACCGCTATCTGCATAAATATGGAAATACCTACACCGCCATCTCTATGAACATGGAAATACCTACACCGCCATCTGTACGAACATGGAAATATCTATACCGCCATCTGTATGAACATGTAAATATATACACACCCAACTGTATGAACATGGAAATATCTACACCGTTATCTGTATGAACATGGAAATACCTACACCGCTATCTGTATGAACATGGAAATATCTACACCGTTATCTGTACCAACATGGAAATATCTACACCGCTATCTGTATGAATATGCAAATATCTACACAGCTATCTGTATACCAATGGAAATATCTAAACTGCTATCTCTATAAACATGGAAATAACTACACTGCTATCTGTATAAACATGGAAATATCTACACCGCCACCTGTATGAACATGGAAATATTTACACTGCCATCCGTACGAACATGGAAATATCTACACCGCCATCCGTATGAACTTGTAAGTATCTGCAACGCCATCTGTATGAACATGGAAATACCTACACCGCTAGCTGAATGAACATGGAAATATCTACACCGCTATCTGTATGAACATGGAAATATCTACACCGCCATCTGTATGAACATGGAAATGACTACACTGCCATCTGTATGAACATGTAAATATCTACACCGCCATCTGTATGAACATGGAAATATCTACACCGCTAACTGTATGAAGATGGAAATATCTACACCGCTATCTGTATGAACATGGATATATTTACACCGCTATCTGTATGAACATGGAAATATCTACACTGCTATCTGTATGAACATGGAAATATCTACACTGCTATCTGTATGTACATGGAAATATCTACACCGCTATGTGTATGAACATGCAAATATCTACACAGCTATCGGTATATCAATGCAAATGTCTACACTGCTATCTCTATAAACATGGAAATAACTACACAGCTATCTGTATAAACATGGAAATATCTACACCGCCATCTCTATGAACATGGAAATATCTACACCGCCATTTGTATGAACATGGAAATATCTACACTGCCATCTCTATGAACATGGAAATATCTACACCGCCTTTTGTATGAAAATGGAAATATCTACACCGCCATCTGTATGAACATGGAAATATCTTCATGGCCATCTGTATGAACATGGATATATCTACACCGGCATCTGGATGAACATGGAAATATCTACACCGCATTCTGCATGAACATGGAAATATCTACACAGCCATCTGCATATACATGGAAATATCTACACAGATTTCTCTATAAATATGGAAATAACTACAGAGCAATCTCTATAAACTTCGAAATGTCTACACCGCCATCTGTATGAACATGGAAATATCTACACCGCCATCTGTACAAACATGGACATATCTACACCGCCATCTGGACTAAGATGGAAATATCTACACCGCTATCTGTATAAACACGGAAATATCTGCCCAACTATCTGTATAAACATGGAAATATCCGCACCGCAATCTGTATAAACATGGAAATATCTACACTGCTATCTGCATTAACATGGAAATATCCACACCGCTATCTGTGTAAACATGGAAATGTCTACACCGCTATCTGTGCAAACATGGAAATATCTACACCGCCATCCCTACAAACATGGAAATATCTACACCGCCATCTGTATGAACATGGAAATATCTACACCGCCATCTCTATAAACGTGGAAATATCTACACCGCTATCTGTATGAACTTGGAAATATCTACACCGCTCTCTGTATAAAATTGAAATTACCTACACCACTATCTCTATAAACATGGAAATATCTACACTGCTATCTGTATAAACATGGAAATATCTACACCGCTATCTGTATAAACATGGAAATAACTTCACCGCTATCTGTATAAACATGGAAATACCTACAACGCTGTCTCTATAAACTTGGAAATAACTACACCACTCTCTGTGTAAACATGGAAATATCTAGACCACCATCTCTATAAACATGGAAATATCTACACCACCATCTGTATAAATATGGAAATATCTATACCGCTATCTGCATAAACATGGAAATACCTACACCGCCATCTCTATGAACATGGAAATATCTATACCGCCATCTGTACGAACATGGAAATATCTATACCGCCATCTGTATGAACATGTAAATATCTACACCGCCATCTGTATGAACATGGAAATATCTACACCGCCATCTGTACGAACATGGAAATACCTAAACCGGTATCTGTATGAAGATGGAAATATCTACACCGCTATCTGTATAAACATGGAAATATCCGCCCAACTATCTGTATAAACAAGGAAATATCCGCACCGCTATCTGTATAAACATGGAAATATCAACACCGCTATCTGCATAATCCTGGAAATATCCACACTGCTATCTGTGTAAACATGGAAATATCTACACAGCCATCTGTGTAAACATGAAAATATCTACACTGCCATCCCTATAAACATGGAAATATCTACACCGCCATCTGTATGAACGTGGAAATACCTACACTGCCATCTCTATAAACGTGGAAATATCTACACCGCTATCTGTATGAACTTGGATATATCTACACTGCTCTCTGTATAAAATTGAAATTATCTACACCACTATCTCTATAAACATGGAAATATCTACACTGCTATCTGTATTAACATGGAAATATCTACACCGCTATCTGTATAAATATGGAAATATCTTCACCGCTATCTGTATAAACATGGAAATATCTACAACGCTGTCTCTATAAACATGGAAATAACTACACCACTATCACTGTAAACATGGAAATATCTAGACCGCCATCTCTATAAACGTGGAAATATCTACACCACCATCTGTATAAACATGGAAATATCTATACCGCTATCTGCATAAGTATGGAAATACCTACACCGCCATCTCTATGAACATGGAAATACCTACACCGCCATCTGTACGAACATGGAAATATCTACACCGCCATCTGTATGAACATGGAAATATATACACACCCAACTGTATGAACATGGAAATATCTACACCGTTATCTGTATGAACATGGAAATACCTACACCGCTATCTGTATGAACATGGAAATATCTACACCGTTATTTGTACGAACATGGAAATATCTACACCGCTATCTGTATGAACATGCAAATATCTACACAGCTATCTGTATACCAATGGAAATATCTAAACTGCTATCTCTATAAACATGGAAATAACTACACTGCTATCTGTATAAACATGGAAATATCTACACCGCCACCTGTATGAACATGGAAATATTTACACTGCCATCCGTACGAACATGGAAATATCTACACCGACATCCGTATAAACATGTAAGTATCTGCAACGCCATCTGTATGAACATGGAAATACCTACACCGCTACCTGAATGAACATGGAAATATCTACACCGCTATCTGTATGAACATGGAAATATCTACACCGCCATCTGTATGAACATGGAAATGTCTATACTGCCATCTGTATGAACATGTAAATATCTACACCGCCATCTGTATGAACTTGGAAATATCTACACCGCTAACTGTATGAAGATGGAAATATCTACACCGCTATCTGTATGAACATGGATATATCTACACCGCTATCTGTATGAACATGGAAATATCTACACTGCTATCTGTATGAACATGGAAATATCTACACTGCTATCTGTATGTACATGGAAATATCTACACCGCTATGTGTATGAACATGCAAATATCTACACAGCTATCTGTATATCAATGCAAATGTCTACACTGCTATCTCTATAAACATGGAAATAACTACACAGCTATCTGTATAAACATGGAAATATCTACACCGCCATCTCTATGAACATGGAAATATCTACACCGCCATTTGTATGAACATGGAAATATCTACACTGCCATCTCTATGAACATGGAAATATCTACACCGCCTTTTGTATTAACATGGAAATATCTACACCGCCTTCTGTATGAACATGGAAATATCTTCATGGCCATCTGTATGAACATGGATATATCTACACCGGCATCTGGATGAACATGGAAATATCTACACCGCTTTCTGCATGAACATGGAAATATCTACACAGCTATCTGCATATACATGGAAATATGTACACAGATTTCTCTATAAATATGGAAATAACTACAGAGCAATCTCTATAAACTTCGAAATGTCTACACCGCCATCTGTATGAACATGGAAATATCTACACCGCCATCTGTACGAACATGGACATATCTACACCGCCATCTGTACTAAGATGGAAATATCTACACCGCTATCTGTATAAACATGGGAATATCTGCCCAACTATCTGTATAAACATGGAAATATCCGCACCGCAATCTGTATAAACATGGAAATATCTACACTGATATCTGCATTAACATGGAAATATCCACACCGCTATCTGTGTAAACATGGAAATGTCTACACCGCTATCTGTGCAAACATGGAAATATCTACACCGCCATCCCTATAAACATGGAAATATCCACACCGCCATCTGTATGAACATGGAAATATCTACACCGCCATCTCTATAAACGTGGAAATATCTACACCGCTATCTGTATGAACTTCGAAATATCTACACTGCTCTCTGTATAAAATTGAAATTACCTACACCAATATCTCTATAAACATGGAAATATCTACACTGCTATCTGTATAAACATGGAAATATCTACACCGCTATCTGTATAAACATGGAAATAACTTCACCGCTATCTGTATAAACATGGAAATACCTACAACGCTGTCTCTATAAACTTGGAAATAACTACACCACTCTCTGTGTAAACATGGAAATATCTAGACCGCCATCTCTATAAACATGGAAATATCTACACCACCATCTGTATAAATATGGAAATATCTATACCGCTATCTGCATAAACATGGAAATACCTACACCGCCATCTCTATGAACATGGAAATATCTATACCGCCATCTGTACGAACATGGAAATATCTATACCGCCATCTGTATGAACATGTAAATATCTACACCGCCATCTGTATGAACATGGAAATATCTACACCGCTCACTGTATGAACATGGAAATACCTACACCGCCATCTGTATGAACATGGAAATATCTACACCGCCATCTGTATGAACGTGGAAATATCTTCACCGCCATCTCAATGAACATGGAAATATCTACACCGCCATCTGTATGAGCATGGAAATATCTTCACCGCCATATGTATGAACATGGAAATATCTACAATGCTAGCTGTATGAACATGGAAATATCTACACCGCTATCTGTATGAACATGGAAATATCTACACCGCTATCTGTATGAACATGCAAATATCTACACAGCTATCTGTATATCAATGGAAATATCTACACTGCTATCTCCATAAACATGGAAATAACTACAGTGCTATCTGTATAAACATGGAAATATCTACACCGCCATCTCTATGAACATGGAAATATCTACACCGCCATTTGTATGAACATGGAAATATCTACACCGCCATCTCTATGAACATGGAAATATCTATACCGCCATTTGTATGAACATGGAACTATCTACACCGCCATCTGTATGAACATGGAAGTATCTTCACCGCCATCTGTATGAACATGGATATATGTACACCGACATCTGGATGAACATGGAAATATCTACACCGCTATCTGCATGAACATGGAAATATCTACACAGCTTTCTGAATATACATGGAAATATCTACACAGATTTCTCTATAAATATGGAAATAACTACAGGGCTATCTCTATAAACTTTGAAATATCTACACCGCCATCTGTATGAACATGGAAATATCTACACCGCCATCTGTACAAACATGGACATATCTACACCGCCATCTGTATTAAGATGGAAATATCTACACCGCTATCTGTATAAACATGGAAATATCCGCCCAACTATCTGTATAAACATGGAAATATCCGCACCGCTATCTGTATAAACATGGAAATATCTACACCGCTATCTGCATAAACATGGAAATATCCACACTGCTATCTGCATAAACATGGAAATATCTACACCGCCATCTCTACGAACATGGAAATATCTATAGCGCCCTCTGTATGAACATGTAAATATCTACACCGCCATCTGTATGAACATGGAAATATCTACACCGCTACCTGTATGAACATGGACACATCTACACCGCTGTCTGTATGAACATGGAAATATCTACACCGTTATCTGTATGAACATGGAAATATCTACACCGCCATTTGTATGAACATGGAAATATCTACCCCGCCATCTCTATGAACATGGAAATATCTATACCGCCATTTGTATGAACATGGAACTATCTACACCGCCATCTGTATGAACATGGAAGTATCTTCACCGCCATCTGTATGAACATGGATATATGTACACCGACATCCGGATGAACATGGAAATATCTACACCGCTATCTGCATGAACATGGAAATATCTACACAGCTTTCTGAATATACATGGAAATATCTACACAGATTTCTCTATAAATATGGAAATAACTACAGGGCTATCTCTATAAACTTAGAAATATCTACACCGCCATCTGTATGAACATGTAAATAATTACACCGCCATCTGTACAAACATGGACATAGCTACACAGCCATCTGTATTAAGATGGAAATATCTACACCGTTATCTGTATAAACATGGAAATATCCGCCCAACTATCTGTATAAAGATGGAAATATCCGCACCGCTATCTGTATAAACATGGAAATATCTACACCGCTATCTGCATAAACATGGAAATATCCACACCGCTATCTGCATAAACATGGAAATAACTACACCGCCATCTCTATGAACATGGAAATATCTACACCGCCATCTCTATGAACATGGAAATATCTATACCGCCCTCTGTATGAACATGTAAATATCTACACCGCCATCTGTATGAACATGGAAATATCTACACCGCCATCTGTATGAACATGTAAATATCTTCACCGCCATCTGTAAGAACATGGAAATATCTACACCGCTATCTGTATGAACATGGAAATATCTACACCACTATCTGTATGAACATCTAAATACCAACACCGCTATCTGTATGAACATGGAAATATCTACACCGCTATCTTTATGAACATGGAAATATCTTCACCGCTATCTGTATGAACATGCAAATATCTACACAGTTATCTGTATATCAATGGAAATATCTACACTGCTATCTCTATAAACATGGAAATAACTACACTGCTATCTTTATAAACATGGAAATACCTACACCGCCATCTCTATGAACATGGAAATATCTACACCGCCATTTGTATATACCTGGAAATATCTACACCGCCATCTCTATGAACATGAAAATATCTACACCGCCATTTGTATGAACATGGAAATATCTACACCGCCATCTGTATGAACATGGAAATATCTTCACCGCCATCTGTATGAACATGGATATATGTGCACCGGCATCTGGATGAACATGGAAATACCTACACCGCAATCTGCATGAACATGGAAATATCTACACAGCTATCTGAATATACATGGAAATATCTACACAGATTTCTCTATAAATATGGAAATAACTACAGCGCTATCTCTATAAACTTCGAAATATCTATACCGCCATCTGCATGAAGATGGAAACATCTACACTGCCATCTGTACAAACATGGACATATCTACACCGCCATCTGTATTAAGATGGAAATATCTACAACGCTATCTGTATAAACATGGAAATATCTGCCCAACTATCTATGTAAACCTGGAAATATCCGCACCGCTATCTGTATAAACACGGAAATATCTACACCGCTATCTGTATAATCATTGAAATGTCCACACCGCTATTTGTGTAAACATGGAAATATCTTCACCGCTGTCTGTATAAACTTGGAAATAACTACACCACTATCTCTATAAACATGTAAATATCTACAACGCTATCTGTGTAAACATGGAAAGTCCTACACCGCTATCTGTGTAAACATGGAAATATCTACACCGCTTTCTGTATAAACATGTAAATATCTACACCGCCATCTCTATAAACATGGAAATATCTACAACGCCATCTGTATGAACATGGAAATATCTACAATGCTAGCTGTATGAACATGGAAATATCTACACCGCTAACTGTATGAACATGGAAATATCTACACCGCTATCTGTATGAACATGCAAATATCTACACAGCTATCTGTATATCAATGGAAATATCTACACTGCTATCTATATAAACATGGAAATAACTACACTGCTATCTGTATAAACATGGAAATATCTACACCGCCATCTCTATGAACATGGAAATATCTACACCGCCATTTGTATGAACCTGGAAATATCTACACCGCCATCTCTATGAACATGAAAATATCTACACCGCCATTTGTATGAACATGGAAATATCTACACCGCCATCTGTATGAACATGGAAATACCTTCACCGCAATCTGTATGAACATGGATATATGTACACCGTCATCTGCATGAACATGGAAATATCTACACAGGTATCTGAATATACATGGAAATATCTACACAGATTTTTCTATAAATATGGAAATAACTACAGCGCTATCTCTATAAACTTCAAAATATCTACACCGCCATCTGTATGAACATGGAAATATCTACACCGCCGTCTGTACGAACATAGACATATCTTCACTGCCATCTGTTATAAGATGGAAATATCTACACCGCTATCTGTATAAACATGGAAATATCTCCACCACAATCTGTATAAACATGGAAATAAGCGCACCGCTGTCTGTATAAACATGGAAATATCAACACCGCTATCTGCATAAACATGGAAATATCCACACCGCTATCTGTGTAAACATGGAAATGTCTACACCTCTATCTGTGTAAACATGGAAATATCTACACCTCCATCTGTGTAAACATGAAAATATCTACACCGCCATCTCTATAAACATGGAAATATCTACACCGCCATCTGTATGAACATGGAAATATCTACACCGCTATCTGTATGAACTTAGAAATATCTACACTGCTATCTGTATAAAATTGGAAATATCTTCACCACTATCTCTACAAACATGGAAATATTTACACCGCTATCAAATAAACATGGAAATATCTACACCGCTATCTGTATAAACATGGAAATATCTTCACCGCTATCTGTATAAACATGGAAATATCTACAACTCTGTCTCTATAACCTTGGAAATAACTACACCACTGTCTCTATAAACATGGAAATATCTAGACTGCCATCTCTATAAACATGGAAATATCTACAGCACCATCTGTATAAACATGGAAATATCTATACCGCTATCTGCATAAACATGGAAATATCTACACCACCATCTCTATGAACATGGAAATATCTACACCGCCATCTGTACGAACATGGAGATATCTATACCGCCATCTGTATGAACATGTAAATATCTACACCGCCATCTGTATGAACATGGAAATATCTACACCGCTAACTATATGAACATGGAAATATCTACACCGCTATCTGTATGAACATGGAAATATCTACACCGCTATCTGTATGAACATGCAAATATCTACAGAGCTATCTGTATATCAATGGAAATATCTACACTGCTATCTCTATAAACATGGAAATAACTACACCACTATCTGTATAAACATGGAAATATCTACACCGCCAACTCTATGAACATGGAAATATCTACACCGCCATTTGTATGAACATGCAAATATCTACACCGCCATCTCTGTTAACATGGAAATATCTACACCGCCATTTGTATGAACATGGAAATATCTACACCACCATCTGTATGAACATAGAAATATCTTCACCGCCATCTGTATGAACATGGATATATGTGCACCGGCATCTGGATGAACATGGAATTACCTACACCGCTATCTGCATCAACATGGAAATATCTACACAGCTATCTGAATATACATGGAAATATCTACACAGATTTCTCTATAAATATGGAAATAACTACAGCGCTATCTCTATAAACTTCGAAATAACTACACCGCCATCTGCATGAAGATGTAAATATCTACACTGCCATCTGTACAAACATGGGCATATCTACACCGCCATCTGTATTAAGATGGAAATATCTACACCGCTATCTGTATAAACATGGAAATATCTGCCCAACTATCTGTAGAAACATGGAAATATCTACACCGCCAACTCTATAAACTTGGAAATATCTGCACCGCTATGTGTAACAACATGGAAATATCTACACCGCTATCTCTGTAAACATGGAAATATCTACACCGCCATCTGTATGACCATGGAAATATCTACACCGCCATCTGTGTAAACATGAAAATATCTACACCGCCATCTCTATAAACATGGAAATATGTACACCGCCATCTGTATGAACATGGAAATATCTACACCGCCATCTCTATAAACGTGGAAATATCTACACCGCTATCTGTATGAACTTGGAAATATCTACACTGCTATCTGTATAAAATTGGAATTATCTACACCACTGTCTCTATAAACATGGAAATATCTACACCGCTATCTGTATAAACATGGAAATATCGACACCGCTATCTCTATAAACATGGAAATATCTACAACACTGACTCTATAAACTTGGAAATAACTACACCACTATCTCTATAAACATGGAAATATCTAGACCGCCATCTCTATAAACATGGAAATATCTGCACCACCATCTGTATAAACATGGAAATATCTATACCGCAATCTGCATAAACATGGATATATCTACACCGCCATCTCTATGAACATGGAAATATCTACACCGCCATCTGTACGAACATGGAAATATCTACACGGACATCGGTATGAACATGTGAAGATCTACACCGCCATCTGTATGAACATGGAAATATCTACACCGCTAACTGTACAAACATGGAAATATCTGCACCGCTATCTGTATGAACATGGAAATATCTACAACGTTATCTGTATGAACATGGAAATAACTACCCCGCTATCTGTATGAACATGGAAATATCTACACGGCTATCTGTATGAACATGCAATCATCTTCACCGCTATCTGTATGAACATGCAAATATCTTCACAGCTATCTATATATCAATGGAAATATCTAAACTGCTATCTCTATAAACATGGAAATAACTACACTGCTATCTGTATAAACATGGAAATATCTACACTGCCATCTCTATGAACATGGAAATATCTACACCGCCATTTGT
This sequence comes from Gorilla gorilla gorilla, assembly GCF_029281585.2. Taxonomy (NCBI): domain Eukaryota; kingdom Metazoa; phylum Chordata; class Mammalia; order Primates; family Hominidae; genus Gorilla; species Gorilla gorilla. Next base: position 8,743,017 of record NC_086017.1, read on the forward strand.
ATGAACATGGAAATATCTACACCGCCATCTCTATGAACAAGGAAATATCTACACCGCCATTTGTATGAACATGGAAATATCTACACCACCATCTGTATGAACATGGAAGTACCTTCACCGCCATCTGTATGAACATGGATATATCTACAATGGCATCTGGATGAACATGGAAATATCTACACCGCTATCTGCATGAACATGGAAATATCTACACAGCTACCTGCATATACATGGAAATATCTACACAGATTTCTCTATAAATATGGAAATAACTACAGCGCTACCTCTCTAAACTTCGAAATATCTACACCGCCATCTGTATGAACATGGAAATATGTACAACGCTATCTGTACGAACATGGACATATCTACACCGCCATCTGTATTAAGATGGAAATATCTACACCGCTATCTGTATAAACATGGAAATATCTGCACAACTATCTGTATAAGCATGGAAATATCCGCACAGTTATCTGTATAAACATGGAAATATCTACACCGCTATCTGCATAAACATGGACATATCCACACCGCTATCTGTGTAAACATGGAAATGTCTACACCGCTATCTGTGTAAACATGGAAACATCTACACCGCCATCTGTGTAAACATGAAAATATCTACACCGCCATCTCTATAAACATGGAAATATCTACACCGCCATCTGTATGAACATGGAAATATCTACACCGCCATCTCTATAAACGTGGAAATATCTAAACCGCTGTCTGTATGAACTTGGAAATATCTACACCGCTATCTGCATAAACATGGACATATCCACACCGCTATCTGTGTAAACATGGAAACGTCTACACCGCTATCTGTGTAAACATGGAAACATCTACACCGCCATCTGTGTAAACATGGAAACATCTACACCGCCATCTGTGTAAACATGAAAATATCTACACCGCCATCTCTATAAACATGGAAATATCTACACTGCTATCTGTATGAACATGGAAATATCTACACCGCTATCTGTATGAACATGGAAATAACTACACCGCTATCTGTATGAACATGGAAATAGCTACACCGCTATCTGCATGAACATGGAAATATCTACAGCACTATCCGTATAAACATGGAAATATCTATACCGCTATCTGCATAAACATGGAAATATCTACACCGCCATCTCTATGAACATGAAAATATCTACACCGCCATTTGTATGAACATGGAAATATCTACACCGCCATCTGTATGAACATGGAAATATCTTCACCGCCATCTGTATGAACATGGATATATGTGCACCGGCATCTGGATGAACATGGAAATACCTACACCGCAATCTGCATGAACATGGAAATATCTACACAGCTATCTGAATATACATGGAAATATCTACACAGATTTCTCTATAAATATGGAAATAACTACAGCGCTATCTCTATAAACTTCGAAATATCTACACCGCCATCTGCATGAAGATGGAAACATCTACACTGCCATCTGTACAAACATGGACATATCTACACCGCCATCTGTATTAAGATGGAAATATCTACAACGCTATCTGTATAAACATGGAAATATCTGCCCAACTATCTATGTAAACGTGGAAATATCCGCACCGCTATCTGTATAAACATGGAAATATCTACACCGCTATCTGTATAATCATTGAAATGTCCACACCGCTATTTGTGTAAACATGGAAATATCTTCACCGCTGTCTGTATAAACTTGGAAATAACTACACCACTATCTCTATAAACATGTAAATATCTACAACGCTATCTGTGTAAACATGGAAAGTCCTACACCGCTATCTGTGTAAACATGGAAATATCTACACCGCTTTCTGTATAAACATGTAAATATCTACACCGCCATCTCTATAAACATGGAAATATCTACAACGCCATCTGTATGAACATGGAAATATCTTCACCGCCATCTCAATGAACATGGAAATATCTACACCGCCATCTGTATGAGCATGGAAATATCTACACCGCTAACTGTATGAACATGGAAATATCTACACCGCTATCTGTATGAACATGCAAATATCTACACAGCTATCTGTATATCAATGGAAATATCTACACTGCTATCTATATAAACATGGAAATAACTACACTGCTATCTGTATAAACATGGAAATATCTACACAGCCATCTCTATGAACATGGAAATATCTACACCGCCATTTGTATGAACCTGGAAATATCTACACCGCCATCTCTATGAACATGAAAATATCTACACCGCCATTTGTATGAACATGGAAATATCTACACCGCCATCTGTATGAACATGGAAATACCTTCACCGCCATCTGTATGAACATGGATATATGTACACCGTCATCTGCATGAACATGGAAATATCTACACAGGTATCTGAATATACATGGAATTATCTACACAGATTTTTCTATAAATATGGAAATAACTACAGCGCTATCTCTATAAACTTCAAAATATCTACACCGCCATCTGTATGAACATGGAAATATCTACACCGCCGTCTGTACGAACATAGACATATCTTCACTGCCATCTGTAATAAGATGGAAATATCTACACCGCTATCTGTATAAACATGGAAATATCTCCACCACAATCTGTATAAACATGGAAATAAGCGCACCGCTGTCTGTATAAACATGGAAATATCTACACCGCTATCTGCATAAACATGGAAATATCCACACCGCTATCTGTGTAAACATGGAAATGTCTACACCTCTATCTGTGTAAACATGGAAATATCTACACCGCCATCTGTGTAAACATGAAAATATCTACACCGCCATCTCTATAAACATGGAAATATCTACACCGCCATCTGTATGAACATGGAAATATCTACACCGCTATCTGTATGAACTTAGAAATATCTACACTGCTATCTGTATAAAATTGGAAATATCTTCACCACTATCTCTACAAACATGGAAATATTTACACCGCTATCAAATAAACATGGAAATATCTACACCGCTATCTGTATAAACATGGAAATATCTTCACCGCTATCTGTATAAACATGGAAATATCTACAACTCTGTCTCTATAACCTTGGAAATAACTACACCACTGTCTCTATAAACATGGAAATATCTAGACTGCCATCTCTATAAACATGGAAATATCTACAGCACCATCTGTATAAACATGGAAATATCTATACCGCTATCTGCATAAACATGGAAATATCTACACCGCCATCTCTATGAACATGGAAATATCTACACCGCCATCTGTACGAACATGGAGATATCTATACCGCCATCTGTATGAACATGTAAATATCTACACCGCCATCTGTATGAACATGGAAATATCTACACCGCTAATTATATGAACATGGAAATATCTACACCGCTATCTGTATGAACATGGAAATATCTACACCGCTATCTGTATGAACATGCAAATATCTACAGAGCTATCTGTATATCAATGGAAATATCTACACTGCTATCTCTATAAACATGGAAATAACTACACCACTATCTGTATAAACATGGAAATATCTACACCGCCAACTCTATGAACATGGAAATATCTACACTGCCATTTGTATGAACATGCAAATATCTACACCGCCATCTCTGTGAACATGGAAATATCTACACCGCCATTTGTATGAACATGGAAATATCTACACCACCATCTGTATGAACATAGAAATATCTTCACCGCCATCTGTATGAACATGGATATATGTGCACCGGCATCTGGATGAACATGGAATTACCTACACCGCTATCTGCATCAACATGGAAATATCTACACAGCTATCTGAATATACATGGAAATATCTACACAGATTTCTCTATAAATATGGAAATAACTACAGCGCTATCTCTATAAACTTCGAAATAACTACACCGCCATCTGCATGAAGATGTAAATATCTACACTGCCATCTGTACAAACATGGGCATATCTACACCGCCATCTGTATTAAGATGGAAATATCTACACCGCTATCTGTATAAACATGGAAATATCTGCCCAACTATCTGTAGAAACATGGAAATATCTACACCGCCAACTCTATAAACTTGGAAATATCTGCACCGCTATGTGTAACAACATGGAAATATCTACACCGCTATCTCTGTAAACATGGAAATATCTACACCGCCATCTGTATGACCATGGAAATATCTACACCGCCATCTGTGTAAACATGAAAATATCTACACCGCCATCTCTATAAACATGGAAATATGTACACCGCCATCTGTATGAACATGGAAATATCTACACCGCCATCTCTATAAACGTGGAAATATCTACACCGCTATCTGTATGAACTTGGAAATATCTACACTGCTATCTGTATAAAATTGGAATTATCTACACCACTGTCTCTATAAACATGGAAATATCTACACCGCTATCTGTATAAACATGGAAATATCGACACCGCTATCTCTATAAACATGGAAATATCTACAACACTGACTCTATAAACTTGGAAATAACTACACCACTATCTCTATAAACATGGAAATATCTAGACCGCCATCTCTATAAACATGGAAATATCTGCACCACCATCTGTATAAACATGGAAATATCTATACCGCAATCTGCATAAACATGGATATATCTACACCGCCATCTCTATGAACATGGAAATATCTACACCGCCATCTGTACGAACATGGAAATATCTACACGGACATCGGTATGAACATGTGAAGATCTACACCGCCATCTGTATGAACATGGAAATATCTACACCGCTAACTGTACAAACATGGAAATATCTGCACCGCTATCTGTATGAACATGGAAATATCTACAACGTTATCTGTATGAACATGGAAATAACTACCCCGCTATCTGTATGAACATGGAAATATCTACACGGCTATCTGTATGAACATGCAATCATCTTCACCGCTATCTGTATGAACATGCAAATATCTTCACAGCTATCTATATATCAATGGAAATATCTAAACTGCTATCTCTATAAACATGGAAATAACTACACTGCTATCTGTATAAACATGGAAATATCTACACTGCCATCTCTATGAACATGGAAATATCTACACCGCCATTTGTATGAACATGGAAATATCTACACCGCCATCTCTATGAACAAGGAAATATCTACACCGCCATTTGTATGAACATGGAAATATCTACACCACCATCTGTATGAACATGGAAATACCTTCACCGCCATCTGTATGAACATGGATATATCTACAATGGCATCTGGATGAACATGGAAATATCTACACCGCTATCTGCATGAACATGGAAATATCTACACAGCTACCTGCATATACATGGAAATATCTACACAGATTTCTCTATAAATATGGAAATAACTACAGCGCTACCTCTCTAAACTTCGAAATATCTACACCGCCATCTGTATGAACATGGAAATATGTACAACGCTATCTGTACGAACATGGACATATCTACACCGCCATCTGTATTAAGATGGAAATATCTACACCGCTATCTGTATAAACATGGAAATATCTGCACAACTATCTGTATAAGCATGGAAATATCCACACAGTTATCTGTATAAACATGGAAATATCTACACCGCTATCTGCATAAACATGGACATATCCACACCGCTATCTGTGTAAACATGGAAATGTCTACACCGCTATCTGTGTAAACATGGAAACATCTACACCGCCATCTGTGTAAACATGAAAATATCTACACCGCCATCTCTATAAACATGGAAATATCTACACCGCCATCTGTATGAACATGGAAATATCTACACCGCCATCTCTATAAACGTGGAAATATCTAAACCGCTGTCTGTATCAACTTGGAAATATCTACACCGCTATCTGCATAAACATGGACATATCCACACCGCTATCTGTGTAAACATGGAAATGTCTACACCGCTATCTGTGTAAACATGGAAACATCTACACCGCCATCTGTGTAAACATGGAAACATCTACACCGCCATCTGTGTAAACATGAAAATATCTACACCGCCATCTCTATAAACATGGAAATATCTACACCGCTATCTGTACGAACATGGAAATATCTACACCGCTATCTGTATGAACATGGAAATAACTACACCGCTATCTGTATGAACATGGAAATAGCTACACCGCTATCTGCATGAACATGGAAATATCTACAGCACTATCCGTATAAACATGGAAATATCTATACCGCTATCTGCATAAACATGGAAATATCTACACCGCCATCTCTATGAACATGAAAATATCTACACCGCCATTTGTATGAACATGGAAATATCTACACCGCCATCTGTATGAACATGGAAATATCTTCACCGCCATCTGTATGAACATGGATATATGTGCACCGGCATCTGGATGAACATGGAAATACCTACACCGCAATCTGCATGAACATGGAAATATCTACACAGCTATCTGAATATACATGGAAATATCTACACAGATTTCTCTATAAATATGGAAATAACTACAGCGCTATCTCTATAAACTTCGAAATATCTACACCGCCATCTGCATGAAGATGGAAACATCTACACTGCCATCTGTACAAACATGGACATATCTACACCGCCATCTGTATTAAGATGGAAATATCTACAACGCTATCTGTATAAACATGGAAATATCTGCCCAACTATCTATGTAAACGTGGAAATATCCGCACCGCTATCTGTATAAACATGGAAATATCTACACCGCTATCTGTATAATCATTGAAATGTCCACACCGCTATTTGTGTAAACATGGAAATATCTTCACCGCTGTCTGTATAAACTTGGAAATAACTACACCACTATCTCTATAAACATGTAAATATCTACAACGCTATCTGTGTAAACATGGAAAGTCCTACACCGCTATCTGTGTAAACATGGAAATATCTACACCGCTTTCTGTATAAACATGTAAATATCTACACCGCCATCTCTATAAACATGGAAATATCTACAACGCCATCTGTATGAACATGGAAATATCTTCACCGCCATCTCAATGAACATG